>NC_137456.1:70600542-71136416 GCF_964235325.1 Thermobia domestica
TATACAGAAAGTATACAAAGAAAAAATAACAAAATGTTATAAAATTACATATTGGCCTGGGGAGGGGGGGAATCGCAGTTTCTGAATCTGTAAAATATATTTGGGAATATCTGGTTATTTGTGCTTTTTTAAAAGTCTAATTTGAAATAATGCAGCGATAAACAATGTAGTTTTATGTTGCAATTTCCACCAAACAGTTCATTGACTTGGTACCGAATTTTGGAAAATGTAAGAAAGAACAAAATGGCAAAACTTAGTGTACTTAGCGATACGATTTTTCCCTTTCGATGGCTTATCCATGAATCCACTATGGAATGCACAACACACTTCTTCCCATGCTTTCGTCTTTTCAATTCTGTTGCTATAGGAATCACTCCTGGAGTTCCGTATACTAGGTTGTGAATGAATTTCTGCAATGAAAGCGTCTGTATCGAAAGCTTCTATTGAGTTCATCTTTCAGAATGAATATCTGGTTGCTGAAAAGATAAATTATGGCGCTGTTGCACGCTTCGACACACGAAATCACGTAGTGTGCGAAGGTCTTAGCTTGTCACAGCTGGAAGGTTACGCGACAAGTTTTTTTTTTTTTTTTTTTTTTTCTCATTTTCATTGTTAAATCAGAACAAAAGTAAGTGACCTACTCTTTTGTTATTACCCTGTTTGAAAGTCGGCAAGGTGGTGTATCCAAGGACTGGTAGCGGTTCTTCCCATAAAATATGCTGAACTTTGTAACATATTATTAATTCGTATTTTCCTTTCATTTTGAAATGAATATGTCAGGCAGAATTGTAGCTGGAAAATCATTCTGCTGCTGTCAGTGCAAACTGTGTTTAGTTCTGTAAATTTCACTTTGTTGTCATTCATAATGAGAAAGTTGTGTGACTCTGAAAACGTGCCGCGGGCAACACTGGTCATATCGGCAAATATTGGGCCTACGCACTGTGGTGCATATGCTATTATAACTTTGGTATTTACGGGAATACTTTTAAACTTGGTATTTTATCTCTTTATACTACCCAGCTTGTATGTACAACTTTTCACGAAAATCCATGATGGTCACCGGGAAGACCTTTGAAAATTGATCTATCTGAGGTGGAATGACTCTACTGCTATTCTGCAGCCTACAATATTTAATATTTAATGTGTTCCTCCCGACCATTGCTGTCTGATTCCTCATTTGAGTGCTTTTATTTGCAGTTGTGTATGAAAAGATTTCTTACTTCCTTATTTTTCAGCTCTTCGGTATTGGGCTTCGTATGACCTACTTCTCTTCCTTCTGTGGCTACATTTTTTAGTTGAATATCCGGTTAGCAACATTTTGCTGCCTATTGAAGATTTCCATGTATATCTTGTGCTTATTGAACCAATTGCTAGTTAATTATGTATAGAGAAATTGACTAGTCCCTCTCCCTTTTCATTTACTAAGATTTAAAAATCAAAATTGAATATTGATACTTTTAATTGTATTGAATAAATTAGAATGTAATTTTAATTATAGGATATGTATTGAATAAATTAGAAATAAAAAGTCCTTATATCCGAGGAACAAAAGTTTCTCCAAACTGTGTAGATGCTGTCTAGCAACCTTTATCAATATTTTTTACTGTGCTGTTAGACAGATAACATGTGGGTACGTTTCTAGATTTTTGTGAAATATGTTTTTGAGAGAAATAGGTCAATGAAATCACATGTCATTTCTTCCTCGATAAGATAAATGAAGTAACTTTGGTATGTATACGTGAAGAATATTGCACGAATTGTTTTACGAAAAAAAAAAAAAAAAACCTTCAATATCGCTTCAGATTGTAACATGTTTTCTCGTATTTTGTCAAGTGGCCACGTTTAACACATTTTATGAAGTGAGCATTTCATTAACTTTATTGCACATAAGAATTTCCACAGGGACGTGGAAACTTGCCCACATGTTACTAGTGTGGAGCTCAGTTGAAGACATTGGTAAAGATGTCAGAGAGTATCCGAAACAATTTGGAGAAATTTGGAGAGAGTATCCGAAACAATTTGTTTGGCACCTAGATATATCTTTTTGTCTCAAATTTGAATACTGGTATTTAAAACTTAGCCAAGAATATGGTTCTAGTTATTTAGTTCTACACTGTCTCTTCAGCTGTGAGCATAAATTGTATTATTTTGAAATTAAAAGTAATACATTGTAGTATAAAATAAAACAAACATATGGTTCTTTCTTGTAGACAGAGTAGTTTGTGTTCGGTTTTTCTTCTATGTGACTTTTTATTTAATATCAGGTTCTTGCAAACTATTTTCCGTTGTATTATTCACGAAATATAGGATGTGTCCAAACGGGCGGTGACTGGAAAGACAATAGTTGCAGTCTGTGAAGTTATAATCTGTAGAGAATGACCGTGATAGAATTGATTTCACGAATTCGTGCAGTTTTACCAGAATTCAGTAGAGGTTTTCAAAGAAGAAAGATATTTATGTGTAGCATTCGGGGTGGTGCAGTCCACTGTGTTTAATGTGTAGATCAAAGATGTGAACCAAATTAGAAAGATAAGGGAATCAGATGCATGTATGTTACAGAGCGTGTTTCATTTTTTGTATTAAAAACTAGCAACGAATATGGGTCTCACATTTACTTGCAACGAAAGAGAGGTCTTTTGGGGTAGCTGATCATGTATGAGGAGTGATATGTTTTGAGAGAATTTTGGTGTGCCTTTTCTTTCATTCGTTAAAGGTTGTGTTGCAGATACCGTCCCTTGAACACTATTAGATATCTGAAGAACGAATGTTTCCATTCTAAATATAGTAACTCAGTTTAATAAATGCTTACTGTCGTACGTAAGGATGAAAAATTGTCACATTAATCTGTTAGCGATCAGTTTCCATTAATTTCCTATTTCCAGTTATTATTTCTAATTTTACTCCATTATTTAACGTAGTAATTGACATTTTGTTGGGCGTTCAAATTTTTTTTATGCTTTTCCATTGGAAATCGAATCCGAAGGTGCACAAGCTGGCGACTTGGCTAGCAGCGAGAGCTGTTTCCAAGGATATGTTTGGGATGTTATTCGTTCCTTTCTTCGGTTATGAAGTACTGAATATGCATATTCTCGTGTTCAGTTAACGTTGGAAATATCCTGTTGTGAAAATCTTTTTAGATGTTTTCGAAAAATGCCCAGCTCATTAGTTCGTATCATCACAATTTTTTTCTCGGTGAGGGTGAGGTAACTATGATCCCTTTCAATTCTCCTTTCGTTCATTAAATCTCTTAATCACACGCCATGAAACAATATATTCACCATCTGTTTATTAAAAAATAAATAAATAAAATAAAATAAAGTGTCATTTTTACGAGTTACGCAAAATTCTATGCTAATTCATAGCTACATGTTTGAATAACGAAATTGTGAGAATCAGTAAATCGCAGCCTATTATTGATTATCATGGATCGGACCAATGCAGTTCCCTTAAAGGTTTGGATTGTGTTTGTTCAATAATGCTTTTCATTACCCATTAGCGTGTTTAAGTCCTAGAGGTAGGTTCGGGAACTACGTAGTAGAATTTCACTAGTCTATGCAGGCGGAAGATAATATTGCAAGAACTTGATGGTAAATATATTGTTTTAACAATATGCCTCTTAATATTCCAGTGCCAAGAACCTCCATGGCCACCAGATCTTGTAATGACTCCTATTAAGAAGCAGACACCTGAGTTAGTAGTAGTTCCTGGTAGGGTTAAGACTGAACATGTTGCAGAAGCTGCCACTGGTGATAATAGTATGGAACATAACAATTGGCAGTCCAGTAGAAATAGTGAAACAGGTACTGGAGCTGAACTGAATAGGTTAGGAAGCTACGAAAGTTCTTCTTCGTCGTTTGATTATGGATCTCAGCCACCGCCAGTAAATGAATCCTTCGGTTCTAGTGTAAATCTTCCAGTACCTGATAGTGACTCTTATGACACAGAACAAGGTGATACTTCCATGAATGCAATGGCAGATTCTGATGACGACGATATACAAATAATAGAGACCGAGTGTAAAAAAGAAGTGCTAGAATCTAGTGCTGTGAGTGAAAATCTAAGTCAACCTGGTTCCAGTGGTGCTGCGGAAAGGTAGGTGAAAATACTTAGTTTATTTTGGAGTTAACCCGATTAGCATGGCATAGAACGGGTTTCATTATTAATTTGAACTGGTAGACAAGTTTAAATTAAGAGTAAAAGTCTTAAAATTCCTGGACACAGTTTTTCGTTTGACAGACTTGAAATACACTTTATTGACTTTGAAATGTAATTTTTATGATTTTATCCCTTATTAGGAGTCAACAGTTTAAACTTTCTATATCTGATTATGTATAACGTTAGAAAGAGTATAGAAGGTATCATAATAATCCGAAAACTTATATACAGTATATAATAATCATACTACATTGTTTCCAGTAAAGGACTGTTTGAACTTTTGGCTCAGTAGGGTTACGTTATGTTTGGATATATTTTCAAGTCAAGAGTATCTCCATCCTATGACCCTTTGGAATATCAGCTTAGGAACATATTGCTCGAAATCAATGTTCGTACCTAGTTTGGCCATGACTTAAGTGCAGCCAGATGAGTAATATCAGGCGTCAGTTGTTCGAAAAATTGTCGTCAATTTGAGCATTAAATTGCGAACCCTCGAAGCATTCCGGCCAGGCTGTTCGTTTAGGTGTCGATATTTTTGTCTGTTGTGGTCACTTTTCGGACATTCGGGCGTACTGAACGGAAGGTAATGAAAAAGATCTAAACTAACTCATTAAGACTAATGATTACTGAAAGAACTTGAAAGTGATTCCTAGTGTAAGAGTGAATGATCATATGTTATTTGTCGAAGATTTCAAGAAACAGAACAATAAACATAGTAATAAATATAAGAGAGAAAACTAGAAGTATGGAAACTCCAGATTCAAAACATAAAACTAAATCTCTAGAGGACGAATGGAATTCATTTAAAGAAGTACTGATAAAAGTAACAGAGGAAATAGAGGAACTTTCGTAATAACAAGAAGAGAGAAGAATAAGACAGGAAAAAAATTGCTTACAAATATACTTGAGAATAACGAAAAAGTAAAAGTAGGATTTTTTTTTTTTTTTTTTTTTTTATAAGTATGGTCAGAATTTGGTACAAATCTGGAGGGAGATACTTAAGGAAACAAGGTGATAGTTTGTATCTATTTCACAACCAATGAAATGTAAAGGAGGAGTATAGGAAGCATTTCGAAATATTGCTAAACAATAGACAGAATGAAATGACAGCAAATATCAACACAAACAGCTACGTATATTAATATGAGTGAAGTAGAAGCAGCTCTACAAAAATTATGAATAGGCAGAGCTCCTCCTTTAATTGATACGTACTGACTGTACAGAGTGATGAAATGTGTCTAGAGACAGATATTTTTGAAGATCATTCGATGATATCTCGCAATAACAAAGGATAATCAGAAATAGCAGCTACCATGGAATAACATTAGTCAAAATTTGTAAGAATTTCACAGCAGCAAATTCAAGATGAAATCTAATCTAACGTTTGCGATGAAAATCTCACTTTGGAATAGGAAGATGAACAGTGGATCCCTTAGTTAATAAGAGACAGCTAGTTGATTAGAGCTAGAATACCGTAAACAATTTGTTATAGCATTCATAGGTGTAGAGAAGTCATGTAACAATGTACCTAAGGGTCATCCTTAACTGTTGACAAGTAAACACCTGAGTATAAACGCAGTCTAAAGGTCTGGAAGATGACCCACGAAGTGGGCGAGCAAACTCTGTTTACTACACCAGATATCGTTGAAAATGGGTACTCCAGGATCGTCTCGTAAAGCTGAATGATATTATAGAAACTTAGACCATTTCAGGTGAACAAGTATTCCACATTTTGACCAAGAAGTATACATTAAGAAAGTGTTGCGGGTGAATCCGTGACTGCTGACACTTGTTTATAAACGAATCAGAATACAAATTTTTAACTATAATTAAGCTTATTTTTTAAAAAAATCGAACTTATTTTATACATCTTTTGTGGATTCAATATTTGAAGCTCGCAGAAGGTATCCATATCATTGACAATCTTACACCTGGTAAAACCATTATTGGTGAACACTGGACAAGACTTTTGAACCAACCACAGGAAAATATAACGGACAAAAGGCCGAGTTTATCAGACAAGCAGTTTATCTTGGATCGCGATAAACCTCGACCCTGATTTCCCTACAATGACCAAAATGAGTAAGTTGGTTTATGATTTTATACTTCACCATATTCATCAGATTTGGCTCCATATTACTACCACTTCTTTCGAAAGCTGAAAAATTACTTTGATGGACTTTAGTTTTCTTCAGGCAACAAAGCTTAGAGCAATATTGGAATTTTTTGAAGGCTTGGAGGGATCTGGTATCTGTAATGGCGTAAGGCTGTGGAACACCATTGGACCAGTTGCACAAGGAAGACTGTGGAAAAATATATACAACATTCAGGTTGTAAATAATATTTTCGCATCATTCAAAAACTTTTCAAATGGTTTTCGAACATTATTTACACTTAATAAATCATAACCACTTCTCCTTTACGCTTGTGAACACTGCCCGAATGCATGTTGTATTTTCTTACGTCGTGTATATTTTTTCAAATCCATGTCAGTATAAAGCCACAAGTTGTAATACTCCTCGGCAAGTAGGTAGTGTTCGCTTTTCCATATTAACTAACGCCATAACCAACGTGAAGCTTCATCACCACAGAATCAAAACCTCTCCTATGAACGATATCCTCTGTGATGCCAATCTATGATTGAGCACCAACTGCAAGTGTGACAGGGTAATAGCTGATCTAGGCATGGGTTCGATTGGTCGCACATTTTTCTATTTTTGAATTTATTTCCGTGATTTACTGTTTGCTCTTCCAGTTTGAATTGAGTAGAAAAGACAAACTTCAACGTTCCATATAATTCACTTATGGTATTTTCTGATTATTGTCATACATTCTGTGCATTTGATAACGATATGCATACAGTATATGTAGCCAAAATCAACCTGTTGGGCACTCGTAGTTTGGTATATAGTCAATATAGAACATTAGATATTGCGCACTTGAAGCGAGAGATTGCCGTTTTCCGATTTGATTCAACTTTATTCTGGTAACTACATTGTCTCGTCCTCCATAACATGTTTCTCATCGAAGTGTAAGGTTGCATACAGGGATATCAGATGCTACAGCAGATGTTAAGGGTAAAATATATACATTTTTTTTTCTTTCTCGTTTTATTGCCTTAATATGAACATCATAACATTGCGAAACTGATTTTTTTTTCTTATTTTTCGAAATAATGTTACACATTTACGCGATTAGTATAATCACTTGACAGAAGTGGTTAAGTTGCTTCTTAATGGAACATGATTATAGCCGCTGCCAGTGTAGGTAGGGTCGCAGCTAAATTTTTCTCACCCACAAAACTAATATTCTGCTGCTCCTACATTCCATCAACTTCAGGTACGACTTCCACGTGGTGCTATACATAAGAATGGGAAATCTCACAGAACGACTCTGTTTATAAATATCAGAACGATGACGATAAGAGATAGGTGAATTCATCGAATAGGTCCCATCTCTACCCTTATCTCCTGTTTAAACCTGAAATGGGTTCAATATTAAATCTGTGTAGAGCAAAACGGTAAGAGATTCCATTCAAGCTTCCCAGGAATAGGTTCTGTCTGTCCCTATCTCTCTATTAAATCTGAGAGTAGTAAAAGTACCTTATCCGATTTCAGGATTAGAAGTCTATCATAATGTAGAATGAAGCTCGGTTTATAATAATATATATGTTGCATATATAAATTACCATTCGTATAAAGTAGGCAAAAGTGTAGAGTGTTAGCAAGTTTTTAACTCAATAGTGAGTGGAGATGTCTGAGATACAAGGATAGAATTAGTTTGAAATGGTTAATTTTTATACCTTCTTGTGTATTTAATACAGTACTTCCTAACAAATCAAATGTGTTAATATTTTAATATATTAAGAATTAGATTACGTGATGGGTAGAGGTCTGCACTGACATAAAAAAAATCACATCGCAGCTTAACGCATCTGCAATATTTATGCGCAACCACGACATCTCAATTGAAACCTCTTTTATAATTTCTTGAATCCTATGAGATAATATCGGTCAAATTCAAACTAAACGTTAAATACTATATCAGGGTGTCTATCAGTCACGAAAGTCATGAAAAAGTCACGAAATCAGAGAACGGTTATGAAAATCAAGAAAAAGTCACGAAATTTAGCTTTTGGGTCACGATTATTTTTTATCTGTACAAATATAAGTATAGACTGGGAAATTTTGTTCTATAAAACGTCAAAATTTACCACCGAAAATGTCTATGGTCTGCTTTAGACGGTACCAAATCACAAGCGAAGCACTCTTCTATTGTATGCATGAAAATTTGGCCCAATTCGCATCCAAATAGCTCTTGAGAATGTTTGGAAAAGAAAAGGTCACGAAATGTCATTTTGGAATTTTAGTAGACACAATGTATATGTTCGTATTGTAAGTCAACTACACTAAATAAAATGTAATAAAATTCGTGCAAACAGAGATACGAAATTATTGGCAAATAACCTCTGTACTGAAGATCGCCTCAAATGTAGATCTCTGACAAGAAATTGTCAAGCTGATAATACCATAGCTGTCAATTAATTTTTGGAGCAAATCCTTTTTCTTTGTTTTTCCTGATTCATAAGACATAAGTGTTTTTGCTCAGAACGCAAAGGTAAAATGGAGATAAGACTTTCCCCAGAAAGAAAAATAAGCTACGTCACACTAATCAGAGTAGAACTTCATATTTACTATACGGTTTAAAGCAGAAGTGTAATAGTGTTGAGTAGAACAAACTCCAAGATCTTCGTCGGTTCACAAGCATCCACTTGTTTAACCGTCATCCGTACAGGAATTAAAAATATATCAGCAAAAAGCTAGAACGATGCACAGAAGCAGACCTCTTAGCTACAGTAATGGACATGTAGCTTTGAGACCATGACCGCTACTATGATCCTTTACATAAATGGAATTTCGGGCCTGTATCGGAGCCATTGTCTGACAAGTTACTCGGATCCTAGTCCTTTTCTGGCTTTCTAAGGTTCTCAAGGAAAGCTACTCTAATATCTTCTTTGCCATCTTGCCGAAAATATTTGTCATCTGTCTCAATTTTGACATTTTGCCGAACTGCAGTTTTTCAGATGTGTAATACTCGTCATATAAACCAAAATTTCTAATGAGTATCTATCCTTGGTAGTAAAGCAGCACCATATACCGGTGCTATCATATTCGCATCGGTGGATTACGTGGATTTCACGGAATTTGCGAAACACCAATAATGGTTCCGTAACGTAAGCTGATAACACTGAACGTTACGCTACGATTGAAAGTAAAGGACGACAGTTAGAAAAAAATCACTACTGCTATATTTTGATTATTAGATTGGTATCTGGCGGCTGATAGGTCCACCGTATCCTCAGCAAGGTTAAAATATCCACCATATAATCCCTATTGTGTTTTATCTGGCTGTAGTATTCTTTGTGTGGAAAACGAATTGCCGATACCGAATATCAAGATTGATGAAACTTGATATGGATAGAATCATACTTTGCTTGAAACAAAATAAGTTAAAAGTGTTTGCAGTAAGTTAATAAATATTTTTGACATTCGCATATTAAATACGTTTGGCTTGTGCTTTTGGCGTCAATGAGAACATATATGGCAGTATAGCGTTAAATAATAATAATAAAATTCGTCTGTCAGCAAAAAAACTCATCGGAATATGTCTCTCTTTCCAAAATGTTTAAATCGAAATCTTGATAGTTGTTCAAGTGTTCCTCTTTCTAATTCATTACATGCTTTCTCTCGGCGTCCATATCCAAAACTATATCCATAGTACGTATTTATTTCCCTTAGTTGCAGCCCTGAGTATAAGCGGTGCTTTTCAATTCCGTTACCGCGAAAGTATTGTATTTTTGTTTTTCAGTTTTAGTAAACTGATAAAGATCTTTATAAAATCTGCAAATCCACATTCTTAATAACTGGAAAAATCCGTTTCATAATTAAGTAACTGGAAAATACATTTATTTGCGCATTGCTACAAATCATCATAATTATGATGAATTACGAGCATATCAAGCGTGTATTATGGTCAGATAAAATGTGCATTGCTTGTAAGAAATGTAGGTATTTTGATGTTGCAATAAGATATTTAATTATAATGAAAGTTAGATTAAGATCTTTTAAATTATGATTTTTCTATTCAAACGTTAGACAAGTTTAGGTTTAGTACTAAAATTGATTTCTTACGAAAGCAAACAACAGAGCAGACACATTTCTCTCATTGCCTCATTCATGTCGTGAAGTTGCAGAAGCCACAGTGGGTATTGTTAGCTCATAGTAGTTACACTGTGTTTAAAAGTTGCGTATTTCTGAATTATGAGATGATCTCTTTCACTGTCGAGACAAGCGAAAGAAATTAATATATATGTCAGTTTAATTGTTCCAAACTTTATTTATTTATTTATTTATTTATTTATTTATTTTTATTTTTATTTTTATTTTTTGTTTTTAAATCAGAGACTAGCTTTCGAAATTGAAGCGAAAATTGAGTGTCATTGTAAGGTGAAACAGGACTTGGAAAGTAAAGTTTTACTCTGAAGTTCCGAATTTTTGTCTCTAGATTTAGATGCCATGCTAAGCGGGTAAACTCTTTAAACGAGAGACGTTCAAGATTTATTAATTTTTGAACCCTATAACATATGAAATTGGCGGTTTGAGATTCTTATGTAATTTTTATTATTATTATTTTAAAATATTTTTTTCGGAATATATCTTATTTAATATCAGTTTAGTTTGAAAATAAAGAAACAAATAGTATTCTCACAGAAGTTCACAATCACGAAGATGTTTTAGGTGTGCAATATTGCTTAGAAAGTGAACAACTCCACTCTGAAAATTAAATTTTAAGTGCATTATCAAAGAGATAGTTGTAAATATAATAACATTAGAAAATAATTATTTCTGCCAAATATGCGTATAACAATTTCTATGAAACAAACTCAGGAATGCTAAAAAGAGGTGTATAAAATTTGATTTGACATGTTGATAAAATAAGTTCCTGCGTTTCTCCTGTTTGTAAAGATTAAGTTACTCATAGAATTTACATATACATTATAAGGGCAAGACTTTTGAAAAGTTCCTGTATGGTTTGAAAAACATTGGATATTAAATTACTCAAAGCAGAAGGTTGCTAAACATTATCGTTGTGTCGTATGTTCCTCCATTAAGCCACCGTTCTCCATTTATTGAAAACTTTCTACTATATATGGTATAGAAGTGTATATAAATTATTATCGTTAACATTGTTAATCAAATAACAAACAGTGCGGGAGTCAAAACTTCCTTTACAGACATGGTAGCATCATAGCAGTTCAGTGTATTTGCTTTATGTCAGCTTACATAGCACATAAAAACAATTTAGTAAACACATGTATCAATTAATAGGGACGTTATCTGTAATAATTATTTCTTTAATTACTAATTGATCTTCACGAAAATGGATTTTTCTGTAAAAAAAAAATCGAGAAACTGAACTACACTTTACTGAATTTTTAATCAATTAATTGATTACTTAATATTGAAAATTATTCATAAAAATGCCTAACTTTTTCTGGATGTTGATTAAAAGAAGAGAACACGTTGGAATTTAGCACGAAATGATGCCGAAAAGGAATTAACCTTCCGAATAACCATACTCAAGCAACAAATGTTTTAAGTGCCAAAATTTTAGTGGCAGCTGAAATAGATGTGATACAAGTATATAGAATAATAATAATAATAATAATAATAATAATAATAATAATAATAATAATAATAATAATAATACCCCTTCGATTTTTTACAATCCACTGAATTATGGTAGTTGCATTCATTGTCCGCTGATGAAATTTGCGGCCAGGGCGAAAGATAAGAAAGAAAAGTTAAAAAGGAAGAACTTAGGAAAAAGGTAAAAGTTGTACTTGATTAAACTTCCGAGAATAATGTTTAAAAAGATAAAAAGACATATTACTAATCGTCTTAAACTGTTATTGCGGGCTTCCGATTTTTAACTTATCGAAGTTTGACATCGCTTTTGAACACCGAGGCTATACGAGACGGGTCTGCTCCTTAAATTCGGATCCGAACTGCTATTGAAATTAGTGAGTTCTTATCCGAGGCAAGTACACCCCACTGATGTTTAAATCCGGGATCACGCACGTTGGCGATTTGGTGTTCATATCCTTTCACGCTCCACTTCTGTTCATATGCTAACACTATCGTAGTATTCTTCAGGATATTGTTTTCGATCTTCTTTTTATTTCTTGTATGTATATATGGTGTTCGTTCTCTGCATTTAATATCCTGCTCTTGGCCGAAAACTGCATGCTCTTCAGTTACAAATTCTCTCGATGTAATTTTAAGCTTTCTCACCGGGAATTTAAACCGGAATATTAAGCGCTAGCCACTAGACCAGTGTAGAGAGCTCCATCAAACATAACGTTTTGTATTTTTAAGAGATTTTGATTTTTTTCGTTCCCTGCATACTCAAATGTTGTTCTTCAAAGATAGTAAAGCAACATCTCTATATACTGTTGTTGTATGGGTTTACTGAACTTTAGAATCTTTTTTTTTTTTTTTTCCTTTATCAGTCGTTCATAAACCATTCGTTTTTTCAGTTGTAGAGTATTGCTAACCTGTTTGGAATATAACTGTTTCAACAATTTAAGTCAAGTTGATAATATACTCTTTATGTACAGTGCTGGAAAGTGGTATAAAGGCAGAGAGACATTTGAAAATAGAAGAAGGCACGAATGCCGAGGATGGAAAAAGGTGATCTATTTACAAAGTAACATTGTATACTGTACAAAATCAAAGGCATATCGTTTGCTAATACGTCACTGGCACGTGTAGTATACACAAAATTATAAATTAGACGATTTTCGGGTGGAAATTAGTATAAAGGCACCCAGTGTCTTTGACAAAAATGAAAGTATAATTTAAAGTGCAGAATGGAAAATGAGTGTTCAGTACTTGGTTGTCCCTCCCTTCTTCTGAATGAGTTGGAATATGCGCTTCGGCATTGTTTTTATGAGATCTGTTAGTTGTCGCTGTGGAATCGCTGACCAGTCTTCTCGTATCGCGCTTTTCAACTCAGCAATGGACCCAAATTGCCGTCCATTGCGATAAACATTGCGCGCAAGGATGACCCATAGGTTTTCTACCGGGTTAAGATCAGGGTTTCTCACTGGCCACTCCATGACCTTAATGCCTTTGTCTTGAAACCACTGTAGAGTTTCTGCTTCCCTGTGGATAGCAGGTTGTCCTGTTGGAAAATCAGGTTTTGATCGTCCAACTCCTCATACATCCGCAGCAATTCTATTTCTAACATCTATGTGTACGTCGATGAATTCATCTTGGTGTTGAGCCATGCAATATTGGTTGTACCTTTAACACAAAACGCTGCCCAAATCATAACACTTCCTCCACCAAAATTTCTGCTCATTTGCACTTGCTCTTTTTCCCTAAGGTCATGCTAATAGTATTGAAAACCATCCGGACCATCTAAATTGAACTTCTTCTCATCACTAAACACAACGTGATTCCATTTGGATGTCCACGACATATGTGTTTGCGCAAACTGGAGTCGCACCTGCTTGTGCCTCGCACTTAAGGGTGGTTTACACTTCCGTTTCTTGAATGTAAGATGTGGATCTTGATTTAAAATTTGACGCACTCTTCTGGATGTGACAGGTAACTTGCAAGCAGCAAAAATTTGGAAGATGACATATTTCTGGCCCTTGCCTTGCGCACAATTAATAGTTTCGTGGACTCCGAGAGTTTTCTCGTTCTACCATACTTTCCGTTTTTTCCATATTGTGCACCCAACTGAACGTAATTATCAACTACACAACTTGAAAGATTTAACCGTTTTGCAATTTGCCGATTTGACAGGCCCATGTCCTTGTACGCACAGACACATGCTTGTTCCTCACTCGACAACAATTTTCCACGAGGCATGGCCCACACAACAGCTCACAGACGTTCACACCCGCGCTTCTCTTATCGCACTGTCAGCTGTTTCTTAAAGGCGTATCAGGGATAGTGCTGAACGTGTAGAGGGTGCCAATCGACAAGTAACCATGGGTGCCTTTATACCAATTTCCACCCGATAATCGTCTCATTTCTCTTTTTGTGTAAATTACGTGTGCCAGTGACGTATTAGCAAACGATATGCCTTTGATTTTGTACAGTATGCAATATTACTTTGTAAATATATCACTTACGTTACGTTGGGCTATGAGCTTATGTTTGTATTGAACATTCAGTCTCCAGAAAAACAATTGTGCATGGCTGACTTACTTTTTCTATTTAAAATTCTAAACGGTAGAATTATGTTGAAATTTCTGATTATCACAGCTCAGTATTCGCACTCCTACGCGTTTCCATCGTTTGTTTTCCTTTAAAACACTAAAATTGTTGCTTATTAGGCGCACTATGTATTACAGATTTGTTTCAGCTTCAGTTCTTTATCATGGAACATAAATATTTTCACCAAGTAAACTGGTTTTGAAAATCAGCAAGGGAAGGCATTGTAAATATTTTATGTAGTACGTTTGTTGTTGTTAAGTGTTTATTTTTCTTTATATAATTGTCATTTTATGTAATGTTCTATAATTTCAAAATCAACTGTACTGAGATTTTCTGTAAATAAATAAAATAATGTAACATGAAGATGTTAGCGGGGTTTCATTATTTACAATTGTTCTAATTATTAGATCTTAAAATGAGGGTTGCACTATTTCTCGAACATATACAATCCCTATTTATATATACACAGCCTCTGTCCAAAAAGTTTGGTGAACGACGTCATATTGCTCATCCCGCGCCGGACAGGTCAATACATGTCTTAACAAGCTCCCGAGCGGCGGCGCTGCGAGTATGCGTATCGTGTGTAAACAGCATATTGTAGAGTGAAGGTATAGTGCACGAGCTCGAAACCAAAAACGGATACCAAAATGGAGCAGCGAACGAATATGCTTTTCTGTATCAAACTTGGAAGATCAGCGGAAGAGACTCATGAAATGCTGACAACAGTATAATGAACATCTGTCATCTTGAAGTATGTTTATGAGTGGTTTACACATTTTTGAGAAGGGCGGACACCGTGGGGTACGCCCTCCGATCTGGCAACTGCACGAACCTCCGGACAACGCATAGGAAGTGAAGGTGTGGCAGTGCGAATGATAGTGTAGGAAGTGGTAATTGGTCAGAAAATGGTCCACCTCATAGTGAGGCTTTGCTCCCCACTCTTTCTCCGCACTTTGAGACCGGAACAAATGTAACTACGGCTTGAGGTCTGTGGAGATCTCATCGACATGGCGGATCGAGACCCAAATTTCCTGAAAACGATCGTCACGGACGACGAGACTTGATGCTTGAGGTTCAACCCCGAAAGCATGTATTGGGGTTCAGAGTCTCCGTAAAGCAGGACGGTGCGAATTGAGATATCCATCATCAAGACAATTCTCATAGAGTCCTTCAACTCTGAGGGTGTTATCCATGAGTAATTTGTTCACATTAAAGCTCCTACGGACGTGTAAATACTGAAACGTTTGCTGCAACAGTTCGAGTGGGTAGCTCCAAGTACGCCAAGCAAGGCGACTGGACTTTGCTCCGCGACAATGCCCGGCCTTTCTGGTGCAGCATTTTCTGTTCAACAGGTGAGTTGAGTTAGTAGACTTGTCTCCCCTGGAAGTTTTCTTATTCTCCAAATGGAAATCAGGCCTGGAATGCCAAGAGGTTTTCGGACATTTCTGACATCCAACGTAATATTACGACTCAACTTGAAGGCCACCTCTAAAGACGAGTATTCCAGGAGTTTCCAACACTCGTAGAACTGTTCCCAGAAGTGCATTACCATCAACGGGAATTACTTCGAAAGACAGTAACTGCAGTTTCAGCTAAGACAACAGTCCACTCGAAATACAGGCACATTCACCGAACTTTCTGGACAGAGGTTGTATATAGTGTTGATTTTAATACAGTGTAGCTCTTCAGAATGAAAGGTACTAAACGAATAATAATAAATCAAAAGTTCATGTAACTTGGAAACACGATATCGGTATCTCAGGTATACAGCTGCCAATTGATGATATATATGGCATGTTCTTGTGTGTAAAATACCAAATTATTTTAGCATTATAAATGCGTACTTATGTGTTAAATACATATGGAATAGCACAGAAACTCAGTTTTCACTACAAAAGTGAAGTACTGCGTTTTTTTCTATACATGTGATCACTTATTAAGCCAGGACGCTTTCAACATTACCACCGCTCATAACAATGTATATCAATATGAAAAATTGCATGGATTTTATTTTATTTTATTTATTTATTTATTTATTTATTTCTTTATTTATTTATTTATTTACGAAACAGTAGTCTGCTGTTTGGAGTATGTTCTTTCTCTTTTTGTTAGTAATTTTAGAGATACTAACCTTTACTTTATTTTTTATTTTTTTAAATCAAAATTACTCTTGTCTTTCTCTTAGGCAGAAGTAACTCAAAGAAATTATATATTCCTTCTAATTGGAGTGAGTGCAAGAAATGAGTCTTTGTTGCTTAAACCTCGGATTTGATTCTAATTGGCAGCTCATGTGGTTCGGATCCCTCGTTGAGCTGTAGATTCATTTTTTATAGCCGCAATGCCGAAAGGTACACTAAATTCCAGTCCAATCCAATTCAAATGCTAGACTTCGATTCTAGGCTTTGAGGCGGATAGCATCTTGTCCGTGGGTTCTCTGCATATACATAATCCAACCACTTAGTCAGTTACGAAACTGCAGGCATCTACTCGAGATTTAAACAATTATTTTCATCATTTTTCACATTTTTAAAAGTACTGTGAGGATCATAACTAACTCTATAACCTCTGGAATTCGGAGGTTCAGTGCCGCGTTCACAAAAGCTCTCCACTGACCTCTGTCCGTAGCCAATTGGATCCAGTTTCTACTTTGTATTCCTATTTCTGCGAGATCCATCTTAATATTGTCCTCCCATCTGCGCCTAGGCCTTCCTAATGGTCGTTTTCCGATTGGTCTTCCAGTTAAGACTTTGAAAGCGTTCCCACTTTATTCCGTCCTTTCTGCATGACCTCCCCACCTTAGCCTCCTAGACTTGATGACCCTAACAATGTTTGGTAAACCGTATAAATTATGTAGTTCCTCGTTATGAAGTTTCCGCCGTTTCCCATTCCCGTTCGTCTTGGGTCCGAATATTCGTCTCAGGATCTTGTTTTCAAATACTTTGTCTACATTCTTCCCTCAGAGTAAGTGACCATGTTTCGCAGCCATACAAAACAACAGGCATAATTATCGTTTTATATATTTTAACCTTCAAATTCCTCAACAGAATTCGCGATGACAAGAGATTTTTAACTGAATAATAAACACGAATTCCCTACTTTTAGTCGACATTTAATTTCTTCGTGACTATAGTTTTCGTTTGCTAATATTGATCCTAGATGTTTGAAAGTATCCACTTTATCAAAATATTATTTGATATTTTAACACACCCATAATTTGCCGTATTACGATCCCGACGCTCTTTCATGTGTTTAGTTTCTCTGCATTTACTTCTAAACCCATATCCCTGCAAGCGTTTAATAAGACCTTTGTATTTCTTTCTATTGTTCTCCTATCATCCCGTATTAAATTTTCATCATTAGCATACACCATAACTGGATGAATGCGATTCAACTCTAGGCCCTGGTTGCTATCTGATTTTCCTTACAGCGTATTCCAGGACAAAGTTGAATAATAATGGCGACAGTGCATCTCCTTGTTTCAGGCCATTCTTGATGTGAAAGCTCGTGGAGAAAAATTTTCCTACCCAGACTTTACTTACAGTAGTTTCTATGAGGATCATACATGCTATAACTATTAGGTTGAACTCTTTTATGAAGCTATAATTACAATATAATCTCTCAATTCCGCTGTCATATTACAGATTGTATAAAGTAAATAGTTTTCTTTCGAATAGTTTTCTTAGGTGACAGGAATCATGTTACACATATACGTATCTAGACGAGAACTTATCGGATTTAAGTAGTGGAGTATTTTTTAAATGATACATATATTTTATCAGAGCGATTGAATTGTTTCTACAAAATATATTTGCAAGATTATATAGAAATGCTTGGGATCGATACAAATTAAACTGTATTATTTATTCAAATAATCGTAAACTCTGCGTGGAAACTAACGTTTCGAATTTTCGAAATACCAGAAAGCAAAAGTGGAACCAAAGGAAGACAGTAGTTTCTTACAAGGTTATCAATAGTTCCTTATTTAATATTCACTTATTTCTCTTAGTTCAACTGTATTTATTTGGTTTACCAAAGATAAAGCATATATCTTGTGACGTAAAAGCAGCAACAATCCTAAAAATGAGATTGTTTTAACACTAAATGTAGGATCATTCAGACACGTCGAAAGTTTGTTTGAACAGGCTTCGAGGACTAATGTTAGATTTTCTCTCTTTTACTCAACTGTTTCACCCTTCTTTGAATTTCTTGTCTCACAATCTGGACCTGAAGACGGTTGTTTACCTCTAACCAACCATAGGACTTTTAATTAATTAATTAATTAATTTATTTATTTATTTATTATTCGCTCTTGCATATCTTGATAGCCAACACCAAATCACGTTCAACATACCTAACTCTCGTGAGCTTATTATGTAAAAAGCGCGTACTGGTGAATCCAGTTTAACTATCCTTGACCAAGATAAGAGCCAGTAAAAATAGATTGAAGTTACGAACTAAAGAAATCATTATTTAGATGGGCAGGAGATAAACATTACGAGCATTTATAATGATAGGTGTAGCTTCATGAAAAACGTATTAGACACAACAATCGAATTGTTTGGTATTTACGGTGTTCATGTTTAAAATTCAAATAGAAGTTATTGTGTAGTTAAGGGGTTGAATTTAGTCAGTATAATTGAATTAGCAAATATTGAGATTCAAAAGGTATGTTTGAATAAAGTACGACGTCTCTTAGTTAACGTTGAATTTTTAGACTGAAGCTTTTATAAGTGTTCGTGATTAACTAGTCTCAATATTTCTGTCATTTAGTTTGTTCTAAATTAGTTCATTCTGTTGTATATGACTTAGTGGATGCTTTCAGTAATAGCTCACTAAAATCATTTTAAAATATTTCTGATTGGTTCAAGAGTAAAATCTTTAGCGTCTCTCGTAATATTAGTAATTGTTGATTTTCCTTTGTAGTTTGTTACTTGGTAGATTAGTAAGGGGAAGTAGTGCAACATTTTGGATGTGCTTTAGAGTTAAGTTCATACTTGGGATGAGCAGAAAGCTTTTGGAAACTATATTGTCTGTTTCAGAAGTCAATTCGTTTCAATTGTATTTGCGAGTTTGTTCAGCTGTTTCGATCATGTTTAGCATTATATGTGAAAAAGCGTGGTTGTATTAGATATGTGAGATTAGGATGGAAGAAATAGGTACCAGTATTCAGAAGTTCATTGTATTCCTTCGGAAGTGTTATGTGCGTAAACTCACTTCCACCCTCGTGAAAATCTTGCTAGATCCAGACGGGATTGAAACTTGTACAATTTAGTTCTCTAACCATATGCGTACATTCCTGTGATGGTTTTTGAGCCTTTTTAAGGTTAGTTGGTGTTTTGATTAGGAAGAAGCCCGATTTCAGCCTTTATTATGTGATGATTACTGAACATAAGGATTATGAAATAATTTACACTAGCTTTTGTTAGTGCAGACATTGTAATATATTCCATAATATTTTGGGGAAGACGAACTAGCACTTGATTTTCAGCGTATATTTTGGCTTTCTGACAGTTTTGTGTATGAAAGCTATTGAAACGCGATTTCCTTACCTCTGCTTAAGAAGCATAATGCACAAGATAATTATTCTGTCAGGTAAGGTGAATATGTATATATGTTTTTCTTGTAATATTATTACTTTGTTGTTAATGTAATGACGTATCATTTGAACCTATGAAATATTGAATATAAACGTAATTTTATAAATTTGATATTGTTTGTTTTCTAATAATTCGAATTAGACTGTAAGGAACACATATTAAGCTAATTTAGAACATAATTGAATATTCGAGTATTCCAGCGTTGAAGCCAAAGGCAGTATTTCAAGAATGAGTTATTTCTTTCTTCAGATGTAAAGGTGAAATTGCTTCATTTTTACGAATGGCGACAATACAGTTCAATACGTTAACCGATTTTTGTTCCCTTCTAATGTATAATTCCGTCAATAACAATTTATATTTCTTTTATTTCCCGTGTTTGCATAATCAGAGCTTTTAGTGTATTTGTTGTTAATGTTTTGATCTGTAGTTGCACCGGACGAAAATTACGTTTAAGTGTTTTTCATGTTTAGGCGTCTTAGTCTCTGTTAGTGGTCTACAGTTTCTTTTGCTTCGAGATGTAAGAATAAAATGTTGATATGACGAGCGTATTTCTGTAGATCTGAAGAAAGAAATCGCTTATTCTGAAAATGTTGCCTTGATTTTCAACGTTGGAACCCTCGAATTCAATTAAGTTCTTAATTATTTTGATTTACTTCGTCGTGGTTTTCAGTCATTTCCTGTACGTCGTTATACTATATAGAAACAAGGCACTGTTACCTGTTTTATCCTCTATTTTTGATGGAAGTTACACATCTCTTGGTGTGAAATCTAAAAAGTGACATTGTGCAACTGGACCGGAGATCGTACTGGAATCTCAGTCTTAGTTTTCAGGTGCACTAACCATTATGGGGACAAGGTCTGTGTTAGGATAGTGATTAGTGCACTGTCATGGTAAATCCTAGACCTGAGTATGATTCATAATCCGTCAGACATTTCAACAACATTTTTTCCGTAAGTTACACAACATACGTTTATAACTTTTACATCAAAACAACGATAAACTCTTGAAATTTCAAATTTTGAATACGCTTCCGGGCGTAATATCGTGGTTTGTTGGCAGGAGAAACATAGCGCAGAGCTAACGTAGACGGCGTATTCTTTGCTAGAATACGCTAAAAGCATATCTGTTGTAGTTATGCAACGACGGTTTCAAGCGTTATTCCACAAAGTTCATCTATGTTAAGAAGTATAGAAGTATAAAAATTAAGAAATATAACAGCATTAACAAATATAAATGTTCCAATTTAAAGGTTGTTTGCGCTCTATTCCTCGGTCGCGAGTGGAAAAATCGTAGATCGTGTGAGTCAAATGTATACTCGCACTCTAATAGGCATGTAAGTATAGACATTTCAAAACTAGTAGCGTGGTGAATTCTCCTTAAGAGACTGGAAATTAAATCCTACTAACTTAATCTTCTACAGACTTCAGTGCTGATGATAGGAAAAAAGTGTCTTCAATTCATTATTGAAATGCAGGGGAACTTTGATGTTGTTGGTTTTGCTCGTTAGCGTATTTCTAGTGACGACGCAACATCTCATGATAGTAAGTAGGCGTAAATTATGAATGTGAGGGTCCGACAATCCCCAAATAGTCATGCAGTTAGGGTTGTGAAGAAACTAGAAATAAATAAATAAAAACCCAAAAGCAAAGTGTTTTGGTTTGGACTTATTTTTTGGGGGGAAAGGAGTTAATTTCTTAGAAATTAAATCAAAAAGTAGTTTGAATTGTAGTAATTTTACTAAAACAGAAGTCGAGTTTTCGTAGACCTATTTGAAAGAATATCACATAAATTTACTGGTTCTTTTGAAAGAATATCACATAAATTTACTGGTTCTATGAGAAAGCAAGAAGAGTCCTTTCTTTGCGATGTTTTGCATGCATGTTGGGGGAAGGAAGATGGAGTTGTGAAATACACTGTCCTTACACTCATACGTCTTGTGGCACTTTGAAACTTATTAACACAGCAGCGATACTTATCGATCATTATTACTCACATGTGGAACAGAATACAGTTTTGCATCTATAGAAAGAAACACACGTTATGTGTTGTGTATATTTGAATGGTATATTTTGAAAGTATTTCACGGAATGTCATGACTTGAGTGACGGTAAAAGACTTAAGAAGTTACAACAAAGTAAACTTGAACAAGGGTTATTACATCATCTGTTTTGTGGATTCTGAGTACTTACAGAATACCAGTTAGTTACTATTTGCGGAATGCTGTGAGCAGTCAAACCATTGACCCAGTCAAAGAAACACACAGTAGTGAAGAGCATTTTGAAAGCAGTGAGTACTTGATGATACATTGCAGTTAGTAGAAGCTACAGTACAGAACAATACTATGATAAGACCTAACCAGAATTTCCATAATTATTATTAAAAAAATCGGAGGCAGGCTTCAGAAGAGCGTTAATATATTCTGATTTTTTATATAATACAATGGTACGTTGCAGTCCGATGAGTAATAATAAATCATTTGGGTGAGTTGATTGTCCCATTCTGTAAGCCGGTGCAGCATTATATTTTCTTATTGTGTAAAATCTAAATGATAAGTTTTTCAGATAAACTTGTGAAAGTACGTTCGTTACAGAATTTTTCAGTAAAGAGTAAAGTGCCTGTTGAACAAGTTGGTCAATGATTTTAGATTTAGTTTTTTATAGGGTGACCAGATTTTTAGGAAAGAAACAGAGTAACGGTGCACTCGACAAACTGGTACAATTTCACAATCTATCTAGGCATAGTCATTGTATGTCGTTATTCATGCCAGTGAGGAAAACGTAACGTTAGATTATCTACCCATGGAAGGTTATCGAATGTCGGCGGGAGTTTACTTCGGACCAACCTGAAAAATATCAAACTACTGTACAAAATTTCTAAATCTTTGAAAACGAAGACTCAACTACGGAGTTTAAAAATAGATTAAAATTATATAATGTAACTACGAGCAAAGAAACGGGACACACTTAGTTTTCTTTAAAGAGCTTTTTGCATCTCGCTTGCATTTTCTCGATATACTGAACGATTTTCTGAAAAACAAAAAAGACAATTCCGTTAAAAACGGGACGTCAGGTCACCGTAGTTTATAATGCAAAACTACTATTAAAGTTATTCTAAAAGTGTATTGATTTCTGACTTAATTCAGTTTGTTTTATAACTTGAAATTGAGAATATTTTCGTATTATTTCAAGTATTAACTCTCCCCCATCTTCACTGTTAGTAACATTACAAGGAGTTACTGTTTCGAGTTACATCAGTTTTACTCATATTTTAATATTTAATTTCACAGCCTTTCTCCGTAAGGTTTCATCAATGTGTAAAATTTCGGTTAAATTTGTTTTATTTAAACCGATGAATATTATAGTATGTAATTTTATGTGTATACTAGTTGTTCCTTATACTTAGCGTGTGTTTTTTTTTAATAGCCGTTCTCATACTAAGCGTCATTGCATGTCCAATATTAATTCTCGTGTACTCTCCTTCATCTATTCATATGTACAAGATGATGATAGATGTGAGAATAAATATATCAGTCAAAAATTAATATTACAAGAAAATATAGCCAAAGTATAAAGAGAGAGAGAATAGGTAAACGTGCAATGATCTAAATAAATAATATGGAACTAATAAAAATGTAGTCTTTAAATTATATTTTTTTAAAGTGAAAAAACAGTCAAATGATTAAGGTAACATTTTAATGCTAGGTACTTTTCTATAAGTTTCCGCTAAAGCACTACCAACAATATGAAATCATAAAACATAATCACACATTCAAATTATGTTTTCAGCTTTCTATTCTGTTCCGAATACTCTTTCGGTGGCTTTGATGACCTTGACTGTAGTTTTGTTTTGATAGTGAGAATTACAAGTTAAGAAAAATAATTCTGTTTATATTATTAATAACTTAAATAATACGTATCAAAATGGATTTAATTTAATCATTTGTAATTGGATTGGAGAAATATTTACGCAGTTCTGCAGCGTTAATCACTTCTGTGATTACGTACACAAATTCGCCGATGCGTCTTTCACCTTCATTTTTTTGAGTGTTCCTTAAGTTCTGTAAGTAAATATATTGATACTAAATTTATAGTTGAACATGCTACGATTATGCATCGAGATAAGGGAGACGGTGTTGATTACACTGATAATATGAAGCATGTGGGAGGAATCGAGAGATCCTACACACATGGTGTTTGTTCGTAGCAAAGGATGAATATATTGAAACAGGTGTAGAATTTATAAATGACTTTCCAAATTTGAAAAATGTAGTTTTTCACATTTTTGTTAAAACTGTTTATAGTGATTTCCCGTTCCTTACCCACATTTATTCATCCGTCCTTAGTCCTGAATCCTTTGTGCGGATACAGAAATATTCAAATACGAGAAGGTATCAAGAAGTTCGTGCAGTTACTACCTAGAAGAAATCCATTCCGGAGAACTATTGACACCATGATGGTATTAGCCCTTCTCTAGTAGTCACTTTGCCTAACTTGACATTTTTGCCAGCGGATCTTCACTTTTCCGTAAGCTCATTTTGTGAAAGTCTGCAGTTTGGCTTTGAAACTACAGTTCAGCCTCAGAAGTGATGTCATCTCTACTGTCAAAATGGCGTCCTCTGTGTGGACGCTTCATTTTTGGGAAGAGAAGAAAGTCACTTGGTAGGTCCGATGGGGGCAATATTTCGTATGGGAGGTGGGGAAATATTTCATGTCTTAATTCCATTATCTTCATCATGGATGCATAAGCGGAATGAACTTGTGCATTGTCTGCTAACAGCAGCTCTTTTTTTGTGACTAATCCACGACGTTTCTTGTTCAGTTTCTCTCGTAACTTAGTCAAGAGATGGGAATAATAGGTACCAATAATAGTTTGTCCCTGTGGTAGGGTATCTGTCATATGACCTCTTAACAGTCCCAGAAAACGGAAAGCATCACCTTGGCGGCAGACTTCTGCACTCGTGCCTTTTTAGAGGTGGGTGGGATGTTTCCATTGTTCGCTTATATCCTTTGTTTCTGGATCATAAAGATTAACCCAACTTCCATCTTTTGTCACTAGTCTGCCGAAAAGGTCCTCTTCATCCACCTCACAGCAATGCAACATTTATCTTGCAGCTAATTGTCTATGTTGACGCATGAACAAATATACAAGACGTCATAGTTCTATTCAGTTAATCTTGTTTCATTTTAAGGTTAAATTTTCCAGTAAATTCTGTGTTCAATTTATTTAGCATTATTTTGCCTGAACCTACGTACAACCGCAGAGAACAAATTGTTTTTCCATATGACTTTGCAGCAAAGAATTTCAATATGTAAATTTTTGTCCTTATCGTAGTGTGTTTATTATTATTATTATTATTATTATTAACAGTACCATATGATATTTTTGCAAAGGGTTAACGTGAATGTACTTACTAATCTTATATATATATATATATATATATATATATATATATATATATATATATATATATACATAAATTTCATAAAATTACATAGGACATGTTTTAATGTCTTAAAGCAGTCTCAAAAACTTACGCGTATATTGGCATTTGCAAAAAAATCCCTTGCATTATTTGAAAAAGTACTGTTTATAAAAGGATATTACAAAAACTTTTTTTTTTTTTTTTTATTGGTTCTGTAGACCTTCCGGAAGACAAACTTACCACTGTAGTTAGTTCAGATTGGTTCTGCAGTTTATTGTGTTTAACTAAAAGGTTGTGCAAAAAAACTCTCTAGCTAAAGAACACATTATTATGAAAGAAACATAGGAATGTTGTATATCAATCTTCTCAGGAAAATGTGATCTTGCAAGTGGTTCTTTCCAAATAGTTCCATCACACGGCTCTTACTACTATGAAAAGACATTATATTTTCCAAGTAGCCCCAAAAGCGCGGCTACTTGGGAACAGCACATTTTGGCTCCTGGGAGGTTTCAATCTCAGTAAAATTTTGTTATGATTATAGGAAAAGGTAACATGGACTAAGCTCTAGAAACATCACAAGAATTAAAAAAATTGATTGCAATAAATAACAAGGGGTAGTATGAAAAAGGAAAAAAAAAAAAAAAAACTTTCCAAGTAACCCCAGTTTACGGTATGTTTTAAAATCATTTTTCGTATTAATAGGGAAATCACGTGACTTTGTGACTACATTACAGAGCCACCCTGGTAGGTGGCCAAGATTTTTTGTTGTTAGGATAAACATAATCATTTCTGTTGAGATACAATGGGAATTAACACTGGATAATTTACTGCTGGTAGTAGCAACACAATGCGACGTAACTCTGGACCAATTATGTTTATTGCCAACAATATACAATGCGCAGCTGTAATGCTTTGCGTTTCTTTTACTGGAATCTACATTCTCAGTGTTGAGCGAATTAGTTTATAGATATTCGACATCATCGTTATAACGTATTAAGGGCTGTATGTTGATGTGAAATTTCGCAAGACCTCTAAAAGGCAATATAAACTAGCCGATGATCTTTGATCTCAAGCTTTGCTTGTTCCACCGGTTGCTTGCCTGTTTGAATCGTTTCACTGTCATCAAGTTCCTATAATTTTTGTTGAGTTTTTCTGTAACTGGTTGTGCGCAATTGTATTGCAGCAGGGTATGTTTTTGGTTAACCAACGCAGAATATTTTTGACGTTTGCAGTATGCATCCACTCCCAATGTTCGGAATAAAGATCGGCGTTGATAGTACGACTGTTAAGAATGAACTCGAAGTGAATTACCTCTCCATAGTTCCACCACACATACAGCATGACTTCATGCTCGTAACGGTCCTGTTTAACGATCGGTTATGGAAGTTGATCCTTGCTTAGTCACTGTTGTCGCACGTTTGTATTTCGGAGAAAACTCACTTTTCGTCGCACGTGACATTCTGTTTCAGGATACGCACGTCATCTGGATTTTGCAGCAGTTGTTGGCACAAATGCACTCTCTTCTGGTATGAGCTGGAATCAACTCGTGTGGCACACTCCGGCAGCTCCTGATGTTTTTCCTGAGTTCGTGAAAGTGACGCACTACAGTGGACTAGGACCGTCGTATGCTGATGGATGGATTTTCCTCAATGGCGTGCCGTGTAACCCCAAAATGTGTTAGACTATGGCGGCTGGACCTTGAGTAACATTTTAACAATCTGCACGAAATTTGTGGAACTACCTAGTTGCTGTGCTGTAAGTTACTACACGTACCCATTTCACACGACAAATGTTTTGAATTGTTGCTGCAGCGTTATGCTCGAATTCGAACTCATTCAGTAGTAGTTTATGTATCAGATGTTGTAGAGCACTTATCGCCACTGCCACTAAAAAATGACTGAAGATACTGACGGGTTGGCGGCCGTGTTCAATAGTCTGCTTACCATACTCCCTCTTGGGTAGTTTGACCTTGTATTTAGGGTCGATAACGGCGTACACATGCACCTGCTGTTTGAATTTAGAAATATTGCACGACTTACGACTTCCCTTGTAGTTGCCGTACTTGCAAGGAACCATCTTTGAATTTCAACAAAGGACAAAGAATATTGTGTATTTCGAGAGAGAGAGAGAGAGACATCTGAGTTATATATATATATTGTTGTACAAATATGCCTATAACGCAAAGAAGCTTAGGATAATTTAGTACCATTTATGGTAAACTTTATTGGTTATGGTGTTTTGATGGGTCCTAGAATTCTAACACATTATTTGCTTGCGTGTGTAAACTTGAAACAAATACGTGGCTCGAAGTACAAAAACTAATCGATTACAATATAAACTTGTTTGTGTAATTTTGTCTTGTTTGGGAAGACCATAAGTGTTAAAAGTGAAGTCATGTAAGTATTTTTGGTAAGAATTTTTTTTCAGAAACTATAATATCGTATAATTTTGGTTTCCCCATGCTACTGTCAAATTCATAATTTCGTTATTGGTTGAATATTTGTAAATTGATTTCTACGTTGCTGCTGAATTTAGTTTTCAAACTAGGTTTTCTATTTATTTATTTATTTCCTTTTCTTTCTGTTTTTTAAATTTTTATTCAGGAGATCAGAGCAGGACCCGTAGGGTTATATCTACCTCAGAAATCGTTAATGCACCTTTAGTGTTCTGAGGAAGAGCATGATCTCTAAAACTGGTAAAATTAAAAGCGTAACATGAAGCCTACTTATAATACATAAATAATAATAATAATGTACTTCAATTACTTGAGTCACAATTTTACTCTGTTAATCCTTAAATACCAAACAAATATATTTGTGATTGTTTTGTTTAATGCTCTGAAATATGTTGAGAAACTAATGATGTAAGATATAGCCTTGAGATATCCGTAGATTTATTACCCAGATTTCTGTATAAAGAATATTAAGTTATTTCTAATCCCTGTCATAATGGTTCTTACTAGGGTAAAAATTTTTACCTTAATTTCGTTTTCTGTTAAAATGCCCAAATTAGCTTGCCTTGTAAAGAAAACAAACAAGCACTCCTAATTGTGTTGTGGTTGCACCTTTCAACGTCATCACCTTTGTCGCAATCTGTTCTTCCAATAATTTTTTGATAAACAATGAACGCTGAACGGGTGCAGCATCACATACTTTCGATTCAGTGTAGTCCCGTTAGGCGAAAACTATTAACTAGATAGTAAATGGAGATTGCAGCATCAAACTGACTAATCACGGCTATCACCAATCAATATTGCTGACTTCTTTTTTGTATATATATATATATATATATATATATATATATATATATATATATATATATATATTGTGTTGACTATTGTTAACATCTTTTAACAATCTGTGAAATATTAAAATTTTTATTGTATTAAAATTAAAAGTATCAAAAAACTTTTGATTAAGCATGTACAAGAACTACACATATAGTTATTGTTGGAATATAGATAAACTTTCAAATACAAAAACAACTTTAAAATAGTCTACAAGGATGTATGACTTCCTAGTTGTTTTTGTATTATAAGCCAGTGAAACTACTTCACAATTTATATAAATACTTCCCAAAATTTTACTGTCAATAAGAAAGAAGACGGGATCACTGACTGACGTCTATATTCATCGAGATATGAGAATGTATTTCATAGGAATACTTTCATGTAAGTTAACCTTTTTTAATTTGTTGAATTTTGTCTTGCATTGAGAATGTATTTAAATTGTTCTCATCTAGGTCTCCTGATAGGCCTATTAAATTACCAGATCCTTCAGATCTTGGTACAGTAAATCTTAACTTGTCTTGAAGATAGCAGACATCTTTAGTGCACTAAATTATCAATTATTAGAATTATTTAATTTGAACATGTCTGCAATATTTGTAAGATGTTTTGTTAATAATCTGATTTGTTATCTAATAAACTTACATCAAACTGAATTTCATTTCAAGACATTTGAAACCTAAATGAATAATCTAAAAAGAAAACCACTATACTACCAATTAAGATGATAGCGATATAAGATACTACCGACTAAGATGATTATTTTCTATGCATCTGTAACAGTAAATCAATACATTACTTATCTGTAAATCGATACATGGCTCCCCGGCGGGGAATCGAACCCCGGTCTCCCTCGTGACAGGTGGGGATACTAACCACTATACTACCGGGAACGGACACCTAAAAGACTATGATGCACATTTTCTCAATTTCAACGGAAGAATACATGTTATTGTTATCGCCAAATACAACTGAGTACATTTTTTAAATATTTCTCGATGTTGCCTTCTAGTACTTTCAGATTTCACAGTTTACCTTAAAACATACACTTACTTGTTTTCCTGGTGGGTATTTATATAACAAGGTACTTCCCGTAACAAACTGCAAACCTCCTTTGCCAACCATCACGTTGCGACTCATTGTTAGAAAATAATCTTGCCAAACATCTGCAGGTCCATATTCCAGATATCACTAAAAGAGCTTGCAAACTGTTCTCCGGTTGGAGAAGTTCTAATCCTGACAACAATTTAGATATAATCATCACTCTTGTCCAATTCTGACATTGTCTCAAGCATGGTTATACTTTGTAATCAACAGACGATTGCTTGATGTTTAAACCCTTATCTTTTTAACGATTTGATCAATTTCAGAACACCTGTGCACAACACGCTGGTCCACTCTTTAAAATGAACGTTCACACAATATTGTTTTCCACATGTTTAAACAAAATTTTACTTATTGCCAGATCAAAATTTCCTGCTTCTTATTGTTCGATTGTTCGGCGGGAAGCTGTAATAATGCGTGTATCAACCAAGGAACTAGGGTAAGTATTTACGAGTCAGAAGAATACACCTCTGTTCGAAGACTCCTAACTTCCAATCGAAAGAATCCACTTGTCTGAACGCCTCTAAGAAATAATTGATGATTGGGTGAATATATTATAAAGGAAACATAGTGTGAAGGTGAAAAGAAAAGCCAAGAGGGCGAAAAAAATGTTTTAATGAAAATAAAATTATTTGTTGCCTCATCCCGAAAATCTGCAGTTTACTTTCAGATAGTATAGACTGAAAGATCCTACTTCGAAATGAATTTTGGAAACAAAATACCTCTGAACAAAACTCCTGTCTGAATGCATATATCTAACGAAACACTTCAGTATTAAAACTAATTACCTACATTCAAAAATACATCCAAATTAAAAGCAATGTATAAAATTACAGAAAAAAATATTAAACATAAACAACGAACCTATACTATACACTTAATGAGTATTACATAACCAAATCATAAGGAAGCTACCTAAAAATTCGTCTACAGTAAAGTTCCAATTATTAGTTTAAATCACAGTAAACTCCCGATTGTTATCTCCAATCGGGATATAACAGGATGAGTTCCATTTATCGTGTACAGTATATTCTGTCTTTATAGATTTTTTAAAAGGAAAATCAAATGAAGAATGAAAAGTTATATATACTCACTGTATTACTTAATGCAAAATGGTAACATGTTCTACACATGCATATTTTACTTTGGTTCCTCTAATTAAGATGCTTAAAAAAGAAATAGTACTACGATTATCATAATTATCTTTTTACCGTCCAGCTATTATGAAATGAATTCTGAGAATTATTTACCATCCATTCTTATATATTGGATAACTCTAATGTACTGCTACTGACAGAGAGTACTGTCCCATGTAAGAAACACTTTGAAAAAATAATAATTTCAATATGAGGAAACTCCCGTAGTTTACCCGTTAAAAAAGTATTATCATTTTGATTGTATTCATTTTTTTAAAAAAAATCAACAATGATGACTTTTAAAAAATCGTGTTCTTTTTCTACTATAGTTTGTAAGAATAAATATATATTTATTTCCAAAGTCTTGCACCTTTTCTAACCAGAAATTTTGCATCTATGAAATAAGTAGACGTTTTATATGGGACGTGTACAATCTAAAGAGTAGTGCGATCTTAGTTAAAAAAAAAAAAAAGTACGTCCGAAGATTAAATGATTATTATAACCATTAATGTTTTTTTCTTTCTTTTCATACAAACAGATGTCATCTATTAAAATTATTCCATTTAATTCTTCGACTAGTATTGCCTGTGAACCACAGTTGATTTTTTAAGCAAATTTACGGTCTCTTTAAATACTAAAGCACTTACATTGCATACATCTTATGTAGATGTATGCGGTTGAGAAGAGCGTAGTCACGACATATATTTGTACTTCACTTGTCCATATATAAAGTTTTATACTTAGACAGCCATGGCCAACTTAGGTTTCAGTGTGTGTTCTGTGGACCATCATTATATATGTATTTATATTAAGATCGGCCTATGCTAAGCAACTGGAAGCGATTAAAACAGTTTTTTTTTTTTTTTAAAGTTCTTTAGAACAAAATGGCCATCCACTTTGCTGTTCCGATCACGTGAGATAAACTGATTAAATATGAATCAGAAATTTTACTTTATCATTCATTTTTGTTAAATTGTGAAATAAATAGTAACTAACTGATCATCATCGCATTACAAAAAGGAATCTTACTCTCCTTCATAGCTATGAGTATAAAATATGTGTGGCATTATAAAGCTTTTAAATTAAAATAATGATCGGTAAACGTTTCGTCCTTTATTTTCGTTCGTCATTTGAGCTTGTTTTCCATTGGATTCGAAAATAATTAATGTTCAGCCTAATTCCATTTATTAATATTTGAATTTTTCCCCTTAGTAACTACTGGTATTAGATTCTACACATTATATAATTTCTACTTTCTGCTTGTCGTTTTCACTGTTGTGTGTATGTGTGGAAATTTTGTTTATACTCTTTAATAGTCCAGCCTAAAGTGTATCAGGATTGAGTTTCGATGTTATTATTATTATTATTATTTCATGTTATCAGCAAACAGAAAAATCATGCAGATGATCTTAAACCAAAGACAAATAGAGACAACTAATATGTTACTTGAAGTTCGATGTTTTTGTAGCATAGTTTTTGTTCCTGCAATAACAAATGACTTTATGTGCTATAAGAATCCAAGTTTGAAAATAGAGAAATATATGTTATAAAGGGAACCAAGAAAGTTCTCTCGCTTGTTCTGGAGGTCTGTTCAATTGACCTTTACACCGTGAGTTGAATGCGAATGGAAATAAGGCGAATGTCAGTTGTTGGTGTGGGTATATCCGACATACAACCTGATTGTGGCCGTTCAGTTACACCGTGAATTTGCGTAAGGACAGAGTGAACGTGGGACCTCCACAGAGCGTCATAAGGGCGTGTATGCTGTACGAGTTCAGACTTGGGTCAAACGCCGCTGCAGCGAGGTGGAAGATACGCTAGGCCTTAGGTGAGAGTGTCGTGACTACGCGGACAGTGCAGCGGTAGCTTAAGAAGTTTAAGGATGGTGACGAAACACTCGAAGATACACCACGTGCCGGAAGATCAACATGTACAAAATGATTTTCAAGCAGCAGTTGAGGCGATCAGTTGCCAGACATGTGAGGAACTGGGTTACAATTCAGTGTGAGTGGAAAATCCATTCGCCAGCACCTCTATCAACTTGGGAAGCACTGCAAGTTAGGTCGATGGATCCCACATGATTTGACTGCGGGCCAGAAGGCAACGCGAGAAGACACCTGTGTTTCTTTATTGCCTCGTCTGACTAAGGAGCTATTCTGGACAGGATGTTGACATGTGGTGAGAAGTGGGTCCTGTACGAAGCTTCACGGCGCCGTCATCATTGGTTAGCATCCATGAACCGGTTCCAAAACAGCCGAAACTAGCACTGCACCAGAAGAAGGTCCTCCTGTGTGTTTGGTGGACTTCTCTCTGCATCGTTCATTGGGAACTGCTGATCAGAGCATCAATGCAACTATGTACTGTCAGCAGTTGAGCCGTGTTCCAGAGAAACTCAAAACTTTGGAGCCAGCACTTACGAATCGGAAAGGGGTGCTACTGTTACAGGACAACGCTAAGCCCCACGTGGCTAGGATGACCCAGGACACTATTCTACGCTTTGGATGGGAAACTCCTCCATAATCTCCGGACATTGCAGCATCCGATTATCACCTGTTCCATTCCTTAGACAATCACTTTAGAGGACACCAGTTCAAATCCCTAGTAGAGGTTCAAAATGCACTTGATGCCTTCTTCGCTTCACGGCCCACCGAGTTCTACCGCGATGGAATCCGTGGTCTTCCAGAATGTTGGCAGAAGGTCGTTGATACTGATGGGGACTATTTTTTATCTTCCAGGTACGTCTTAAGTGGCATATCGATGTTCGAAAGTGGTGGGTGAAAAAGCGACAGAATTTCTTGGTTATCTTTATAAAAGGTAAATTAAAACTCGATTTCCCTAATTATTGGGGAAAGATCGTAACGATAATCACAGTAGTAGTTCCTCATGTGAATTCTATTTCACTGCGTAGACTTAGCGGAAATTTAAAAGTGAGTTTATGAGGATGTGGTATTCAATATCTTTATTCCTTTAATATTTCGTGTTGCTTAACATATTTCTCGTTCTGCTGAATAAATTGTTAATACTTGTACTAGGGTGTTATTCATAGTTGAGTCATATCCTCGCAACAGCTATGTTTAACTTGAAGAGAATGGTACTTATTTATTTATTTTTCGAACGCTTTCTCCATGATATTATAAAACTTATTACTTTTTAGGGAAACGGTGATCGAGTGGTATAGCGTTCATTTCGGTTGCGAATGAGTCCATGGTTGAATCCCAGGCCAAGTGAATTTGTGATGGGCAGTATCGTTAACTGTGGATTTTGTTAAAGACATCCCGTTTCCTCTCATTCTCACTCCGTCAATTCTTCCATGATGATTCATTTATCAACCGTCTCCTTCATCCTACAGGATATACCTGTGGAACACTAAATTAGAAATTTCGTTTAATTTTTACCTATTCCCTTTGTCGAAATGAGAAATATTCGTACCATTCTGTAGAGGTATGCACCGACCGGAATTTTTAGCCTGGGCCCGGCCCATGAATTTATATTATGAGGTCTAACTCGAGTCCGAAATATGTTATAACCTTTAGGCCCGAGCCCTGTGATAATCTAATGATCCCGAAATAAGCCCACATTATTAAACTTAATAATAATAATTAACGCAACTTTATACTTTTAATTAAAACAATTGGAGGTTTAATTTTGCAGTGTGCTTTCGCAGCGCGTAATTTTCACTAATGCACATTCTTCTTTTTGTAATTTGGAAATATTTTCGACATATACATTGTGCTGTAATTCAGTTTCGGTAATATTTGATCTTTCTTTTTACAAGTGAAAATGGGAATGCTATATTTTTTGTGGAAAATTTGTGAAAGAAATGCTTCCGATATCAGAAAAAGAAAGAAATAATAATAAAAAACTAAAATATAAACTAACATTGTCTTGAAGAGGAAAAGAAATAAGACAACTTGTTCTGAATGCTTTCCTTCCTTTAATTCAGTGTAAGAAACAGTACTTTCACTCACAGATAAGTTAAGCATATTTATTTCTGTTACTTTTAGTTTTTCTCTCCGCTACACAGTTAGCTTTACTCTCAATTGCATAATGATAATCAGAATTTTAGTATGGGTGTCTCAAGTTAAAATTTAGATGTGATTTAAAAATTCTCCAGAAAGAACGGTCCGATAAATATCGTTGTACACTATATTTACAAAGTTACGCCCGAAAAGGCCCGAGAAATATGGTTGTGTACAAAAAGTTTACGGCCCGTGCTCGGCCCGAGGTGATCTATGCGTTGTAGACCCGAGCCTGGCCGACGCAGACCTCTACCATCCTGATACTCTGTCTCGCTTAAAAACTTCAGTATTCTAGTGTTCTACATAATCTTCGTAATAGTTTCTTCAACTCCACTGTATGGTACAATAATTTTCGAATTCCATAATTAAAGAATTTCTTTGGATATTATGTTACATATAAATTAAAAAAAAAAATGGTTTGTCTTTGCACGATTTGAGGAAAAAATAATGTCGTCTTAATTTATTTATAGGTAGGAGACCAGCTCTGTAGGTTTTACATCTGTGTATGCCACAGATAATTCAGAAAATAACCTATTCGTTCATACTGAAAGTACAGATGCCACCCATTACAGTAATATTTCTTGTTAAATGTCATTACTTCTCATTGCTCGACTTTCTGTTTGCAGGGATGCTGTATTAGATAAACATATGATGAAAGACGTGTATGGCCGACAGAACGTAAGAACGTCTGATAACATTCAAGCAAATGAAAGTGATGGTATAGGTGTAAACGCAAAATATGTTGCAGAGTCGGGTGATAGTTCACAGAACAGACATAAATGTGGCCAGTGCTTCAAAGTGTTCCAGACAAAGACTAGGCTAAACACACACATGAGAATACATACTGGCGAGAAGCCATACGTGTGTGAAGTTTGTAAAAAAACTTTCCGTCAAGTGGGGCATGTTCGAAGACACCTTTTGTTACATACATCTGAGATGCCTTTTAGATGTAAAGTGTGTGATCATGGATTTCGGCAGAAGTCTAATTTGAAGATCCACGTGCTTAAATCTCATTGGTTTAAATGATGATAAAACGAAAAAGAATTTTATTTTATTCATGAGATTACTGAATAACAGATTGTAATATTTGTGTTGAAACTCAGTTCATGCTTCTTTATGTGCTTAATTCATAATTAGATAGAATTAATATTTAAAATGATTTTTCAGATTTTTGCTGTGCATTTTTTGTTATTACGGGTGAAAAAAGGCCAGAAATCTCTTTGAGCATTTACTAAATCCAAATCGAAAATTATTTAAATACTTGTTTTACTGCGTTATTTCTTCACAAAATCCATACAGCTTTTTTCATATCTATTATTTTTCTCTAGATATAATTATGGAGACATTCCTGTAAGATGATTGTTTGTCGAAATCGCTGAAATTTTACTATTTTATAGTATTTTATTATCGCTCAGCGAGCCTGAGTTGCGTTTATTTTAAACTTCGTAGTTCGTTGTGTACGAGAGTTAAAAGGAACCCAAGTGTGGGATTTTAGTAATTAATGTTTTTTCAACAGTTTTTACAGTATGTAATGGGGACCATATTACTATTGCTCTTTGAATTCCGCCCAGATGTAGTGTATCTAATAAATATGTAGCTGCCATCCTGCTGTGAAATATATATTTAGTACTTACAAGTGTTAATGTTTTCATAGAATCCCTGTTCTTTGACAAATCTTAGCACTTTTAAACTATTACTTTCAATTAATGTGTATATTGGTGCCCATGGTCTGTTCTCGGATTGATACGAGGTAAATCATATATGAATTTGAGGGATTTTCAAAATACTTCGTATATATATAAACGAGTCACTAACTACAGATTAGCAAGCACTCAAATTGAAATCACCTTTATCGATTTATCTAAGCAAGAAGTATTGACAAAAAAAAAAAAAAAAAAAAAAAAAAAAAAAAAAAAAAAAAAGTCTGTTAAGGATTTTGTGATACTCATTGGATTTACTAAATATTTATGTGAATCACTTAAGATGCCTGCCTGGTTCGGGTATAATCGTAAACAAAAATATTAAATTTGGCTCGCTCCCTCATGGGTATTTTTCAATGTACCCGTCTTTGGCATGTCTAGGTTCTTGTCTCATGCAGCTCTGATACTGAAAAGAACGTTAAACCAAATCAGCCAACCATGACTTGTTTGATAGTGAGATAAACAACAAGTAATGACAAGGAAGAAAGTCATTAAACAAAAGAACATTTATTTGAAAATGGAATTGGAGTAGAAAGAACAATTGAATATACTTTTGCTAAAAATACATTTTAACATAAAAATCATAAATATGAAAGCCATATTTTCGTTTTATTTTCTATGATCTAAGAGTTAGTATAGTATTCTTCGTATTTCCATAAACACAGACAGGAGGACGATGACAATGGAATGTTGTTATTAGTATGTCCATATAACTTGATATCTTTTCAAAGAATGAAATAAAGTACCATTAGTCCAACCTCTGCTGCATGCGGTCAAGGTAGCTTTCCCAAGTTGTTGGCGATAAACAGAAATGTAAGAATGCTATGGTGAGGAATTGAACATGACACACTGACGATGTATGGAAAAAAATTGAATTGTAAATACTTATTCGAAATTATATTTTTTGATCTCTTAGGAACATTGTTAATCAAAATTCATTAGTGAAGAAATAAAAACGTCAGACGCTATATAGTATGTAGAAGAATACTGTCGACATTCGTTTTGCCTCAGTGCTCATTTTAGAGATATAAATTTTAATGCTATAGTAATTCAAAATAGTTTGATAGTTGTAATATTGTTGGTTGATTTGAAGTATAGCGACCCCTTCAGCACCAAGGCTGTATGAGACGTGGACCTACAACTTAATGTGAGATCCGAACCACATTATCTGCCACCGGAAATATAATCCGGGACTTCCGCATTTAAGGCGCATACGCTAACCATATGGCTACAAGGGAGTTTAGTTCTAATGGATTTTATATATATGAGAACTAGGACTTTCATTAGCAATATTATAGTATATTCTCATTCATTCAAATAATGTCCACAAGTACTATGTTGGTCACAAAAGTATACTATCTGAAAGCACGATAAATCCATGGGATGCCATTCCCGTGAAAGGGAGTAGAGTAATGCTACATGTTGGTGGCATTGGTAAATGCTTAAACCACTGAATGCCAGACTCATCGAAACCCCACTTCGTTTGTTATTATTGAAATTAATAGATGGTCATATGAATTTAGAACTGTGACAGTAAACTGTTAAATTGTGTTCGAAGAGTTGGTGCTGTATACATTTACGTTAGTTATCGCAACTTGGCAACATTTTTGCATCGTAGCAAGGATTTTTTAAAAAGTATTATATTATCTAGAATAATAACGTGTGAGAGACTGGATCATTGGAAGCATATTATGTGAAAAACAGAAGCTTTTATATAAATAAAGCTTACTTGATTTATATTTACCAATTGTTCTCCCCGAACCTTCGGTTCGTTGACAAATTGGTCTGCATATAAGCGACATCTCTTAGTGTCAGGTAGGGGTAGCAAAACTTGTGACAACTATTAACTAAGGGTGTATTATTAGGAATTAATGTTAACAGATTGCGCCGTCTTGCGGTTATAATAAGTAAAAATTAAGAATGTGTATATATTTCACCTAGATTTTATGGAACCCATAAATAAAATGTTTTGAAGTATCGATTGATAGATTTCGATTCGACTCGACTATGATTGAGATATTTTTCGATTATTAACAGGATGTTTTGGTAAGTTCTTCTTGAGTATATATATAACATGTAGCTTTATACCAAATTTCAAGTTTCTTCTTCTATTTCAACTATCTAAGAGATAAGATTTTGTATCCCAAGGAAACGCCTTTTAAATAATATGAGAATTTCTTCATGGCCCCTTTACCTCCTTAAAAACAATACTAACTTTTGGCAATTTCCCGGTGGGTTAGTCTTTTAAGTCTACAATCATGCCAAATTTCATCATTCTAATCCTGCCGGAAGTGCCTAAACATTTGAGGTGCAGATGTCCCATATAAATAACAGGAAATATTTTTGAGCTCCCCATAAAAACATACTACAGTTGAAAATTTTTATTTTTGGTGATCTGACGAAAACGAAAACGCTGAGAAAACGTACGAGCATATCGAATTTCAAGTTTTTATTCCAATTCCAAGTACCTAAAATATGAGATTATAGGTCCAAAAAAGGCCCATTTAAGTAACAGGGAATTTCTTCGTATCCCCTTTAAATCCCCTAAAAGTTTAATACTACTAGCTACTTACTACTTGTATTCCATTTGTGCTGTAGTTTTATTTAATCCATTTGCGCAGACATTTTTACTCAGCTTTCCCGTGATGGTGAAGTGAGTTAAAATATTACTGCATGCTTGGAAGATAAACTAGAAGTCTGACTTCGTAAATAAGCCAGATATCTACTCTAGTTATCAGAAGTTAGAATTCCTTAAGTAGACAAAAACTGGTTTCAATCATTTTAATAAATAGTTATGTAGATCGGTTTAATTTTCATATTTTGTTTACGTTGGTAGTTACAGTCCTTTAAAAAGTCTCTCATTGTATTTATTTTATACCTAGATACAATCTTATCCTTGCTTTTGTTTTTTATTCACTTTCTTGCGTTGAAAGCGTTAACATGCTTTACAGTTAATAATAGGCTCTTGCCAGACAGAAATACTGTTCTCGCTTTGTGCTAAATCTATGAAGTGTTAAAAGAAGCTGAAGGCAGCAAATGCCCATGAATATTGTGAAGAGGTAGTTAAGATTTTTAGATCGGTAATAAAAAGCAAGAAAATTTATTGATAAATTAGTTGCACTGTTGTCTTGATTTTGACGTCAGTGATATTGTATGAATAGTCATAAAACCCCCAACATGCAAGTGGAAGTGCGTTATCATATATGCATGTATCAGTATTTTTTTTTTTTGGTATTAATTCGGCATTCGTAATATATCAGCTATTTTTTTCTTTGTTTTAGGAAAGCCGAATTGGATCAACACATGTTCGAAAGTACTCAAGTTAAACGACACATTAGAATTTCGATAAACACTCCGTCATGCGGACATATTTCAGTTGTTAGGAATATTGCTGCTAACCCTCATAAGAATAGGAATGATTTAATTGTACATATGAGAACACACACAGGCGAGAGACCCTATGTGTGTAACATTTGCAAGAAAACATTTCGTCAGAAGTGTAACTTGCGACGCCATTACTTACTACATACATCTGAGATGCCTTTCAAATGTGAAGTGTGCAATCACGGCTTTCGCCAAAAGTCTAATTTGAAGATACACATGCTAAGAATTCATTGGTTTAAAAAAATAGGAACTATAGTTTATTCGTTGTATTACAGAATAACACGTAATGTTTGTGTGTGTTGAAATTCAGAACGTTTTCATTTTTGTTCTTAATTCGTAATTTGATACTAATTGTTTTAAATAGTTTCGTTTCAAATTTGTTACGTATCTTTGAGTATTACACAGAAAAAAAAAAGAGGTGTTGAAACAACACAAAATGACTACCACTTAGAATATTACTTGTGTGTTATTTAACACCAAAGACATCGCCTTCCGAAATATTAGAAGTAACTAGTAATTGTTATTGAGAATTTGAATTGGATTTTATTGTTTGCAATGAGCAAAGCTTTACGCAATATATTTGACATTTATGCCAAGTAACGAGTAACGTAACATGTTTTGCTGTAATCGGTGACGAAAATAGTTCTGTAAGCATGTGAATTGTGTGACAAGTTACATGAGTATCGGGTCTGCCATCTGTTGTTCTTATACCCTACCACATAAGAAAAACAGATGGCAGAACTGATATTCATGTAACTTGTCACACAATTCATAAGTTTACTAAACTATTTTCGTGACCGTTTACAAAACAGTACGTTATTCGTTACTTAACATAAAGGTCAAATATACTGCGAAAAGATTTGCTTATAGCAAACAATAAAATTCAATGCAGATTCCTACTGACAATTACTTGTTACTTTTTATATACTCGAAAGGCGATGCCTTTGGTGTTAACACACAAGTAACATCCTGAAGTGGTAGTTATTTTGTGTAATTTTCACACTTCATTTTCTGCTGTGTATGGATGAAGGAAAGCCTGGCAATCTTTTTGAAGTATTTACCAAATCTAAACCGAAAATTATTCAAATACTTCATACTTCTTATTGCGTTATAAAACTCAAATATAGCATTATCCTGCACTTTTTTTGTATGAATATGGAGACATTCCTGAGGATTCGATTTTTTTTCAAGTATTAAAAATTTTATTTTATGTGGTTGTACTATCGTTCAGCTATGTTGAGTTGCTTTTCTTCTAAACTTTTTCATACTTCGTTGTGTAAAGAATTGAAAAACAACCGAAAGATTGAATAATAATAATCAGTAATAATTATTTTAGTAGTTTTTACTTTCTGGAATAGACGCTCCCTCAGTAACACTTGATTTTGGTGTGGATAAAAAATGTGAAATTACTATGCTACTTGACTTACATATAATTTGAACGGTTACTAGTTTTCATGTATTCTTATATTCTCGATTCTGAGACAAATCTTAAGTGCTTTGGAATTGTTACTTAAGTTTAATGTTAGTGCAGTTTCTTTCGCGATTCATGCGAGTTAAATCAGGAGTGGCATACGAGGGCAGTTTGATAAGTCTGCACATTTCACATTTTCATACTTTCACAAACAGAAGATGGAACACGGTGGATTATTAGTATTCTTGCAGGATTTACAAGTGAGTCGTCCAATTCCAAAACGGCTCTTGTCCATGTACAAAAAATTCCAGAAAACTTAAAAAAAAAAAAGTAGGATCTGCATGTTTTGTAGAACTGGGTGTGTTCATATGAAAAACTTCGCAGTGTGTTCATATGAAAAACCTGGACTTACTCAAGCATTTCCAGTTGTACAAAACGCATTAATCCCACAGTTTTTCTCGATTTTTTGTAAATAGACATTTTTTATTTTAATGCTCAGATCCGCCTCTTCAGTTTCGGCATCTGAAGACTTCAACCGAAATGGGCTATCATCATAGCATTTTATTTATTTTTTTTAGCTGTTTTAAACATTATTTATCTGTGATAGTTAAAAGAAAGAAAGGGAACAAGGAAAAGGTGGAAAGAACGAGACCACAATACTCAGCATTCCATATAAGTGGACAAGAGCCGTTTTGGAACTGGACGACTCAAGTACAAATTTAACTGGTGTTCACTACCAGGTTTCTAAATTGAGTGAGATTTCCTTTCCCTGTTTGAGGGTTTCCATTCCAGATCGCCATATGAGAACGGAGAAGTATAAACTGATTTTGCAGTTCAACCTAGACAGCAGCTTACTTTGTACGTTTGCGAAAGGTTTCTATAAAATGACATTATTGTTCATAAAAGATGTTACGGGCGAATGAGCTAACGAAGATTTTCATTTTGTTAAAATAGATAATAAAAGGGATTCTCTTTTTTCTCAAAGACCTTTTTTCTCAATAAAAAAGGTAAACAAAGGAAATAGTGAAAAGAACAATGTACTTTGTCTCTAAAATATTTATTCTCAATTCTTAGAAGGACTTACTTTGGTGTTTTGGTTTATAATTTAGGATAGGCAGTGGAGTTATTTTCCTGTTCCTTCCAGAGTCTTATAGCTTCCTGGATTTTGCAAACTATGATAAAATGAATCACATACTTGTAAATTTAAGCTTGAGTTCTTTAAACTCTCTCTCTCTCTCTCTCTCTCTCTCTCTCTCTCTCTCTATATATATATATATATATATATATATATATATATATATATATAAAAGAAAGAAAGAACAACATGATTTAGGTCTTCATGAATAATGAACACTAATGAACACTTACCTACCTTCCTTCCTTCGTTCCTTGTGTAGTTTCTATTAGTTTGAAGAAGAAAAAAAAAAGCTTAGACTGCGAATCTCGACACCAGAATATTGCAAATGAAGAGAAGTTCAAATGAAGTGGATCAAAACTGACGAAGCAAACCGTATTTATAGTGCAAAACATTCAAAAGTTTTGCGTGAAGTTGTTTAAAACGGTGAGTTAGCGGAACAAAAATATTGTCAAACTAACTTCAAACGCTTCACGGATCGAACTCTGCAATAGAAAATATCATAGAAATTCCAGCCCCAGTGTTTATCGAATTCTAACGAAGAAACGGCAAAATAGATAATTTTACTTGCGGTTTGCTGCGACGTAAGATACACGAATGCTATAAGAAAGTGTCACCTACAGCTAGAACGCCGTCTCAAGCTGTGTGTGAGAAGACATCCGGAACAACTAACGGTGAATTTCCTTTTCAATCCGAACTCTATATCATCTATTACATAATACATTTTACGGCGTTTATTCATCAAAGTGCAGCACAGTGTTAAATGTTAAAATTATTGAAAATGACCTAACTTATTGTTAATACAAAATAGCAAAAAAGCCAGATGTCTTATGAAAGTACGTACCGTTTAAGGGGAAAATCAATTCATCGTTTGGGAAAGGGATTGTTTCGCAGATTGCACATTGAGGTAACATTTAACATAACCTATTCCGTTGTTTTGGCTTTGTGGACGGGAGCACAGTGCTGAAATGGAATGAAACTTAAGTTTAATGATTGTGAATGATTAATTGATGAAGTGAATGATTTGAAATTAAATTTTTTGTGCTCTCCCATCGGGAATCGAACTCGGGACCACCTACCCTAGGCGCACGCGCTAGCCACTAAGCCAACGGGGAGAGCTGGGAGCAGAATCCTGTTGAAATCTTTTTTTTAAAAGAGGATATTGTTAAGGGGTTTCACTACACCGCGTAACAGAAATGCTGGTACCTTTTATTTTTAACTCTTGTCGGCAAAAATGGAAACCTGAAACTACTTCATAACGTACTTTGTACCACACTATCACTGATATCTCATTATGACATCTGGGAAATCTCCTAGCAACTGCAGAAGCTTGTTAAGAGTTTTGCACATAATTCATCCTATCATTTTCGCAATTGTAAGATTACTGTATCAAGAATATCTTCGCATGTGAACAGGATCTGACAATAGGAGTTCACATCCTAACAGACTATCAGGCTTTTGATTTATAGTTATTTATTTTTTTCTCTCTCTTGGGAGCCTCGAAAATGTAATTAGAAACTTCTGTCCTACGGTGATACTCACGCATTCCAGAATCATCGTAAGAAAGATATGACATTGTTTTTTCTCCTCTATGGCCATGTCTTTTGATTTCGCACAGGATCTCAAGGGATTCCTGGCAATAAGCTTTAATGGTCTGTGGAATTCACACAATGCGGGACTGACAACTCTTGACCTACTGTTGGTTTACCTCATTCTTATTCTCCTTCTAAGCCTTTTTCCCGGTTACCTGGGATCGACTTTTCGAATCGCTGCCCTCCACCTGTTTTCATTTTGTGTCATATCCACTGTGATCAGAGTGCACCGTATCATTCTTAACACAATCTCCCCACTACTTTGGCCGGCCTCGCGTTCATTTCCCATTCAGATCTATAGCATCCACTCATTGAGCTACGTATTCCGAAGGTAGTCTTCCCATGCCGTACCATCTCAGTCTATTTTCTTGCAGTGTTTCTACTACTGGTCTCACCTTTACTGTTCACCGTATCACTTCATTCTTAGTTCTGGCCTGCATCGCTCCACATATTCACCGCAGCATCTACTCTCCACGTTGAATATTGCAACAGTTCTGTGGACAGTGTTGTGGTAAGTGTCGTTGTGCATTGTGGCCAGCTTTGTACAAGTCGATAGTAGTTGATCTGTTGTTCTTTGGACTCCACCTCATTTTGTTTATTGACGCGATTGAAGCTTTTTCATTTAAAAAGTGAAGTTGAATATCAGTGCTCATGAACAGAATAATATTAATTGCAACATCTAGAATTATTTGGATTATTTATATAGGTGACGTTTGAAACAGCATTTATGGCAGTAATATATATAATGTGTATTTCTTGATGGTAAATCGTAATTCGTCATGTAACTTCATTGTCATTGCCATTTTCCCTCTGTTTTAGGAGAACCGAGTTGGATATGCAAACGTTTGAAAGTACTCAAGGTCAACACCACATTAGAACTTCGATAAACACTCCATCATGCAAATATGTACCAGGTGTTGGGAGTATTTCTGATAAAAGATCAATTGACTCTCACGTATTTGGCTGTGACCAGTGTTCCAAAGTGTTTAAGACAAAGAATGAATTAGTTATACACAAGAGAATACACACAGGCGAGAGACCCTATGTTTGCAATATTTGCAAGAAAACATTTCGTCAGCAGTGTCACCTACGACGTCATTACTTATTACATACATCTGAGATGCCTTTCAAATGTAAAGTGTGCAATCATGGTTTCCGACAGAAAGCTAACTTAAAAACGCATTTTTTAAAAAGACATTGGTTTCATAAGATGTAAACAATGCGACTTGTACTTGCCGCTCTGTATACATAGAAAAGTTAAGGTTTACTAATGTGTAATTATTTAATCATTTTGTATATTTTGCTTCAGATTCATAACTTAGTTGTCAGGGTAATACCATTGCTAGAAGGCTCGTCTGTATTGAGAGTTTGATTTGACCTTCGACCATGATGAGTAACTGTGCCTGGGTTTTTACGAATGTACTCTTGTTTTCTATTATCTTTACTCCACAATCTTTTTTCTTAATTACTAACTCGCAGATATCATCTATATCCCTTATTTGTACGGAGCATAACAAGAAATGTGATTATTTGCTTTTTAATTGACGATACGTCTTCTTTATTTTGGACCTTTACTGCTCACGCACAAATATGTAAATTATTTTCTAAAGGCAGCTTTTTTTTTTAAAATCCAAATTTTGTGGATTTCTTTCAAGCCAAGAGTATTGGAAAAATGTATTTCGTCAGATTTCTTGGTTGTTGTTTTGATTTTAAATGTTTAACTTTGGGTACTTCGGAATTTACGTTGGGTACTTCGAGACGCATTACTACTATGAAAAATGACCACTTGCATAATTTAAATAATTGTGAAATTAGAGATTGTCAGTTTAGAATTCCTAAAATACTTCTCAGTAAACTGTGATACCTATTCATTGTTTTAAACTTCTACGACAAGGATTCGACATACCTCGTGATTTTTGGGTATTACATTGTTTATGTAATTCTGAACCGATGATGGGATAACATAATATGTAATTCTGGTTCTGTCGCAGCTGCTTTACTCATTCGGAAGTCAGTAAGGAATTTATATATTCATTTGTATTACAGTCAGATTGTACTAGGCGATCGGAAGTAATCCTGTGACATTCTTTTTTGACAAAAGACTAAACCATTTACTCTAATTGCCTAGTACAGTTAGAAGCCTGACGTATGTTTACTGACTACACAAGAATTAAAGATCTGCATACATTTTAGCATTACATTGTACAATAAATTGCCAAATAAACTTCCCATAGTAATAAATATCTCATCATCACCTTAGCGGTAACATTCTTTTTCATATCATGGATTGTGTGCAACAAAAGTGCAGATTTACTGCCTAATGCATCCTACATGCTAAGGGTCTTAGGTATGTTTGTGTACAAATACTGGACAGTGATTATATCCAGTCATACTGGGTAGTATATCCAAACCGCTCAGAAAAATTTTGCGTCACAGTTAAGAAATGCTTCTAGACATTTTTCTGCTATGAAGCCTTTCTAGACAGTCAGGAGACAAGTACAAGATAGATCAGTGTGTGTCTGTAAAATATATGACAATTTCTATGGTTAGAAAATTGCATTGTTTTCCGCTTTTTCCAAACCCAGGAATGAAGTATTTAGTACAATCACTGAAGTAAGATTCAGAATCTCTTCACTGTACATACAGTACTTGCAGAAATAAACTGATAATAGAAGACTGAAATAGAAAATAAATAACCTGAGACTAACGGTATTCAAGGAAGATAAATCAATCTTTCACTACAGGAAAGTCGAAAATACTTCTTTGTATTATGAAACAGAATCTAGCTTGTATAGCAGAACAACTTGTAGCTGAAATGAATAGAAAACTGTCTCCATATACAAAATACAGTTACAGCATTTTCTGCCAGACCAGCACATTTCAATTGTTGAACATACAGCCTAATGAAGTGCATGTTATTGATTTTACAGAAAATTAGAGCTGCAAATATGCTTTTGAAATTCAGGCTGCCCATTTTGGTTCATTGAAACTTTTTCAATTCTCTCTTCATACTGGTGTGTTATAAAGATGCTGAAGAAACCTTACAGCAAATGCCATTCTCCACTATATCCGAAACATTGCAACATGATCCAAGTGCCATATGGGCACACCTCAAACCGATTTTGAATAACGTAAATCAGGTATAGCCTCATGTTCGAATGTTGCATGTACGCTATGATGAACCCCTTTCTCAGTTTCGAAATAGGAAATCCGTCCATCTTCTAATTATTGCCAAGAATTTTGAAATCCAACAAGTTTTATGGACGTCTTCTAAGGCAGGTCATGATAAGAATATCGCTGTTGGGGTAAGTGGACTTGTAAAGCGTGTTGTCAATAGACCAGTTGCCTCTGCCAAAGGTATTCTCAACGCATGATTTTTTTCAAGTATTGAGCACGTTAGTTTCAATACTTGAAACTTGTGTTTTTGATAATGTCTAATACAGATATTGCTCAAGTTGATAAATTACTCCCCTTTTTTTTAAAAAAGGGGGAAAAGTCCCGCCGATTATAGTTAATACTTTATATGATTTAAGTGACTTCTGATGGAGAGTAATAGCATTATGGTAATTGTAATATACAGGAAGCTTAAATTTCAAATGTATAGCGTGGAATCTGTAATTTATTTAATACGTAAGAGCCAAGTTTTATGTATGTCAGAACCATCTAGCTGTACCTATCTGTAAGTAGTCACGATTGCCCTCACAAGTCATGACCTTCCCTCTTAGACAAATAAAGCGCAACTTAGTAAAATATTATAAGACCTAAGATTTAATATGTTTTCATCATGGTCATGTATATGTACAATTATATTAAATTGACGGCATTAACATTCTGTACCGCAGACAAATTAGTTTTGAAGTTACTTTGAGGGAATTGAAGGAATTAAGTAGTTAATGAAGCACTTCAGTAATTTTATCGTTACTCACTACAAATTGAAAGTTTGAATCTCCGTAAATTATTTATATTGGTGATAGTCCAGATTATTTATTTCTTCAATTTATATATAAAAAAAGTCAGAAAGGAAATGGTCTTGACAATTTTTCCAAGTGCTATAATACCTTAAGATCATATCAATTAACGATGTATTATTTCCTACTTCACAGGATAATTCCGGACACATGCCTTTTTCTTTATAAAAAAAAATGTTTTATATACGTATAAAGTTTAAAAAAGTGAGTTTTAATCAAGCCAAAACTGAAAAAGAAAATTAATAATAGCCAGATTTTCTGTCCTGACAAAAGTATATGTATTATTACTAGAAAGAACTCCCCTGTTTATGGACACTCTCAGATATCAACACAGGTAGTCTTCTTCCTCCTCCCCCAGCGCTTTAATAACCTTTGTAATGGACAGGATTTATTCTTAGCTCATTCTTATTTAACACAAAACTCTTTCTACAGTTTGAAAAAAAAATCTTCAGCTGATCCCTCAACTGATCCAGCAATTGCAAGCAGATTCCAAATAAAGTAATGTCCGAAGGATGTTCACGCCGTACAACTACTAAACACTTTTTGCCAAGAAATTCTTATACCGTCAAAATTGGTGAGTTCTGCATACATATTTAGTATTTAGTAATAATGCTTCATGTTCTTACTGCGTTACTTTTTAGACTTCCAAACTGTGCTATGCAAAAGTATCGGAGATCTTATAGAACAGCTATGTCCGTTTCTCTGTCGACAGATATTAGAGCAAAATGGTAAAATATATGAATTGATTCAGCATCCCAAAAATAGGCCCCATTTCATAGGTTAACCCACTATTCAAACCGGGAGTAATAGAAATTAACCATTTCCGGTTTCAGCGTTAGTCACCACAATGCAAAAATGGTAGGAACCGGCGGTGTGACAAGCAGTTTTCTGGAAATAGTTCCCTGCAATTGATTAAGTATCTCAAGAATATATTCAATCTGCACCCTGTGTGTAATGCTACTTTCGATTTCAACATTAATTGGATAGTAGCATTCTGACTAGACCAAACGTCAATTTTTACGAAATTGAATTACTGAATTACGAGTATATACAGGGTGGCCCAAAAGTAGGTATACACCCCTGCATTGATCAAGTATAACAGTTTATGGATTTATTTGCTTCGACTCTTCCGAGCTTAAGTTATAAGAAGAAGAAGAAGAAGAAGAAGAAGAAGAAGAAGAAGAAGAAAGTTAAGAACAAATAATAAAGAAACTAGGTATACCTGTTTGATAACAATAAATGATATAAAATTCGGAACGGGACTGTATACCTACTTTTGGGCCACCTATATATATGGTGTGAATTTTTGTATGGTAAAGTAAAGCAGCATTTTTGGTAACTAGGATGTTAACAGGGTAGCTTATATACTTTGCTAGATGAAAATTCACATCATTACCAGTAATTTTATATACATAACTCAATTTCTTAAAGAAAATTGTAATTGCTGTTATTCAATTTCCGTAGAGCAAAAGCGGTAAAAGAGCGAAAAGTATTTTTTTTTTTTTAACAATTCATCGTCTAAAGGATGAGTCGTCACCTCCCTTAACTTTTTGTTCAAACCGGAAGTGGTAGAAATCAATCATTTACGGTTTTAACTGATCACCATAAAGCAAAAATGGTAACAGCGAGGAAAGCCTATTGGTATAAATTCAGTACCACAAGAATATGCTACATTTGGAAATCGTAGAAATCTACTATCACCTCCGGTTTGAATATTAATAATCATATAACAAAAACGGTAAGAGGTAGCAAGAAATGACTTCTTGGTGTAACTTCATCGCCCGAAGAATCTTCTATCTCCGCCCTAATCCCTTTGTTATAGCCAGAGGTTACAGTTCTACTACGATTAGTTAGAGTATTGAGTTCGCATAGTTTGGAACCTACCGTAGTTTCACAGTGCGAAATGAAACTCATGTATTTTTACTACAGCCGTTATGCGAAGGGAAAGGGATGTTTACAGGGACTTGACAAGCACTTGAGATGAATATTACACTTGTCAGCAGTTTTTTAAAAGTTGGATATTACAGAGAAACTTCTTCTTTTATTGCTGAATACGAAAATGATGCTTAAATCAGTTGATTTGCTGTACTTTTGGAGAAAATGCCACTATTGTGCTGTGCAGTCAGTCATTTGTGCCATACTACGCACATTTCCCGTGATATATAACTAATTTTTACTAAACTTTTCATGGTCATGTAGGTCACCGAGGAGAACGTTCTTACGTCTAAATTTTAACAGAAATCTATATACAAAGGTTCATAATCGCAGAAGCAGTTTCTCACGATTGTTCCTAAATCATTTATGTATTATTTAAGAAATTTTGATGAAATTTTGGTCGTTGATAGATGTCATTAGTTTTTTTTTTTTTTTTTTTTTTTTTTTAAATGCTAAAATGTACATACTCGTAATTTTCATATTGTACGCTTTGCCAGTGAGCTTGCTCAGCTCCCTTTGCATTCTAAATGCCATTACCTAGCTATATACATGGCTTGAAATTCCACTTGCCTGCTCGCCAGTGTTTAGTACTTTTTAACATTTGGGGAGTAAAGATCGATCAATCTAAAACGCGTTTTATTCCACACAATGAACAAAAGATGTAGGTGACTTCCGTCTTCCCAAACTTCTACAGAAGACAGTGCGACACAAAGACAGGTTTCCTTTGCTTTAATATAGTAAAGTCTGTGTTCTACCAGTTTCCATCAGTTGTTGTGAAAGAGGTTTCAGCAACATGAATTTAAGCAAAACAAAGTACGTTAATCACTAGAAAGTTTTAATTTAAAATAGATTTGCTGACGTTCATAAATCTAAATGGGCCTCACCTTGAATTATTTGACCCAAAGCAGTCTATCGATCACTGATATTTCAAAAGCGGAGGCCACCATATACCTGAACATATCCACAGGAAGTTGAAGAATAAATAGCAGGTGTCACTCTTTTTCTCATTTGTAAGAGACTTGCTAATAAACAAAGTAAAAATGTATTGATACGTTTACAGTGTCGCAAAGTGATTTTCGTTTATTTGTATAAACACAGTGACTGCAAGACAGTTTAGCTAGTATTTGCAAGCAAGATTTTTCAAGCTTTGGCAATATGCATGATATAATACAATAAAATATTAGAATTTGATATTGATCAAAATTGTGCCTCAAGTTCAACTCACATTTGTTCTTCGCAAACTGAAGAGAGATTGATTTATCAGACTCCATAGGAACATTTTCTGGAGGTTCAGAATAGGAAGTCCTTTGTCATGAGGCACAGGTTGTTAGGGTACACAATTGTTTTCTCTTCGTGGATATTCATTTTTTAATAGGAGGAACCACATTGAGACACAACAATCATTAATGTGACTTCTAGACCCCCAGCTACAAATGACATACAACGTCCTTTTCCATTAATCCACCATTTAGTTTCAGCAAAAACGTAGTGCTGTACACATGGGTCCAATTTTTGTCTTGATCCTCTATTCTGTCTAAACCAAAATTCACACACACACAAAGCCAATTTTTATAGAAGGCGAAATTGAAATACTCCCGAAACATTTTTCTATTTCTCTTTAAATAAGAATACAAACTGAAACCATCACAACCCAATTATCTTAGAAGCACATCACAACGCTACTAACTATGATATCATATAATTTTCCTACAATTTATATAAACTGAAAATCTTATCAGATGAAAATGTTGCGTATCACGTGATAAACATATATGAATCGAGAGTACCTGATAACGTAAAGGTATCGTGTTATGAAAATATGGTATGTTCTTAGTCTTGTCAACTGACGATGTGTAAAAAACTCAAAATTTAGTGTAAAAATCGTAATTTCAGGCCAAGACCAACTCGAAAAACAGAGTTTATACTTAAATTTCAGTGTCATCTTCAAATTCAGTGTCCCCTCCCCCCACACCCCAGTTAGTAAAGTTTATCAAACCTTATTTCTGTAACATTTTGTGTGTTGAACAGTGGTATCATACATGCACACGCCCGTATAAACATTATCCGAAGCAATATCTTGTGTCTTTATAGAGAGGGATTTTCCCCGCATCGTCCAAGTAATTCGAACAATATTTCGCTGTTAGCGTGTATTAACGTTTAACGTTTATAACTAATGTGTTTACTGAATACTGCATTCAATTAGCACATGAGGTATGAGTAATTAAAATTCGTGTAACGAACACCTTTCATCAGAAGTTTCATTGTCCTATGTTTAATGGCATTGGAATTGATGTTTAGTGTATAATTTCATTATTTCTGTTAATATAGAGTTACGGACTTGTTACAAGATTCTTCTGTTTGTTTTCAGGGTTACCGTAATGGACAGACATAGTGCGGAAAACTTAGATTACATTAGAACTTTGAGTAACGTTGAAACAAGAGACTTGATTGGTGATCTACATACATATACCTGTGATGTGTGCTTCAAAGTATTTAAGACTAAACAAATCCTATCCACACACAAAAGAACGCATACAGATGAGAGACCATATGTATGTAAAGTTTGTAAACGTTCTTTTCGCCAGTTGGGGCATTTAAATTCACACCTTTTATTGCATACATCTGAAATGCCGTTTAAGTGTTCAAAGTGCGATCAAGGTTTTCGGCAAAAGTCTAACCTGAAGACTCACTTTTTGAAAAAACATTGGTTCCGTAAGCCATGAAGGTTATTGGAAATAATACTGAAGAGTAGACTTAATACATATGGTAAATTCAGCTTATAATTTTACTATATTAGGATTTTCAAATGTCACCTTTTAGACCAAGAATTTTACTAGTTGCTGGAAGTATAATAGTAAAAGTAATAAAAATACAAGTTATAGACTTTTAGTGTATTTATTTAATTATAGATACCCAATCAGACAACTTACTCGTTTTGGTATGAAGATGGAAGATGAATTACCACATCAGGAGATACTGTCTGTTCACATAGTGATTCAAGAGTTTTCAGAATGTCTATATAAATCATATATATAAATATAAATAACTTCTCGCGACACTCCATCCCCATTGTAGACTGTAATAAGAAGAATAAACATGCATATTTTTTAAAATTTTATTTTAAGTGATACATAGCTGAAGCCTCGATCATCTGCATATAAAGATGAAATAAACTTTAGTTGCTACAAACTGTATCAGTTGAAAACAAAATCTAAATTATATATTCTTTAGTTTTGTAAAGTGGAATTTGATGGCTTAGTGAAACTTTGTTCAAAAGAAGTGTATCCTGTGCCAAAATTTCTCTTTATGCAGCAATGTAATATATATATGTATAGTTGATCTCGGTTAGTGATTTGTCAATATGCATTCGTTTTAAGTGGCCTGGTGAAGCACAAATAATCTGAAAACCAGTGTTAAGTTTGAGGATCTACCTAGTGTGTTAAAAAAGCAAAAAGTTACAAAGGTTTTCAGGTGAACTTCATTGGCGTGCAGAGGCTATTATTATCTGCAATACGTAGGGTGATATTCTGTTGTTTAAAAGAAAGAGCCACCAAAGAGTTGGTACTTTGGTATTATTTCAAACACCCATTTATGAATTATCAAAAACATCACTTCGCAGGTTTTTTAAAAAGAGTTTTTCACTTTTTGAAATATATATGATTTTCAGAGTTTTTCACTATGTGTGAATTTTGATTTTGTATGTGATATACAGTTTTACAATAAAAATGTTTATACCTCAGAATCATATACAGATGTTTATTAAAATGGAACATTTTATATAAATGAAACTTACCCGATTAATACTACGTGGAGCTGCACCATTTCGCATGCAGTACGGAACTCAGTTCGACAGCGAGGATGGAGGAGGATGTCTGCTCTGAAGTCATCTCTAGAATTGACCATAGGCGTTCAACAATACCGAAGTCTGAAGATTGGGCGAGCCATGGCAGGTGTAGTTAATCGTGGTATTCATGAATCACGCTTTAACAGCACCGGCTGTATTTTGATTTCCTTAATTATCATCTTGGAAAATTGGACCACTTGGTTGGAAATAACATATGAACCATTGGGTGTACGTGGTCAAATAGAATGTCTACGTAATCTCTGGCAGTAATGCGTACTGCGAATGCAATCATATACCCATTGGATACCAGGAAAATGCGACCCATAACGTAACAGAGCAGTCACCATGTTTAATGGTTTAGGAGAGAGTTGGGAGCATAAGCATTTTTTTAGGGTTTACAGTCCAACCAAGTTCCTCAGTTACTTTTGCCGTATTTGCTCTGCGGTCCTGGAAGACAATGCTCATCAGTGTTCTACGATCTCTGTCTCGTAAGACTTCTCTTCTGTCCACTTCTATTCTTCACCGATGTGTTTTTCACCATGAGTAATTGTTACAGCTACTGCCTTTCAGTCCTTGAAAAAGTAATACTAAATAAGTATCCAACTTAATTACTCCTATAGGAGAGTCAGCAAGAGAAGGTCTCTGGCAGCTCGCAGGAGCGTTTCCACTACTCAAGTGAAGCTTTTTTTTTCGGTGCATCTATAATTGCAATTTAATTAATGACGTAAGATAAGAGTGACCATGGTTGGTAATACTAGCACCAAAGTAGGGGCAGCATTTTCCTTCCGCATGTGGTAAGAAACCTCAGAGCCTATCTCGTGTTGCCCCTGCTATATTAACATTAAAATCGTAAATTGGCCTGGAATAGTAATTATTACATCTCTCGGTAAAGGTAATCTTTGTTCGGCGACCTAGAATATTAGAAAGAGATGAAAAAATCAAAGAAGAGCTTGAGTAGTCGAAAAATTGGATATTTTCAGGACTCATAAGAAAGGACTGCATTTGTAAATCTTGAATATGGAGAAGCTAAGATTCTTGTCTTTCCAAACTGATAAATGTCGTTGGTAGGTGGGTAAATAAATATCAATAACCTTGAAAAAGAAATCCAACTATTTATAGCTTTTCCAGAGTACAGATTATTTATTGTTTCCAGAGAATCATATATCAAAATATAACACGCTTTAGGCGCGATATTACGACATATGAATTTTGAAAACACATTATATTTCATTATTATTATTATCCCCTTTCATTGGTATTTTCACACTTATAAGTGGTATCAAACACACTGATATTCACTTTACAAGTGGGAGAGAGATGAGATACAATCCAGGGAATCGCTAATCTAGATATGAAGAATAGTTGTCCAAAACTGTTGCAGCCACACGTTCAACTGTCTTAAACGTTTTGTTCAAACATGATTTTCCATGGTTATTGGCTATCCGTTTTGCCGTTTCCTCAGCACCATGAGCAACGCTTTTATCATTTCCAGTCTCAGTAAAAATTGACCACCACCACTACCACTACTACTACTACTACTACTACTACTTTCTTCAAACTCCCTTGCAGATTCCCAGAGAATCTTCTGTGAAGATAGCTTCAAAAATAAAAAAATGCATCTTTGAGTTTAACGTCCCACTATTATGCCTGTTAGGTAAGGGAGACGATGATTAAAGCAAGTGAATGATAATGGAATTATCGAGTGAGAGTACTCCGAGAAAATCTACGAGCACGACGTTGTCCACCACAAACTAACTTAGGCGGGGACCGAACCAGGGACCCCACACACCAGAGGTAAGCGCTGTACCACTGAGCTACCGTACCCCCCAAGATAGCTTCAACATTGTGTGGTCAACAATAATTTCCGTGAACATGCGTTCTATCATGAATTTGAGTAACCTTGTTCAGTAGATGTGATCTATTTATAGGAAAGGTATTTCTGGATAAACCGTACCTAATTTTTTTAAATGTAGATGGTTTGTCATAGGAAAGTGACCTGAATACGTACGACATTGCTTTATGACTGGAAATTCGTTCAATTCGCATTTGTTAAACAAGAAAACCGTAATCTCTTGTTCTTACTGTAACAAATATGTAAGAAGATAAATGCTAATGGACATATTTTATACACAAATTATCATATCTAAATTTCTGTCACGTAGTCTAGACAATGATCAAGTATGAAACCTTTAATTTAACATCGCCTTATGAATATGAGTTAGATAATCAGCTAATGGTCCTTCAATTCGTTTCGTATATTCGCATTAACATGCATTAATGAAAAGGAATTGTTATAGAAAGTTCAATAAATTCACCCGATATACGTTATATTTGATTTCCTTGTGCATACAGAACTTAACTGGGGCCTTTGTCTTCTCTTGTTTGCAGGTGTGTGTATAACGTTCTACCCACACAAGATCTTGTTGGTGCTTCTATCCATTTCGTTGGCCAAGATAGTGAACTTAATTCAACATCTGGTTTATTGCCGTCCGCATTTAAGCATTCTAAGAACTATAGTACTCCTAACAATCATTCAAATGTACAATTAGCAAATACGTTCAACAAAATGTCGAAAACAGTCGGTATGTCAGCAGGTCCTGTTGGAACTGAGGGCTTTATTTGTAGAATTTGTTATAGAAAGTTCAATTCTAAAGGAAATTTAGTGAGACACTTGAAAAGCCATATAGGTGAGAAACCATTTGTATGCGAGATATGTAACAGAGCGTTTAGTCAGAAAACTAATCTTCAGCGACATTCCCTGTTACATACATCTGAAAAGCCATTTACATGTACCGTTTGTCAGAAGAGATTTCGTCGAAAGGAACATCTAAAGAAACATTACCTAAAGCAACATTGGTTTCGCTAGCTGTGACTTGGAAGTTTTCGATAATATAATACTACTTTTTAGTGTGAATTTTAGACGCATCTTCGATACACGAGAGAGAGAGAGAGAGATCGAAAAGTAACTGGATCCTGAAATACGTGCATTAAAATTAATGAAAATTATTTTATTAAACGTATGACTGCTAGATAGTATAATTACGTATATGAAGAAATTGTTTAAACTACATGATGGTTGAGAACTAACATTCTATTTGAAATTGCTTATAACATATTATTTGTTGATTTAACACGTGTAGTGAGTACAATAGAATGGAAGAAATTTTTACGTATTTACCAAGAATTCACAACCCTTCTTGCTATTGTGTAGGAACTGTCCAGAACGCCGAGATATATTGGTCATAATAAATAAATTGCGGTCGTGTAGTTTATTCTGCATTTGTAGTTCGGTGCGCCAAACCTCCTCTTCCACCGTATCGCACAAAATGTTGCCTGGGGCGATGTTACGATGTGTAAACCACGAAGACATAGCCAACAACTTGGAAATTTATTGTCGATCCACTGTCGGTCATCGATAGCAAAATAAGGATGAGCACGTACCACTTTGTATGAAGATGAGGCTGTTAGACGTGACAGGTTAAAACACTACTGGGATTCGAGCAACAACTGCTTCTGCAGGTATTTGCCGCAAATCACGTAGTTATAAATTTGAGTGACAATTCCCGATGTTTTGCCATTCACTAAAGCAAGAGCTCCATGAGCATCCTACCTCCATATTTGCACTTATGCTAAGAACCGCCTCAACTCATAATGGGAGGCCTGTTGAGCTTACTGATACAATGTACTAGATTTTTCGCCTTTAGCTAATTCTGCAAATGCGAATAGTGTCAACTGAGCTGTCTGATGCTGAGTAAATATATAATTACTACAGTATCTCTTTACTTATTATCGTTAATCGTTAATTAACTGATTAGTTCAAGAATCAACATGAGGGTTCCGTATTTCAAAACGTACATCAATTGATAATTTCCAGAGAAGCCTATGATGATCAGCATTTCACCATTCTTCAAACTTCCTTTCAGATTCTAGAGAATTTTGTGTGAAGGTAGCTTTCAACAACTGTGTCCTTGGACATTCACTTTCGTGTTTTTAAGTCTTCCTGTTCAGTAACTGTAATCCAATAATAGAACAAAGTAGTGATGGGTATCATTAAGTTTTTTCATGCCTTTCATTCTTAACATGATCGTTACGCCCATCAGAACATGTCGTGTAGATGGTTTTTCACAGCGAAGAGGCTTAGCTGCATCTGATATTGTCTGATGGACTGAATTTGTTCTATCAGCATTTGTAAATAAGAACAGAAGTTACTGTTAATCGTAAAGAAATACGTAAGAAATGGTAATCGAAATTTTACTAATGCACTGATTGTCGTGTCTAAATTTCTCTCTCGTAATCTAGGCGATCAGATATGAAATCTGTTGTTTTACTTTGCCTTAGGAATGAGTTAGACATACAGGTAATGCTCTCCGAATTCGTGTCGTGTATTCGCATTAATATAAACTGATGAAACGAGTTTGTTAAAATCACCCGATGTATTGTATTTGATTTCCATTGTGTATACGGAGCTTAACTGGGGCCTTTGTCTTCTCTTGTTTGCAGGTGTGTATATAACGTTCTACCTACACAAGATCCTGTTGGTGCTTCTATCCGTTTCTATGACCAAGAAAGAGAACTTAATTCAACATCATCTGGTTCATTGCCATCTGCAATAAAGCAAGCTAGAAACTATAGTGCTCCTAACAAACATTCAAGTGCAACACCAGTAAAGCCGCTCAACACAGTGGTTCAAACAACCAGTGCGTCAATAGTTTCTGTCGATAATGAGGACCATTGTAAGGGCTTTATTTGTAGAGTTTGTCATAAAGCGTTTAATTCTAAAGGGAATCTAGTAAGACATACGAAAAACCATATGGGGGAGAAACCATTTGTATGTAAATTATGTAACCGAGCGTTTAGTCAGAAATCTCATCTCCAGCGACATTTCCTGTTACATACATCTGAAAAGCCATTTACATGTACCATTTGTCAGAAGGGATTTCGCCAAAAAGCTCATCTAAAGAAACATTACCTAAAGCAACACTGGTTTCGCTAGCTCTGAGTTTTCGAGTAATATAATATTACTTCTTAGTCCATATTGTAGACGCAGTCATGTTCGACATAAAGGTTGCAAAATAGTGAGATCCTGAGATATTTTGGTAGACACTCTTCTAAATAAATCGGACACTAGAATGAAAAACTCAAAATCAAATACATCACAACAAATGTGTGATTGCTAGGAGAGAATACATGAGGAAATTGCGTAAAGTGTAAGATAGTTGAGAATTCTGTTGGAGGTCTTTAATTATATTTTTTTTATTGTAATTGACGATTTAACACGTTTAGTGAGCACAGTGGGATGGAATAATTGGTTGAAGTATTCAATTTGCACATTGGCACTAGGTTTTCCATCATTTCAGATATCGTCTGGGAATTGTTCCGGATGTCGAACTTCGGGCATATACTGCTCATAAGCCAGTTCTCTAACTTATTCAGCATTTGAAATTGAATGCACCAAACTTCCTCTTCCGTCATACCGAGCAAAACATTGCGTGAATGAGGTCAGAACTCATTGGTGGTCATTCATGTAAACTACGAAGACGAAGTCAACAATTGGGAATTTGTTGTAGATCTATTGTCGATCACTGATGGTAGAATAAGGATGAGCCCATACTATCTTGCATGAAGATGAGGCTGCTGATGTGCGAAATGTAACCCGACTGGAGTTCGAGCAACGACCACTTCTGCTAGCATCTCACACAGATCCTATAGTTGTAAATTTCGAATGATAGTTTTTGATTTCCTTTTGTCATTCAGTGCAGTACTCTAAATCTATGAACACCCTACTTCCATTTTTGCACTTGTACTACAAATCACAAAATCACTTGTACTACAAATCACAAAGGCTCCTTGATAGTGTAAATCGTTGGCTCATTGTGGATGTTCTTGCCAATCTGTGATACAAAAAGAGTATGCGGGTTAAAATCGCCCACTGAGGAATGTTGATACAGTTTATTTCACTTAACTGAATTAAAAGAATTTTAATTAAAGAATAATTCTCAACAATGTAGATGTTATTAGATAACGTGTGGACTTTGTGGTGGACAAACACCGTGCTCGTGGGTTTTCTCGGGATTATCCCGTTTCCTCCCACTTTCTTCATTCCATCATTTCACTCATCTCTCATCATCACCGTCTCCTTTAGCCTAGCCGGCATAACCATGGGACGTAAAACTTAAAGATTTCATTTCATGTAGTTAGATAACGAAATCATGTGTTCATTTAAAGCATGATTGTGTAGTGGTATGCGTTTATTATACTACGAATGAGATCTGGGCACACAATATTGGTAAATGTCATTCCGCAAAACTATCATCTTCGGGTGATGCCTTTTTTATAAGCAGTGGTCGAGAATCCTCTTGTACTCAGTAATGGTAATTATAGTTCCTCGTACATGGATCAAAGTTAATCTTTCACAGGATATTGTTAAATAGCTTGCATGATTCTATATTTGGTGTAATCATATCACTATAGTTCCGATAGAAATATGTTAAGATACACTTCTCCCTATTTCCTCCTTGTAAGTAAATGTAATAGTACACACCAGTGGCAAGTTTAATTAAGTGATTAGTTGAAACACCGATATGAGACTAGGTATTTCAAAATCGTATTTTAATTGCTGTTTTCGAGAGAAGGCTGTGATGATCAGAATCTCACCATGCTTTAAACTATCTTTAAGATTTCTAGAGAATTCTCTATGAAGATAGTTTCAATTACCATGTGGTTGAAAATAATTTCATTGGCATTCATTATTTCATGTATTTTAGTGTTCTTGTTCAATAACTGTGATCCATTTATAGAAGAAAATATTGATGGATATCGTTACTCGGGAAGTCTAGTTCTGTCGTGCCTTTCATTCTCACAATATCATTACGTGCATAAGAACATTTCGTATACATGGATTCTCACAGTAAAGAGGCCCAGCTATACCTGATATTTGTCTAATGAACTGAAAATTGGTTCAGGTCGCATTTCTGAAATAAGAAAATAAATAAATAAAGTATTGTTCTTAATCATAAACAAACGTATAATATGACTGATAATCGAAATATTTTATATATTAATTCCCTTATCTGAATTTCTCGTAAGCTAGCCAATGGGCAAATATGTAACCTATTATTTTATGTTGCCTTATGAATATAAGTTAGCCGAATAGATAATACTACTCCAATTCGTTTCGCATATTCGGGTTAATATGCACTAATGAAAAGGGTTTATTAAAAATTACCCGATGTACATTATAGCTCATTTCTGTTGTGTATACGGAGCTTAACAGGAGTCTTTATCTTCTCTTGTTCGCAGGTGTGTATATAATGTTCTACCCACGCAAGATCCTGTTGGTGCTTCTATCCATTTCTATGACCAAGAAAGTGAACTTAATTCAACACCATCTGGTTCAGTACCATCTGCAATTAAGCATGCTTCTAACAAACATTCAAATGTACCATTAGTCAATACGTTCAATAAAGTGTCTAACACGGTCAATGTGTCAACAGATTCGGTTGGTAGTGAGGACTTTAGTTGTAGTATTTGTCATAAAAAGTTTAGTTCTAAAGGGAATCTAGTTAGACACGTGAAAAATCACATGGGTGAGAAACCATTTGTGTGCAAAATATGTAATCGAGCGTTTACTCAGAAAGGTAGTCTTCAGCGACATTTCCTGTTACATACATCTGAAAAGCCATTCGTATGTTCCATTTGTCAACAGGGATTTCGTCAAAAATCTAATCTAAAATTGCATCACCTAAAGAAACATTGGTTTCGGTAGCTTTATGTTGAAAATTTTCAAGTAGTAGGGTACAAGCTTTTTTAATCCTTCGTCTTATATTTTATTCTTCGACACACAAAAGAGGAAGATTGCAAGATATGGTAGTTGGATCCTAAAGTATTTTGGTAGACACTATTGTAAATAAATAAATTATGGAAACGAATAGAGAAATCCAAGTCAAAAATATTACAATAAACATATGATTGGCAAGAGAGAATATTTGAAGTAACTGCATACTGCAGAGTAGTTGACTATTAACATCCTATTGAACGTTGGTTTTAATTTTATATATTAATTGTCGATCTAGTGAGTACTGTAGAATGGAGGAAATTGTAGAGGTGCTACATTTCCACATAGGCACAAACGTTTTCCGATTTCTGTTACCGTCTGGGTACTGTCACTGATGTCTTGAATTCTTTCGGTGTATTTGTTATAATCAGCTGATGCGGTCTTCTAATTTATTCACCATTTCTTGTTTGATGCACTAAACTTCCTCCACCATAACCCACAAAATGTTGAAGGTCAAGGCTCCTCAAACCACGAAGACGTAGGCAGCAGTTTGCAAATTTCTTGTCAATCAATTGTCGGGCAATGCAAAGTAAGGATAAGCACGCAACCCTTGCTTAAAGATGGAGCTGTCGATGTGCCAAGCTGTAGCCCGACTGGGAGTCGAGCAGCTGCCACTTCTGCGTGCGTTTGCCACAGATCTGTGGTTATAAATTTCGAGTGATGCTTCGTAATGTTTTTCCATCTACTTGCAACATGAAGTCATGCTTGCATTTTTGTACTTTTAGTAGAAACCGTAACAACTTATAACGTAAAGTCAGCTGAGTTCAGTGGCCCAGTGTCAATCGTTGGCTCAATGTAGATTGCTCTTGTCATTGTAATACAAAATGAAGATGGTACTTAAAATCTTCCATTGCAAGAATTGTGATAGTTTTTTTTTTTTTGTTTTTCATGTAAATACAATAATATTTATATAAAATACAGACAATTTTCAATATTAAATATATATCAATCATCTTGTTATATGGATTGTTGCTGCGTAGATATCGGAATGACGTTTCCACCTGAAACATACCTCACTTAGCAGCGGATGCGTTCTTGATATATATTTTCTATTTCCATTTTGATAAGTAATTACACGTCCTTTTAAAGTAGTCAACTTTAGACACTATAATGTACGGAACTTTCAAATTACAAGGAGATTTAAACCGATCGTGAGATGATGAGATCCAAAATAAACACAGTCTAGTGCATTGTTGAATACAGGATGAATACACATGAATCACTAATAGAAAAAGCATACTTCTTGTGCTTTGGAAATGCCTATTGTTGACGACTTTTGATTAAACATTAAAGATTAGAATTTATCTTTGATGATAGTCCAGATTAATTCCTGATTGTTGTTCCAAGTAACAATATTATTTCTTGACTTTTTCTTTCTTCGAGAAATGCTGCTCGAGAATAGATGTGGTACTATCAATACTAATTTACGTTAAGACTGTTATTTGGTTAATTACATTGTGAACGAGAACTGTGTATTTCAAATGAAACCTGAGCCCCGCAATTGAAATAAGGCTTTATAAATATGAATTGCGTTATTGTAGACTGAAATTTCTCTGAGTAGTGGTATATTCAGAAATCCATTCAATTGTTTTGGATTTTGTTGCGTTAATTAGCTCTAGATCCTTTCATGCATGTCTCAGTTTTATCGTTCGTTTCTTTGGCTGTAAGAGAACAAATGCAAAGCAACGTTTGTGGTACTACCGAATGATGCTCTTAAGGGAATTATAGAAAATCTGTCCAAATGAATGTTTTTTGGAATTTATTTAATAATGACGAGGTAGCCTCATTTCATATACTTAGGTATAATACGGCATTGTATACATTTTTTTTTATCACATTCTATGTATCTAGAAGGAATAATACTTTTTTTTTTCTTTAAACCTTAATGCGTAAATTCCTTTATTTATGATGCTATATTTTGTTTGTATAAATGCTCCAGATGTCGCCGGGGCAATTTTCAGTAGTTTATTGACACTAATAAAGTATACCACGTGTTCAATAAACGTATATATGAAGCACCAACAGTGAGTTTGTGTTTGTTGCTGTAAGAATAAAGAAATGTTACTAAATATTCTGTAAGTTACTGTAATGATTAGTTTCCATGTTGGGTATTAAATCAACTTTATTATTCAAGAAAATAAGATATTTAGCAGCTGTAACAAGGTAGTTTGTAGGGAGTTCAGTTGTCAACTCACTTCACTACTAGAACTGCTTATTTAGTAATACCTAGAGAGAGGATAAGATGGGTGATTTTTGACCTATCACGTTAGGAAAACCGATAATACAGCTAATGCAGTCTTCGCGATAATACAGCTAAATTATTAAAAAGTACGTAAGTACTCTGTTGCCAAAGCAACGTAAATCCCTTTATTTCAGGCGTTGGGCTCAAATATTCCTTCAGTCACTCTCCACGTCAAAAATCTCTTTGCCATTCGATTAATCCCTACATCTGGCAACAGTGCACTTATCACTTTATGTTGGACATCCGACATTATACATATTCGTGTACATTTCTTAGAAACTCTTGCAGAACATCTTTTTCTGTTGTTAACTTTGGAAGACCAGTAAACCCAAGGGCAAAGCTTCTATTAACATCAGCTTCACCACTGGAGGCGGTGGTACTCTTTATTAGTTTTTAAGGCCATTGTTGGTGAGTGTATGAAGAGATGACTTTCCATTCATATTCTTTCCACCTTTCAAGAAATTCGATAGTATAACCACAAGGATTTATTGTACAATAAATGAATGGCTTTATTTCCATCACCAGCACCCAAACAAGTGACAGTGCTGGATCAACAACCTCAATATTCAAATCTAGTTTTGGTGATGAGCAAAATTCTTAGATGACAAGTTACCTCAAAACGTTTCGTTATTCGTTCGGAATTGTCGAGTGCAATCGTGTTGGCTTCTCAGTTATTCATGATAACGAGTCAGTGCAAGACATTACTGAATTATCTCAGGCCCTTTTTGTATTTATTTTGCATTGACTGATTAGTGGCCCCACAAGAGTAAGTGGATCATGGACTTCAAGTAATCGGAATGGTTGTTTTTGTAAAATCTATGTATTTTTCTATGCTCGTAAATAAAATAAAATAAATAATTGTGAGGTCCTGACTGTTGCATCATTATGGTCCTTATGCGTCAAAATGTCAATGTATGGGTACATATGAGGCGTTCCGGATAGTAAGGGCGAACTCAACATCGGGGCGGTTGTGACAGCAACTGCTCGTGCACGTGGGTAAATTGTTTGGAATTCACTCTTTTCCATAATAACAATAATAGAATAACTAACTGAGGAATATTTTGTTGAATTCGCTCTTACTACCCGGAACGCCTCATATGTATTCAATTTTGACTTTTTCTATACCATTTATGTCTGTTATTTTTATATATAATGTGTTTGTTCGATGAGCACAATAAACTTTTTTTCTTTGAAAAACGCTAGCATTTGTTTTTACTACACATACTGCCTTTAAGAAATGCCAATCAATAATGAATTTGGACATTTTGGATTTTCGCCGAAATTGCATAAAATGTCTACAGAAATTTGTTCTTTTACTTTTGGAGAAGTCATTTTTAAATTATAAATTGACTAGAGTGTTTTCATGTTCGGATCGTAATCTGATGGTGGAGTGAACCGCATAAAATCTCTCGTTGCTTAACTAGTTGAAAACAATTGGCTAAATAGCAATAGGACAGATAGAGTTATAAGGCATTTCAGAGTTTTATTTGAATCCAAATTATAAAAGAATTATAAATCAGTATTCTAGAACTGGTCAGCGCTTAGGTGACTTTTAGTTAAATAGTTTGGATACTTCAGAATGCAATGATTTAAGAGATGTGAAAATGGTCTTGATTTCTTTCATGAAAATTCAAATCAAGGAAGAAATATTTTCAATCAATGCGCATTGTGTAGTTGATTGCTTAAAAGAACAAACTTGAGTAACACGCAGATTTGTTTACGATACAATAACTTCATCTGGTGACCTTGAAAAAATATTAATAAAGGAATCCATTATTCATTATGCACCAAAGGCTCGTACACGTTTTGTAGAAGCAGTATATCAATGACGAGAGGAAGAAAGAGAAAGAAAGATGGAAACAGGAAAATAAATAAAATAAACGAGCTTAAAGTTAAGAAGACTAAAAGTACTAAGATAATACTGTGCGTGTCTGAAAATGACTTTTTCCTTTCATGTGTGACGAAACTTTCTTCTTGTCACTAACGTTACAGATTAAAGTTTCAGGGAAGATGTTTAATTTTTTGCTTTATGCAGAAATTTCTCTTAGGTAAGTACTCTATAATTTCATTAAAAAATAAAAGTTGTACTTTTTTTTATATTATCCTAGTTGATTAGGAGAAAATATATTACTTAAATATCGTTTTGTTTTTCCATGAACATTGGAAAGTCTGTGTTGTTAATTACAAATCAGGGAAATTAAAAATAAATCTGGAAAACCGGAAAAAGTCAGGGAATTATTTCCTGTAAATTTTGTCGCCACCCTGGAATGAAGATTGAATATGTAATGGAATTCTTGTCACTTTACCTAAAATCGATGGGGAAAACTCAATCAGGGTAATATATATATATATATATTATTGTGTATCATGTTATTGCTTTATTTTTTCACTAAGTATGTTAAATACGAATCCCTCCTCTCTAAAAATAATTCTCGGTACGCTATCGGTAGTCATAGCACATACTTTACAGACTGTTTCTATTCGTCACTACTTATTCACACCTGATGTCATGTTACCAGCGTGGGAGGGACTTGTGTTGTGTTCAAATAGGAATAATTAGTGTATTGACTTTCGCTTCATTACTTACCTTTGTCTCTCTTTGATGATTCTCTCTTTGATCACCGATACATTCTTTGAGTATTTTGGTAATTTTGAGAATTGTATTAGCAGCAACCGGAGGAAAAATAACAGCTAATATACAGACAAACATAAACGTGATAAATGCCATTTGCAGGAAAGGGAGCTGTTAGAAAACGTTTCGGTAATGCAAGGTATAACAATCGGTCTAAACCCATGTTTAATTTTATCGTTCTTTTTGACACATAATATAAGCTATATTCAATCAATTACTATGCTATTATTCTCGTAACATTTCGAAAGATAATACATTTTCATTTAAATAAAATATGCAGTTCTTATTTATTCTGTAACTTCCATAATGCACTTACTTACCTCATCGCAATGTATGTGTAATTTTCTTTATTAATTCTGCATGTATGGGATCACACCAACACAACATTGCTATTTGGACATTCGCTGTTCTTGACATCGAAGCTATCAAAGATCTTTTGCCAACACATAAACTGAAACTTATTAAGAAAATTGTGCATACAATTTCAAGTAAGAAGACATTACCCAGAGTCACAGTGGTGGGACAATGTTCGCTTAGTTCTACATTTCAGAACGTTACACAGCCATTCTTCAAGATGGATGATTATTTCTAATTAAATTATGAATATCTTCAAGCGAAGTGGAGATACTGGAAGGTTACAAGTGTCTTCGTATCACCTATTTTGTTATAACAACATACTGTATACATTCAATCTATGTTATCCATAGAATTTGTTAAGAAGAGAAACAAAATGGCAATGAATTTAGAGTTCAGAGATTTAATTTCACATTACAATATCGGCTCAGATAAAATTTTGCAGGACAAACAGCAAAAAAGAAAAAGAAAAAAAGAAAACTAAATTACACAATTACAAATAAGATTAAGAATTAAAAATTAAAAGACTGCAACATAAAATTGAATACAAACAAAAGAATAATGAACAGCTGTAATGAGTCGATTCGATTATGGGCATTATAACAATTACTAGAAAATAATTTTATGTTCTTTTATTTCCATATCCCCTACTCATATATAAATGAGAGTGAAGTTATCATTCTTAGAACTACTTTCATTACAATAAATATGCTTTTCTGATATTTGGCAACTAAGCGTGGACTTCAGCAATATGTCTGCAAGTGATTCTCGTAGAAATTTAAGTAAGTTTTCGTATAAGACATGTTTTGTTCACCACCATACTAAGTGTAATAACTTGTTTAATTTAAAACCAGATTTTTATTGAGTTCGCAACATTGCATTATAACATTACATCGTTCACATATGAACGAAAGTTTAACGAAAATAGTGATATTGGTGATGACACAAATTATTGTAATCTGTAAGAATCCATGTATAGCAGCGATATAATATCCATGTATAGCAGCAAATTCGAATGCATGGAAAACAACAAATTTCTTATTCATTTTTTCTTTTTCACTTGCGCCTTTCTAACGTCAACCTAGCAAGTTCTTTTTTGTAATGATACGGTTATCAGTGTATGTAATGCTGAATATAAATATATTAATTGTCCAAATTTACCTAATTTTATTCAGTTAGCATGCATTTCATACTATCGAAGAAGCAAGTACTATCATAGTAAGTCGTTTTAACGAAATATTGCATCTAAAGCTCGTGGAATAAGTGTTAGTGGGATTATGTTATGTTGAATATAAGGTAGGGACTAAGAGTGCCTCGTTGTTTGGGGATTAATACTCGTAATCTATGTAACTAGCCTTCGGCTAGCTGGGGACTTAGCCCCCAGACCCTGTCACCAGTCTAAATACCAGATTTCATGTCTCTAATTTAGTGGCCTAAACCGGTATCCCTGACTGGTTATAGTTTAGAGTTCAAGCACCTTCTTACTTTTAAGTTCACCTACTTCGAGATAGGGCCATCTTATTTTAACAATTACAAATGCACTTTTTTATTCTTTTTTTCCTTTTAGGGGACATATCTAGAAACGTTGAAACATGTCTTCAGTTATTTTAAATGGAAAGTCTAAATACCAAATTTTGTATCTCTAATCTTAAGAGTTTGAGATATGATCATCCTGTTATAACTATTGTAATCATATCCCAACGCTTTTCCTTCCCGCCTTTTTTTCTCTTATAAGGGAAATATCAACAAACCTTGAAATATTTGTCTAATTATTTTACATGGGAAGTCCATATACCAAATTTCAAGTCTCTACCCTTCACAGATTTGGAGATAACGTATGGACATTTTACTATAATAATTCCCACCACCATTTTCTCCTTTCTCTGTCGCATTGTCAACATTTCAAGTGTTTAGCTTAGGTGGCTTGGCCTGGGCGTTGATCACTCACTTATTCACTTATGACCTCTTCTATATATAGAGAGATGAAAATGTCCATATCTCCGAATCTCGGAAGAACAGAGACATGAAGTTTCGTAAATAGACTTCCCATTTAAAATAATTAGACACGTATTCAACTTTTTAAAAATATTTCTCCTAGGAGGCTTAAAAAAAAACGGGAAGAAAAACTTCTCTCATTTCCCCGCTTCCCGTCGAATTTAAAAAAAAAAAAAAAAATCTCACAAATCCTATGAAATTTCTACCTTAAGCAGTTGGGTCTGAGCTTTGATTAGTCAGTCAGGACTTCTTTTAAATATAGAGATTTTATTAAAGGATATAAGTTCTTCGTGTTTGTTCACTAAGAAATGGGAGCTGTATAGAAAATCAGCTTTTTCTGTGGTTATAGTGATACACATGTTCTTTTTCTTTTTCTTTTTTTTTTTTTAAAAAAAAGAGCGTTTAAATTATAAACTAATACTAATTTCTTTTGTTGGTTATATTTGACTTATTTTACCACATTTGTCTCTTTCAACGTTTTTTCAGGTCCTCATTCAGTAATTCCGAACCAGTGACAATACTGGAAGAATATGTTGAGGATTGTGGAACTGAATATGATCAAACCTGCCTTGACAGCTCATCTACAGATGACACTGAAGACATGTATCAGATAGTTAGAGAGAACTCATCTGCCTCTTCTGAGGCTCCCAGTGGAAAAGGCAATATTATTGTGTTTGTGATCCGAACGAAGTTAAAGAAAAATGCTGCACAGCGCGATGAGAGCGGATCAGAGGAGGTTAAGGATATGTCGAAATGTGATTTGCTTCCAACTAATGTGGAGAATGTTTCTTCGTACGATTTGGCTGAAGCCAATCTGGAGGATGTTTCCGGTAATTCTACCTATCTGTGTGAATTTTGTGGCAAAATATGTAGTCAGAAATGTATGTTACTTAAGCATTTAAAAGTTCATTGCGATGACAGAAGTTTTGAATGTATTGTTTGTAAAAAGGTATTCCGGCGAAAAAGTGACCTTGATCGTCACTATCTGGTGCACAACCGGCCATTGGTAGAGAATAAGATTCAGAATACTTCTTGTGATACAGTTGGAAATGAGACCAGTGACAATAATACTCCTGCTGCAGTGGTTGAGACCTATCTCAAGCGAGGAAAAGAAGTTCCATTGAGATCAAAATGGAAATTTGTGTGTGAATTTTGTGGAAAAATGTTCCATCAGCGAAGCGTTTTTGTGCCTCATGTGAGGACACACACAGGAGAGATCCCGTTCATATGTGAGATTTGTTTCAAAGGATTTCGTCGCAAACCAGATCTAAATCGTCACGTTTTATTACATAATTTATCCAAGCCTTTGGAGTGGAGGTATAAGTGTGAGCATTGTTCAAAACGATTTCATCAGAAGAGTACGTGGGTTGAACATCTGAGAAAGCATACGGGAGAAAAGCCATATGTTTGCAACATCTGTCAAAAGACCTTTCGCCGAAATCAGGATTGTTTACGTCATTGTATGACACATACTTCTCAGAAACCATATACTTGTGAAATTTGTAATCGAAATTTTCGTCAAAAGCCTATTTTGAAAAGGCATATCATGAAAGTGCATTAATTATTATTTGTCACTAGTTTCTGCTTAAGGCTGAAATCACACGTTTGAAATGAAATACATATCTTATTCAATTATACTTGTTAACTGTTTTTCAGTTCTGCTTCCATCAGTGACCAAAACTTCCCCATTCCTATCTACTGAATATGGAGCTTTCCAAACGAATGTAGATAGCTAGGTTTTAAAGAAAACTGTAAATAAAACTATTTAAAAATATAATGCTTGTACACCACATCTCACTGAAGTTATTAATACATCGTGCTAAGTCAAGTCAAAGTCATTCTTATTATAGATCAACATTTTTGAGTCCGGAGAATTTCATTGTCGAAGTGTTCTGTAATGTATGTTTAGGAATTTTGATGCCACTAATAAAGTTAAATATTATGTAGGTTTGATATTATTTTGAGATAACTTGTTACTATTTATTTATTTAGATTAACAGAACCGTGAAATTTAAGCATTTAGTATTCTCTGAAAAATGTGAAATTGACTGAAGAAAAAACAAGGCGTCTACTAAGGCATAAATAGCCTTCCAATAGGATCGAATTTGCTAGCTAAATATTGTAGTATAACAACTACATTAAAACTATATGACGTTGTATTGACTAATAGAACGTACGGAATACATATTTCAAAATTAGAAAAGAACTGATGTAATTGGATTTTTGGAAACAGCAGAAGACTGTACAATATTTCAAATACATACAATATTTTACGAGGAATATAGTACCTTAATGCATGTTATGCAAAAGGTTCTTCACATGGTTCTGTCGATATCAGTGGAACCCTTTTTTTCGAAGTGATCGTTTAATGGTTAAAATCTTGTGTAGAGGCAAAACACGATTACATTATTGCTCCATTAATTTCATTTTTTAAAATTTGATTTGATTTTCAGTTTATGTCCCTTTCAGCAGCGAGGCTATATGAGACGTGAACCTACAACTTAACGTGAGATCCAAACCACATGATCTCCGCCGAGATAAATTCAAATTTATACAAGTGCACTTAAAATAGAAGTATCTTTCAAAATAAATTAATTTCTATTTCAAATAAATGAAAAAAATCTCCCTGGCGATAATCATAATGTATCTTAGACTTTATAGACAAAACCAATATGGAGCTCATGCGAGTATCACTTGCTAAATTAAGACTTACAGTGAATTTTTTATTCTTGAAATTGAAGGCAACTTATAAACGGCCATTTCAGTGTAATATAGAAATATGAAATAGTAAATTGTTATTAATGTATATTCAACAAAGTAATAAAGATACATGGTACAATCACAACAGTTCAGTTTTTGTTGATGAGATTGGTAATAGTATCTAAGTTTTCCGAAAGAAATATCAATACCAAGCTGAAAGAACATCTAGGAAACTCACGAGATGATAAAGAAGCCATTTCGTGTTGTCCAAACATTTATAAAATGAATAATAACAGAAATAAAATAAAAATATAAAATAACAATAATAATAATAATATTATGGGCAGGATATTAAGGTCTTATATCGCGCGACTTCAACTATTGGAAGAAACGTGTTTGAGACTTATTACATTAGGACGAAAAGTCTACAGTAAACGCTGAAAAGGGAAATTTGGCTAGGGAATGGATACTGTTATTACCTATCTCGTCTACACAAATTGAACTGTTACGCTTGTACTATATATCGTTATTATTTTGCTGTGTATACATTTTACTACTTCACATTTCTGTACTACACCGAAAGTCCGTTTAGAAGTTTTCTCCATTTTCGAGAATAAAAAAATTGTTTTAAGTTTGATTTGACAACAATGGCTCTTGCATGGGCTTCAAATTGGTTTTGTGTATAAGGTTGAAGATACATCAATATTATCTCCAAGAAGAATTTCCTAATTTATCTAGAATAGAAATTAATTTATTTTGAACAAGTAATTCTATTGTAGGTGCACTTATTTAAATTTGAATTTAATGGGACAATACTATAATCATGTTTGCCTAAAAATGTAAAATAATAATAATAATAATAATAATTATTATTATTATTATTATTATTATTATTATTAAACCGATATTACTTCGAGAAATACTTTACAAAAATTTAAAGTGTTCCACAAGTGAAGAACCTTTTGCATAACATGTATTAAGTTTTATGTTCCTTGTAAAAGGATTCTCGGTATGTATTCGAAATATTGTACAGTCTTAGGCTGTTTCCAGAATTACAGTTAGGTAAGTTCTTTTCCAATTTGGATGGCGTTTTTTAAGTCGCTTGCGTGTTATAGTATCTCAGGTCATGCTTGACACTAGTGCTGTGAAACTTCTTAGTAACATATTATTAACTGAATATCATTATTTTATTCAAAAGAACATTCAATATTATCATAGTAATAGAATAAAATGTTGGGAACATGTCTGTCTGATTAATTTCTATCAACATGTTTTTGGTTCACTCAGAAATTGACTTCGAAATAGAAATTAAAATTTTTGAAGACATTCTTATGTTAATTGGAAATGGTTATTTGTTGTAAGCAGTAGGTAATTATATCAACACGATTTTCTGTATTGTACTAATTATCGACTTCCAAGTTGCGTATTTTCGTCGTCGTGAGGAATATAAGAGACCCTGCTTTTGCTATAGGAAGTATTTATCTGTCATTTTCTGATACCCAGATGTATACCCAGTACACTTGTATTTCTAAAATGAGGATAATTTTAGCTATAGTTTATATATTTTCTTGCCTTTTTTTTCTGATCAAAATTTGTAAATTCTGATCATAACGTTTATCATATATCTTCTTAGATGAAGATTCCAACTGTAATAAATCTGTAAATATTAACTATGGATCAATTTTCGTTCTCAAGTAAGGGTAGCATAATGCGTATGAATTCTTGTATCATATTGGTGTTCTGTGACTTATTACAATAATGTGTTGTGTGTTCCATACATATAAGGTTTATACGCTTGGTAGAAGTTCGTTTCCGCAATAAAGAGATTATATTTCTAGAGTAGTAATTTATTTGATCCTTTTAAGCAGTTTGTGATGTTTTCTACATTCTGATTCAGGAAGATGAAATCAGTTTCGTACGTCTGTATTTCTTGAACTAGGCATCGTATGTACAATACAGAAGAGTTCTTGAGAAATTGCTATGCAGCTCGCCGAGTACGTGAAGAGCGCATTACGCTTGCTCGATTGTACAGATACACATTTGTTAGCAGTAGTACAGACTTAGAAATTACAACACCGCCTTGTATGGGGAGGGCATGAAAATAGTGAGAAAATATTAATAACACACGTTGAATATGTTCGGAACGAGGAAAATTTCGTAGATTTTTGGCGGGGATGGGATTTCCTACCCGGGGCAGCTTTTAAATCATCATTAGTTCACGCAGCTTCCAAAATATAAGACAGGAAAACTGGTATCGCAATGTGACCTGAAATATTGCTATCTTCTTTCCAGGTCTCGGGGATTGAACCATGGATCTCACGTGTTGGGAGTTCGTGTTAACCATTCTGCTATAGAAACAGAACTTACTTGTTTAGAGAAAGCTATAGCAGGTTAAAAGTGTAGTGTATGAAACGAGAGAACCTATTGCATATTTCAACATACAATATTGTTTCTATATATAATGTGTGTATTTTGTTTTCTTGAATTATTACAATGCTTTTATTGGGTTACTTTTATGCTTGTTTGAGTCAAATTTTGCAACATATATTTCACGCACTTCCTTAACAATTGGAGGTCAAATTTTGTACAGTTACGTAAACCCGTTAGCAATATAATATTTTCACATACAGATGGTTATTAGAATAAAGGATTCACCTGAAAGTTTATACACTTCAGATGTGTGTGTTGGCAATTGTCAGGTGGCAACTGCACGCAGAGTTGTTAGCGGTAGTGTTAGGAGAAACTCCATACTACGTGAGGAGCAGTAAACGGTATTGGGCAATGAACTTAGCAGGTGGTGATGATTTAATAAGTTTGCATCATAGTATTTTATAGGTTTCGTTTATCTGTTATTTATATTTAGGTGTATTAGTCGTTTGAAGTAATTGTTTTTGCTAGTGTTGTTTAAGCAACAACAAATATCTGCCTTAATGTGTCGTTCATACATTGTAATTTAATGTTCAAATTTCAACACGCTAATTGCCTACAAAACATACGGCGCATTCTTTATTCTTTTCTCCATTCCAACCATGACTAGAGGTCAGCATTTACTTTCGACAGTACCAAATATATTGAGAATTAAGAAACGTATTAAGGATAAGATTGGATTGCTCCATGAGCTTGAGAGTTCAGTTCTTGAATTCACATTTGGACTAGAGATTCAAATAATACGCAGAGAAACCAAATGTTAATGTGCTAGCAGACTGCAATCAGTTGAGTGCTACGTAAAGATCTTTTACAGTTGGCCACAAGAAACAATGCAACATATGAAATTTCTACAGGAAAAGACGAGAATAAGACTGTAAATATAATTCTACAATGATTTTTCAGTTGATTTTTTTCTGAGGTATACATTTATCACACACCTCATAATGTTTATCTGAGGAGAGGAATCTAACCATATTTTGAACGTTTCAGCTTACCGGCCACCGCAAAGGGCAAGCTGATCATAGTGTATGCAGAGGGCATTCTGCTAGTAGTTTCAAGAATGTCTGGCAACGCGAAGAGAGTAAATATGTCTGGATCACAATCTGCATCTACAAAGGGAGAACGACTCGAGTGAACCCCCATTATTAGCTACTAATGGCTTTGAGCGTGGCTATATACTGGATCTCCAAAAGACTGAATAGACGTCCCGCAGAATTGCTACTCGTGTGAGTCGTGATTCATCGGTAGTTTGCACGATGATTGTCAAAGGTTTCCATAGCACATGTGCTTAACTGATAGCAGGATGTTGACCGCCAGTGAAATCATCGCTGTAGCGTTCCATGTAATCGTACGAACACGAAACAAATCGATTATTGGATGCAAGTCTACATTCCCGCGTTTCATTCTCACTATTATTCCTGACATCTGCTCAACGCCGAGTGCTTCTTCGATGGCTTCGAACGAGAAAAATGGAGGATCGTATTGATGAGAATCGTTTCTGTCTCGAACACAGTGAGGACTATGTGCACGATAATCCTGTATGTATTCGCATTTACCATACAAGACTAACACTTACCATTCGGATATGAGGGACAATTAGTTACACATCCCACTAGTCTCTGTTCTTCATTCAGGGAAAGCATGAATAGTGTATCGTCATCAATCCTGTCCAACTTTATCTGGGCACTTTGGGAAATCCATCTTGCAATAGAAACCCCATCTTCCCATACCGCCAAGACAACATGGTTTACTTTGGCCTGTTGGTCTCCAAACCTAAGCCCTATCGATCACTGAGACCTGGTGTAACGGAACCTGACCGCCACTGGAATCTGGCCATTGCCCAACTGTGGCAAGGTCTACAGCGACCGTGGGATTACCTACCCCAGACAGATCATCAGAATCTGAACAACCTGCTACCTATCTGAACAGTTGCTTATATCTTCGTTCGAGGTCATAGTATTAAGGTATGCACTCAGTATTTTTGAAGACCATCTGCAACATGTTCGGGATGTCCCGTGAGCGCCAAATTGGAGTTTTCTCTATACGGAAATTATTATAATTCATCATTAGAAACGATAGAATATAGTCCCGTTGTTGGATCAAGTGAATGATCTTGGTTTCTCTGTATGAAAATGTTTGAGATCTACTGTAACATTTCCAAATTATTTGCCGTTAATAGGTTGACCCACAATGGAGTAACTTCTGAAGATACACAAATTTATGTAATGTCCTTTTTTAAAAAGAAAAAAGAAACATCGTGAGAATGCTTACCAAAAATTATTCAAATTGGTCGAATCACATCTAAGTTATCGACAAGAATTTACGTAGGGGCGTGAAGTAAACTTTTAATGGTAGGTGCATCCAGATATTTGATTTGCGTTATTCTGGTGGCATTTCAAAACTGTTTTTCACCGAATCAAGTACAATATGATTAAATAATAGGCTGGTTTCTTTTTGCATTTTATAAAGATAAAACTAGTGTCTTGAAACTTCAGTATTTAGAAATAAAATACGCAATTGTAGTTCACATATAATTAGAATCTTAGTTTGTGTTTGATTTCCATTGATATGCAGAGGTTAACTGGGGCATTTATCTTCTCTTGTTTGCAGGTATATATCTAACGACCCACCCGAACAAGATCCTCGTGGTGCCCCTAGCCATTTCTATGACCAAGAGAGTGAACTCGATCCAACAGCTTCTGTTTCAGTGCCAGCTGCAGTTAAGCAACCTAAAAATTATAGTGCTTTTAATAAAGTGCTTTCAAATGTTTCATTAGTTAATACACCCAATAAAGTGTCGAAAGGAGTCGGTGTATCAACAAATTCGGTAAACAGTGAGGATCATAGTAAGGGATTTAGTTGTAAAATTTGTAATAAAACATTTAATTCTAAAGGGAATTTAGTTAGACACACGAAAAACCACACAGGGGAGAAACCATTTGGATGCAAAATATGTAGTCGAGCATTTCGTCAGAAGACTCATCTGCAGCAACATCTTTTGTTACACTCATCTTTAAAACCGTTCAAGTGTTCTGTGTGTGAAAAAGGGTTTCGGCAAAAGGCTCATCTAAGGAAACATTATTTAAAAGAACATTGGTTCCGCTAGTTCGACGCTAAAGTTTCTCAGTGGTTGATAGTTTTCCATTCATATTTTCATGCATAGCTGTGTTCAGCCAGTAAGAGAAGAGCTGTTTACTTTATTAAATATATTTACTTATTTATTTCATTAAGCACCGGTATACTATACTTATCAATTTAATTGAAACAACTAAAAAATTGCAACTTACCAGCTAAATATGTCATTGGACCATCTTTAGCCCTCAGACAGCATTGATGCGACTTGAAATGGAGTTATAGAGGTCGTCACTTGTAGCAAGTGGAATATTACATCATTCCGCGTACAGTGCGTCACATATGTCCATGAAAGACGATGAAGGCGGAAATCTATGTCGGATACGTTTCTCTAAAATGAATTGCAATGGTCAATTATGTATATTCCGGGGATCGAGCGGCTAGCCACGGCGTTCAGCTTATCTCGATGTTTCTCAAATCATGCCACAGAAGTTCCAACTCTGTGAATAGGCTCATTATTATCTTAAAATATGGCGTCATTGCTCAGAAACAACATTTGAATCATGGGATGCGTATAGTTTTCCAAAATAGACAGTCGTGGGCAGTGACACAACCGGTAAGCATCAGCACAGGACCGACCTTGTGAAAACCAGGGTATTGAGGCCCATAAAATCACAGAACCGCCCCATTATTCACTGTTGGGCGAAGACCCTGCCGATCATACAGTTCTGTGGACGTTCACCGCCATAAACTTGACCTGTGGTTTGAAATGAGACCATACCACAACTCGTCCAACTACATCACACGTCTCCAGTCATCAGTGATCCATGTTGAAACTTTACGGCACTATTGACTCGGCTATTGATGCGTCTAGGGCCCTTCGGTAAAGACATAGTTCAGAAAGAAGGATGGTCCGGAGGGTACCTTTGAACACATTTCTGCCGAGACTGGATGAAAAATCACGCCGAATCGTTGGCAGATATGACTCGTTGCATGCGGAGATTATTTTGAATGAAGAAGGCGTGACCAGGATGATTACGGTCCTCCATTGCGAAAACGACCATGTATTTCTAAATAGCTTAGAATTAGGGATTTTTAAAATTAAGTAACTGTGCTTACTTAATGTTCGTATGTCTGTCACGATTTTATTACATGAAAAAAAGTGTGAAGGTAAACTATGTGTAAACTTATTGATGTTGTTGTAGCGTTCCTGACTGGCTAAACAATAATTGGCAGATCTAATTGCTAATCTCAATTTTTGAGATCTTTTAACTTTATAGATCGTTAATTCCCACATCCACCCCAGTTTCTTCGTGAAATAAGTTTTTTCGCAGGACGAAGTTTTTTTTTTAAGTTTGCAGCTTAATAGGGAACTTCATTTTCTCCTGCTACTTCTGCAACTTCTTTTCCATCACTTGAAAGCTGACCCTGGCACCTAAAGAAATTACTTTAGTTTTTCGTATGATTTTCTGTCGATATTTTTCTGAACCATGTATATATATGTACGTACATCTTTACTGTAGATTTGTTCTTTCTTGTGTGATGCCCATGGCCGATCTGCTGGCAAATTGGTCTTATTGTGTAACGTTAAATTGAACGAGCATCATCTGATTGTTGAGATATCGTCATTTATGGGATAGAAACAAAATTCAGAAGAGGAAATACAGAAATATTTAATTAAAATTCAGTTTCTTGTATCCAAGAAGTCGTAATGTATGTAACCTCGTCAGACCTCATTTTTTATCATTTATTCGAGCATGGCAAAACATTTCCAAGTCATCTTCTGGCATTTGGGTTATATAAGGGAGAAAATAAGTATTTGATATGATGTGAATTGAGTTTTATGACCTGTGTTCATTAGAGATATTTTGGTCTTTAATATGTTAAAAACATCGCCTTATTTCTGTCTCATTTTTCTAATCTTGAATTCATGCTTTAAATTAATACATGTACTTTATTGTATTTATTTACTGTATTCACAGAAGTAAAATCAATAATTCAGCCTTTTTATTTTATTTTATTTTATTATGAAGTTGCACCTGTTTGCATGCAGCAATGTCCATTTTCTTCAGCTCTCTCGTTTGCACATGCTGTAATCTAATGCAAACACTTCGATTTGAATACAGTATGTACTTGAACTAGTAAACGGAAACTGAAGTACGATTGTTGTTACCAGAACAAGTTTCGTTACAAAATTTGGAGTAGAAAATGTACTCAGTTGAATACATAGGGGCGTATAAGTTACGGAAAATGTTTTATGTGTTGATACTGATTTATATTTTCTGTCTTTTATTTTTTATATGTCTTCAGTGATCTTTTTAATGGCTCTTTCCCACATTTTTATGGAGAAAATTGTATTTCAGAGTGACATTTATTTATACGAAGGTTGCAAGCTTAATAGTGGTCACTAAAACTTATTTATCTACAAGTCATACAGAAAGTATACACCTGAAAATTTTATTCTCCTCAATGCTGCCTCCAGCCTTGTGTGTAAACTGTTGTTAGAGATGTGTAAATCGTAGTGGCAGCAGTAGAGCTGTAACAGTGTCAGTTCTGTTGATAGTTCGAATAGAACAATCTCTGAAAATTTTGGAAACTGCCATTTCGGAATTAAGAAGACACAAAGTGGCTCCTTCGTCTTGGGGATGAAATTTCAGTCGCAAGGTCTTAAGTCCGGAGAGTATAGTAAAGACGGAGCACTTTTTAGTCTCCTCAAACAAACATACCAGCCTAAGGTTGCATTACTTGCCACTGAGCATTGTTCCGCCAAGTGATAGGAAGATTACACGGAAAGTATCGTAACAGTTGCAGCCATTATGTTTGAAAAGTGAACAGTAATTCTGTCACGGGCACATTCAATGTTTAATATCGTAATTGTACAATACGGAAAGGAGACTTCATTTACCGTAAGGTAGCTTAGACATCGATCTTATGTCTGGTATAAGCGAAAATCACTGTTTCTGTTGACGTATACACAGCAGCGTTGTCACTATTAAAGTCCCAATACACTTATATTCCGATACAGGGGGCCCAAAAGTAGGTATACACCCCTGCATTGATCAAATATAACATTCTAGTTTATGGGTTTATTTGCTTCGGCTCTTCCGAGCTTAAGATGTAAGTAAAAACATATTAAGAACAAATAATAAAGAAACAAAGTCTACCTGATGCATAACAATATAAAAAGCAATGGAGTTGATCAGTACGGTACTGTATACCTACTTTTGGGTCATCCTGTACATTTATTTTTACGTTTCTTATTTAACAACTACAGCTATGTGCAAGAGAATATGAAAAGTTTGATAATTTAAGTATACATTTATGGAATTCTAATCATACATACATTGAAGTATACATTTCAGATTTCTAATCTTTAAACAGTGTTTATTGTATGTTAGATTGTATTTACTCTAATTTTTAAAAGAATAAAGTGTTTTTACATATTATATTATACGAGTTTATATTATATTATACGAGTTTCTTGTTTTTATGAATTCTGTCGTTTAAAAGAACCTTCCAACGCGCCGTATTTCAACCTAATCCAGTCAGAATTGTTATCAGTCGCCAATAATTCCATAGTGCATTATTTTATCTTACCTCTCTTCTTGGCCGATTTAAAAGAAGCCAATGCTATAAGCAGCCTGCTTTCCACATACTTACCGTAGTCGTGTCTGTCTAATTATTACTACTACGAGAGGTATTTTTGAAGTCTGCCCGTAAATACTGTTTGAAATTTCGCGTTCCCTTGAGAATAAGTGTGCGCCACACACTTTTCTAGAATCCCTTGTGTACAATTGGATACTATTCGTACTTAACAGCGTCAGTCATTAAGCTTCTTCGTAGTGTGGGGTTAACATTATTATTAAGTATTCTGTCTGTTGGCAAATCCTGGGACAAATAACGTTTTATTATTATTATTATTATTATTATTATTATTATTCCTGGAACCTGTCTCGATCTTCAACTTCCTCTTTTATCTGTAATATTTTTTATTTCTATCTTTCAAATCATCGCCCAGTTGTGTTCTTCCTTCTCCTCGCTTTCCTTTAATGGCGGTATAAAGAAGACAATTTCTTCGCAAGATGTGTCCAGTCCAATTGGCCTTCCTACGAAAGATGCTGGCTAAGGGCGTCCTCTTCTCTCCTGCCCGTTTTAAAACATCTTCGTTTGTTAGTCGCTCCGTCCATTTCATCTCCATTCTTCCAACACCACGTTTCGAAGCTCTATAAATATTTCTTCTCTAATTTCCATAATGTCCAGGTCTCTGAACCACACAGTTCCAATACTCCATTTATGTATATATATATATATATATATATATATATATATATATATATATATATATATATATATATAACATTTGACCAACGGATTCGTTATCTAATATTAAGCCTTCTAGTTACGAGTGAGCTTTTCTTGTTGAATGCCTCTTTGGCTATGTCAATTCCTGACCTGATCTCTTTGGTGCAGTAAGCTTCTCCCGTCAAAATACTTCCCAGATATTTGAAATTACCCTCTTCGAATTCTTTCTGTTCTTCTGTGACCCGTAAAGGAGCTTTTCCACAGGATATTCTCCTGACTTTCGAGTTTTCTATGTTGATTTTCAGTCCATATAGTTCCCCTTTGTCAACTATTTTGTCTACTGTCTCTTGTAGTCCTTCGATTCTAGCTATAATAACCGGGTCATCTGCATACCTAATCTTAATGATCTGCCCTCCATTCTTTGAATCTCCAATTCGCATTAATGCTTCCTTCCTTAAACATTCACTGTGAATGGTGAATGTTAGATTAGCATGCTTAGAAAAGTTGAGCGACCCGACGATTGTAATACGGTCATTCATCTGGTTCCTAACATTAAGAAACATGGCAGCTGCGAATATTCATTGCCAAATATCTGAGGTGTACGGTGACAATACAATGAGTGTAGTAAAGGTAGATTGCAATGGGAAGGCTAGATTGTTCAAGAAAAATGAGGAAAACGTCCATATCGACTCGCATTCTAGTCAGCCATCTGTAATCACTGATGATTTGATGCAGTCTGCTGAAACCAAAATTCATTCAAGCAGGATACCCATGATTTCCAAATAGGATATTCACAATTTCATCGAAGAAGTAAAAGTGATGAAGGAATGAAAATAACCATGAATAAATAATTATCATCAAAGGCGAGAGAGTTCTATGGGGAAAATATTAAAAATAAATAAATAAATAAAACTTTCTCTGTTACGATAAATATTTAAACTGGCAAGGAAATCACGTAGAAAAAAGAGTTATATGTAAATTCAGAAAAGAATTTAAAAGACAAGAAAGAAAAACAATGCTTACTTGTTTCGTTTTTATTGCAAAACTGAACTTACGTAGACAAAATAACCCTCTTATATTTAGTGATTTAGTACATACTGAGAACGCCTTGGGCATGGCATTGGAATTAACAGGGGATGGACAAAAATATGGAAACACCTGAAAAATTGCACATTATCTTTATTAATAGCGAGTAGGACCACCATTGGCACGCGAACGGCCTGCAGTCGACGGGGAATGGGGAAATACAGGTCGCGTATGGTTGTCAAAGGAATATATCATTCTTCTGCCTAAACAGCTGCAATTTGTTGTAGAGACGATGGTGGTGGGTAACGGGCACGCATCTTAGTCTCAAAACTGACCAAAAAGGGCTCAATGATATTGAAGTTTGGAAATTGTGGAGGCCATGGTAAATGTGACGCATTATCTTCGTGCTCACCATAACAGTCCTGGACGATGTGAGCTATGTGAACGGAGACTGTGTCATTTTGAAACACGGCATAACCATCTGGGACAAAGTTTGCACTATAGGATACAGCTGGTCACTCAATGGCATGTTCATGCAGGGTCCGGCAGAGTAACGAGGATATAGACTACCGAAATCATCACTGAACCATCGCCGTGCTTCACTCTTGGTAACAGACAGTCTGTATCTTACGCTTGTGTTGGTGTTCTCCACACGTAAACTTGACCAGCAGTTGGAAACATTGTAAAGCAAGACTCATCCGACCAGATGACATTCTTTCACTGCTCCATTGTCCACTTTTATGGGCATTGCACCAATGTTTCCGTATAGCAGCATAGTCAACAGTCACGAGTAGTGTGGGAATTGCAGATCTACCATAAATACCCTGCTTGTGAAGTTCTCTTCTGACTGTTTCAATGCTAACAGAGTTTGTAAGCAGTGTATTCAGCCCATCTGTGACTTTTGGCGTCGTGGTGATCTGCTTGGTCACCTACTCAATGTGCATCTGTCTCTGTACACACTTGCATTTGTCTTTCAACACACATTTGCATTCACACTGGTGCTTCGCTGATGCGGTTTTCCCGGAACACTCATAGGCAGTCATGATCGTCGAGACTGTGCCTCTTAATACACCAAATATTTCCGATGCTTTCGTGACGGAAGCTCCCACCATGCGCGCACCTACAATTTTGCCTCTTTGAAAATCGGTCAACTTAAACGGACCGGTCACTGAACTGTAACTGGTCCATCTTTTTCGATTGGAGGCCGCAGTGGCTCAGTGGTAGAGAGTTCACCTGTGGTGCTAAGGGTCCCGGGTTCGATCCCAGCCCCCGCCAAATGAACTTTGTGGTGGACAAACACCGTGTGCGTGAATTTTCTCGTGGTTCTCCCGTTTCCTCCCACTTTCTTCATTCCACCATTTCATTCATTACTCATCATCACCGTCTCTTTTAGCCTAACGGGAGCCGCGGTGGCTCAGTGGTAGAGCGTTCACCTCTGGTGCTTGGGGTCCCGGGTTCGATCCCAGCCCCCGCCAAGTGAACTTTGTGGTGGACAAACACCGTGTGCGTGGGTTTTCTCGGGGTTCTCCCGTTTCCTCCCACTTTCTTAATTCCACCATTTCATTCATTTCTCATAATCACCGCCTCCTTTAGCCTAACCGGCATAACCGTGGGACGTAAAACTCAAAGATTTCATTTTTTTTTCTTTTCTTTTAGCCTAACCGGCATTACTGTGGGACGTAAAACTCAAAGATTTCATTTTCATTTAATTTTTTTTTCGATTAGCCAGGTTGTATACCTCACAGAATGTGCCGGTGACCACTGTGACACCTATCATTCAGACGCAAGTCGTGTACCAGGTGTTTTATGGGATATTTTTGTCCATTCCGTCTAGGTCAAAAGATAATGTTGCCAGGTAGTAGAAAGTGAAGTGCGTTTAGGGAGAAAGACAAAACTAATGGAACGTGTTGGAAGATAAGAGTACATGCGAAGAATAAGGTGTAATAAATATAAAATCGCTGTATATATTCAGCATTTAGAAACTGAATTTTAGGTAACGCTGAATATATACACGGGCTCTTTAATTCGAAGTCCAAGTGCACAGGAACAGAATTTGAACTGCCCAAAATTCGAAATACCAAAGTACTTGAAATCAAGCGAACAAACAAAGCTAGTATATATGAAAAAAATTAACATTCAATTGACTTTACCTTTTAAAGCAACATATTACTTGTATAATCCAATACCGCAAACAAACAAACTACATTTGCCCGCACATAAATTAAGCCATATGTACCTTGGAAAACACATTTGAAGTACAGCACCACATACTTTGAATTAATACACAAAACCATATACATGAGTAACAACCTCATTTATCTGTTGTCACTTAAAGAAGTTTGTTATCTTTGTTTACTGTGGTTTAATTGTTTTTACACTCATCAAATTCTTCAAATTCATGTGTTTCGTGAAAAACATTATTAATAACGTTTGGTTGACAATAAATAAATAAAACATTTTGGAAGCTACAGATGAAGTTGACACACGCTCTTTCTTTATCAAAATCAGTTAAAACTGCATTCTCCTGTTTGCAGTCTGCCGAGAAAAAAATTATTACTTCGAATTATCCAATCATGGAGTTCAAAAGTTCGAAGTATGAACGATTTTTACTATTGTTTTCAATACGGGTTTCGAGAGTATAAATGTTGGTTCGAATGAATCAATATTGCGAATTTCCGAAGTTCGAATTAAAGAGAGTTCGCTCTATTAATAATTTTATTCACTAGAAAATAATAAAAGCGTAATCACAGCACTTTAAAAAATAAAATAGTACATTGTGAGCTCTTTCGCTAAAATGTTTCATCATGTAGAAAGAGGGGAAACCAGAGAGAAAAGAAACAAAACTTAAAATAGCAGAATAAGCTCTCAAGCGTAAGCCATGTTACGAACACTGTGTCACGTAATAGTGTTACTAGACTGTAAGTAGGTAGAGTTCAGTAGAGAAAGATAGAACTAATGGGCCACGTAGGTCCTAGCGGTGCAGTAGAGTGAGAAATAATGAATGAAGAGAGAAATACATAATATAGTTAGAAAAAACAAACTTTTAATTACTGAAGGAATTAAAAATAAATCAATAACTAAAAGTCACGCATTAGAAAAAATAATAGAAAATATGAATCTGTAAAAAAATAAATTACTTATAAGGCAAAATGGAAAATGTGGGCAAGAAAGAATAATAATAATAAAAACAAATGAAAAAATAAATTTTTGAAGTTTTACGTCCCACTCTTATGCCGGCTAGGCTAAAGGAAACGGTGATGATGAGAAATGAATGGAATGGTGGAATGAAGAAAATGGGAGGAAAGGAAAAACTCCGAGAAAACCCACACACACGGTGTTTCACCATCACAAAACTCACTTTGACGCGAGCTGGGATCAAAGCAAGGACCCCATGCACCAGAGGTGAACGCTCTACCACTGAGCCACCGCGGTCCCATGAAAACAAATGAGCAAACATTAAAACTAAAATGTATGGAAAACTTAGTGAGTGTAGTGAGACAAGTATTACAGATGAGTTAAGACTAGGGGCGAAGTTCGCTGACAGGATGGTACTGCAACTTTCTGGGAAACATGGAAGTGTTTTAGGGAAGATTTTGAAAATACTTCCGCGGAAAAATATGATCAAATATATTGTTATGATGTAGTTGTTGTAGATGGAGCCTTTGAGCACTGCAGGATTGTTGAGTTATTATTATTTCCATGATTATGTCCTGTAGGGTGAAAAAGAGTAACGATTAATGAATATAAATTATTGTGAAACAATGAGTGAAATGATAATGCAAGGGGAAATGTGAAAAATGCGAGAAACTCGGACACGATATTGTTCACTGCAAACTCGCATGGTCTGGGATCGATGCAGGAACCCCTTGCACCAGTAGTAAGCGCAAATGTTAATTGTACACTATACTAATCGAAATCGGTTGGTATGTGCTGACGAGAGGATTTTGTGGTGGTTGTTGACGGACAGCGTGGTGGAATAGAGCTGCAGGTTCCTCGAATAGACAGCCAAAACAAAATAGGGAACATGTGATATGATGAGGGTGGAAATTATTATAAGAGAAGTACAGCATACTGTTTGTAGATTTGATACGTACGTTAGGCTTGAGACGTCCATTCTCAAGGTCACGTCGACATCCAAGATGACTATGATTGGAAAAGAACCAGGTGAATTTGCCTGGCACTTGTTGTTCAGGGATTGTACAAGCTATTTAAAGTGCTGATTGGCCGTGAGTCTCTAATGAATCGAAACCAAGGAAAGGTTGAATTGATGGTGAACGGAGTTTTTGTTGCTCCAGGGTCCCCTGAATAGGCTGACATGAAAGGCCATGTGAGTGCCCATGGCATTGCTCTTGATTTGAAAAGAACTGCTAGTTTCAAATGTGAAATTATCGTAGCTAGGACAAACTAGCAAGTAGTGTCAAAAATTGCGTGCTGAGTCTTTTTGGCCCGGGTCGTTGAGTTGAGTTGATGTTAGTTTAGCGTCCCTTTCAGCAGCGAGGCTATATGAGACGTGGACCTACTAATTAACGTGGAATCCGAACTACATGAACTCCTGCCGGGAATCGAACCCGGGTCTCCCACGCCAAAGGCGCGTACGCTAACTGCTTAGCCACGGAGGAGCTCTGGCCCGAGTCGTGTGTTAAGAAATTTCTCCAAAGGCGCTGAAACCCCTGAGTAAGTGTAATGTTGGTGTAAAATGGCGTTTCGATTGTCGTATTAGGAGGTAGAGGTTTAGTAATGGCGCGAGTAATGGATAGGAAATTATCTATGTCTGATAATGAGAGCCAGCTATAAGTATGATTATATACTATATTATACTAAGACGGAACGTCTCCCTCTAGTGTTGTTTCCTTTTTCTTCTCTACATTAATCTCGACTAACTGTTCAGAAGTTGAAAGCCAAATGCTGATATTTTGTACCTCCACCGTTTTGTGGCTTAGTAAGTATTTGAAAAAAAGAGAACACATGTACCTATATTGAAGCTCTTTTCTTTCGAACAGATACTACTTGTAGGTAAAAATATATGTGAAAATACATTAATATAGAAAAGTATGCGTTGAACTCTTAGTGTCATAAACAGAGACTTGTGTAAAGATTCGGAATAGACTGCATATACGATTATAATATATTATTAGTTGACCATGTACAATATATTCTCTGTTTTATATGACGAAGATAGTCAAACTGCTATCTAACTATTTGTTATCTTACTAGTTGAGCAATGCAAAAGTTATTAAGAAAATAATTTCAGATTTCAGGTTTTCCGAAAATATTAACTCCTAATTCAATATTCACTGAACATGTGAATGAACTCAATGTTACTCAAAATTAGAATAAACCATTGCACGTGTAGTTATAACTAGCATCTCTCACTTTGGTACTATAGTAAAACTTGATCGTTCGAGTTTCCAATCTTTCACTGCAGGAAATGTTCCTTATTTGTAGCAAAAGATAATTTCGCGGAGATAATTAAAGCACGTAACTGAACAGTAAAATTTAAGTTCGGTCGTTCTCGTCATTTACTCTTTAATAAACGGTGGCATTAGGCAGTAAATGTCTGAATATTTTCAAAACATTTTTAAGTGTGTAAACGTCAGCAAAAATTTCAAACGACGAGTGTCATCTGCATCTTAGCATTTCATATTCTCAGTACGTAGGACTGGAGTTTTGTTTCCTGTTTTTCAATGTTGACAGGTTAAAATGACACCGGTTTGCCATTTCATTGCAATAAAAAGCGGAAAAGTAGGAATAATTTTCCTTATAAGATGAAGAGGTTTTCTAAATTTACACTCTGGCTTTGAACGTAACTATTTTTTTTAAAAAGTTCAGCGTGGATAAGATAAATTTATATGTAATTTTGAAGTAGATTCTTTTATCGTGTGTTACCTGCTGAAATTTTTATTTTTTCAGGCCCTCTTTTAATAATCGCCCATTTGAACAAGTTGGAACCAATTTTCACGATGGAACTACGGAAAGAAATTCATCGTCAAGAATTTCTGGATCAGGAAACTTCATCAGTACATGTACCAAAATGAATCAAGATGTCAATAAAAATAACACTTCTCAACTGAACGTTACGGCTAATACGAACGTAATAAATTGTGCAATAGATAAACAATTTATGTGTGACATTTGTTTTAAAGTGTTCAGTTTAAAATGTAATATGTTAACACATAAACTCACACATAGTGGAGAAAAGCCGTTTGTGTGTGAAATTTGCAATAAAGCTTTTCGTCAGAAGGCTCATCTGAATCGACATCATCTACTACATACGTCCGAAAAACCCATTAAGTGTACCGTATGTGACATGAGATTCCGACAAAAGACTCACCTTAAGGTGCATTACTTGAAGAAGCATTGGTTTCGTTAAAATTTCTGTTGACATATTCTTTCTGAATGAATAATAATTTTCTTCGAATTACGAAATTCCATAAAATCGTTCGAGTTCTTAACACGTTGGAATTTAGTGTTAAAAAGAAGTATATTGTTGAACTATAGGTACAGAAATTAGTGATATATAGGTGTGTTAATTTCATTTTTCACCAACCTTTTAATATGACGTAGTAATGTGAAAAACAGATAATATCTTTTATTTTCTGCTGTTGTTGCAATTGGATCGATATTACTTGCTTACTAATGTTTAGTAGTATAACATGTAGCGTCTTTTCCAATAGTGAGATCGAAATTTTCCTGCATAATCCATATTTTTTAGAATATATAATCTTTCTAAAACTTGAACTTATAGTAATTTGAGAACTGTTGTTTCTGTTTGTTGTGATCTTTAATTTGGCTGATAGTTTTACACTATTATCATATGAAACTATAAGACATTCATCTTGGATACTCAGATTTACGGATTGTGTGAGAGTTTTAGAGTGACACCACATCAGACATTTAAATTCATAATCCGTCAAGTTAGGACATGATAGGATGTACTCAGATGATTTTAAGTAACATGTCATGAAATATGCGTTTGCGTTCATCTTTCTGAAGTACTGTAGCTTTACCCTTTATAAATAATTAGTCTGTTGAAGAAAATGTAAAAGAAAATATAACTTTTAATTTACTTTCGCAAATAACTGATTGTGAAATTAAAAACATATGCGCAGAAACAAGGACACATAACATATTAGATCTAAAAATGTAAGTGATATTTACACTAAGGCTCTTTCTTACAGGTCCTCGCTAAAATGTGACTTCCGTACTCAAGATGCAGGTAATGTTTCTTCTTATTTTTATAGCCAGCAGAGTAAAAATACTTCTGCTTTCTCGGACAATATTTCTGAACGTGTAGGAGTTGGATATAGTAACGCAGTGAATCATAATGAACGTGGTGATGACAGCATATTACTGGATAAGTCTATTACTAAAGTAAGCAGTATGAGTTCTAAGAATTCAACAAGTGAAACAAATTGGAAGGAGAAGGACTATTCCTGTAAGATTTGTCACAAGTTGTTCAGTAACAAAGGAAATTTATCTCGATATTTGATGTCTCATACGGGAGAGAAATCTTTTCAGTGTACAATATGTAAGAAAGCATTCCGTCAGAAGGCGCATCTTCAACAGCATTTTCTTTTACATACACCTGAAATGCCGTTTGTTTGTACTGTTTGCAACCATAAATTTCGCCAAAAAAGTAATCTTAAGAAACATTTTTTGACGATGCACTGGTTTCATTAATTGTGAAGAATTTTTATATTAGTATATTATTAAGAAGAAAATTGTATCTAAGGATGATACCATTTCATTCGTAACCCTGCATACATGGAGAACACTGTTGTTATTTTCTCAAATCAGCTTACTTTATTACAAGTCTTTGTACAAACTTCCCGAAGATAAGTATTAAGGAATATGTCCATGTATAAAGCAACAGCAGTTCACTCAATTTATAAATGTAAACAAAGTTTCTGATGGCAGTAAAAAAAAAAAGTTTGAATAAGATACTAGATATTTTGATAATTTTTGAAAGTGAACAGAAAAATTGAAACTCTTGAAGTCTTTCTTATTTTTGCAAAAATGGGACAGATGTAAGTTACTATGCAGGACATAGTCGATTTGACATATTGTCAGTATATATAAAATAGATTGAAGAAACGAGTAGAAATTTATCACTGGACTGGCGAATAAGTGAACTCTCGATCTTCTGATTGCTTAGTGAGTGTTTTGTCAGTTCGTTGCGGATATGTCAGCTGAACATGTCGCTCGTAGCGCAGCTGATTTTCTGTTTATGTTTTACATAATAAGCGTTTGACCAAAAATCTTATATTTTATTGAGTATAATTGTGTTTTCATTTTGTTTGTATTATTTTAGTTATTAAAATAAATAAATAAATAAATACACATCAAGATATTTCCATTGTAAAGTTAGCAAATATAGAGTGAAACTATTGAATTCATTGTCACGCTATAATCATGATCTATTTTAGCTAATAATAGGTTGTCGAGTCCAACAATAAGCTGTTGTGTTACTCTGCCAGTTTATTGATCGTGGTGAATTTAATTACTTAACAGTTCTGACAAACCTACCTGTTTTTACATATCTCGAAGTTTAACATGGTTGTTTTGTAAACTATTGACATAGCAGTTCTTTATATTCACTAAAAACTTATTCTAAGCATTTTCGAGAGAGAATGAAATAGGAAGATAGAAAAGAAAAAAGTTAAAGAACAAGAGAGAAAAAAGTTGATAAGCAGTGTTTCTTCCAGACGTTTTTGGGACGTCAGTACCCGCCCTCCCCGGGAGAGAGTAAAATAATACCTCTATATATAATAATAAATAGAATAGTACCAGCAGTGCTCCTTCGAATACAAAGTTTGCCACCTCGGAAGATTTTTTTTCTGAAAGAAACACTGTCGACAGATGTTTGGGTAATGAATTTCTTTGTTCTTTAATTTTACTTTTCTGCAGATAGTTATTAAAATAGTGTCGCGACAATTATGATCAACTGAAAATGTCAACGTAGTTGTTATTGAGATTCCATAATTTAAAACAAAATAATAATAATAATATTGATAATATAAACATAGCAATATCAATGACAAAATACTACTTTTCTAAGCTTCAGACTAGCAGAATAGTCGGAATCTTGGGCTGATGTGCAACCACTTTGGTGTGTTTGAAGTCAGTGTTAATTTTTATTTCATTTTTCTCTTTCTTTTCTTTTCTTTTCTTTTTTTCTTTCTTTCTTTTTTTTTTTACACTTATTTATCTGGTTCTGTTATATACCACAAATGAGCAATGAGATATCAGTATCATATGTGTCGTCAGTTTCACTGGAGATCGAGCATTAATCCAAGACTTGGACACATTGTTTAACGTGAAATCCGAATCACATGAGCTCCCGGCGGAAATCGAATGTGGATCTCCCACGCTGGAGTAAAATGGTAGAGACAAGAGAAGGAGGTGTGATTTTGTTCAATATATATGTTCTAATGGACTATATTACATAGCTGTGATATATATATTCATAAATTTCATGCATTCACACATGTAAAATGCAGATTCTTTATTTACAAAAAAGTGCTTGCCTAGCCACGATTCGAACCTATGTTAAAAATAAACATTAACACGCGAATCCATTACGTTATCCACTAGACCAAGAGTGCATGACTATTAACCTTTTCCGTTTGTTTCTGTTACTGTTCTGTTCTACAGACCTTAATCTCATATCATGTAGTATACGAGTTTTTACTTTAAACTCTTTTTTTGGTCATATTTTATGATTGTTTTCTACATGTCACCTAAATATTTACTTGGAGGCAGTATTCAGATGATCTATTTTTATTAGAGAATACGCATATTGCTCTGTAACAGAATGGAGAGAAAGTATATTTTCCTTTTAAGGCGATCCGAGGAACGTAAGGATCTAGTTCAACTTTTTAGTTTGAAAGCAATTCCACTTTTTGTGACCAGAAATGTACCATGATAGTTGGTGTAAAAGATATGACATTTTAAAATACATCCCTGGTATCTCCGGTAGCCCTGTACTCCCACGCGTTAATTGGATAATAAAGCTGTACTTTTTTTCTTGATTCAGTTCATTATTGAAAGTTTACATATCAATACATCTTGTCTATTAGCGTAAACAGAGTATTTTTAAGCAAAAGGGGAAGTGGGCAAGTTATCATTAACGAAAATTGTACTTTACCATTCTTTTATCATTAATACAGCTATTCTAAATAAGAAAGTAGTCTTTTAACAACTTTTCCCATTATGTTAACTGTTTACACTTTCCTCATTTAATGAGAAAAATGTTATTTATCTAACAGTTTCAAGTAACGATAGCACTTAATATCATACAATTGAAGTACGTGTTATTGATGGACGTAGGGATTTTAGATGCTGCAGTTTTTTAGTATTAAAATGCCCAAATTAGCTTGTCATACAATAAAAACATTAAATAAACACTTATGTTTTGGCTACGACTTTTTACACTTTTCTCAATGCAAGCATCTTTTCTTAGTGTCATCATATTTTTTTGCAATTTTTTAAACTGGCTTGACTACTTTTCCTCATTATATTGCTGTTATAATTAAACAAGGAACACCACGCGTGTGCAGCACCGCATTTCGTTTCAATGCAGTTCCGTTAGGCGCAGATTGTTGAATAATAAGGAAAGGGAGATGGCGATTTCAAACTGACGAATCACGGCTATCACCAATCGGTATTATTGAGCGTTTTTTTATATACATATTTTTAGGTATTGACTGAATGGGTTGATTGGTTGATTGATTTGGACTTTAGCGTGCCAATTAGCAGTGAGGCTATATGAGACGTAGACCTACAGCTCAACGTGGAATCAAAACCACGAGCTCGTACCGTAAATTGAACCCGGGTTTCTCTCGCCAAAGGCATGTACGCTGACATAGCCACGAGTGTTACTTAGTGACCGAGGATAAAGCCTTACTGAAAAAAAAAAAAAAAAAAAAATATTAAGTGTTATCTGTTTTAATAGTTTTTAAACTTACAATTATAATAACATTCTAGTTTTGGAATGTTTTAGACAGACTAAAAATACATCAGTGATTTTTTTTTTTTTTTGAGTCATTATATATGATGTAATTTATTTTGGTACTGTTTATATGAATATTCAGGGATTTGAAGATTTGGAACTTTTTTCCAAAATGTTGCACATTTTTGAACGAAAATTTAGCACCTTTTGAACCTGAATTGTACACCTAAAATTCCTAGCTTTAGTTACTGAGAAAAATACCAGCGTCATAATAATATATACGTTGTGAGTTTGGGGATAAAATAAATAAATTTTTAATAAACTATTTTGGTTTATACCATGTAAGTTGTGTAAGACACATTGTAAGGGAGGGAAAAAATGTGTGTATTTGGTATTGTTTTATATGATAAAAATGAGTGTCTCGATTAGTCAATAAACGTTCAAAGAAACTGATTGTGCATCTGTTTCTTACATTTCATGCATTTCTTTTTCTAACATGCCAATTTATCTGAAATATAGAAATTGCGATGTTCTTGTCATATTTATCTTCATGTGTGTTTGTTTTGTGAGTTAACAACAATTTGATATTTGGCATTGGTCCCCTACATGATAGTCCATGTAAATATAAAAATATTCATACTTTAGAAAATGCTTCGGGAGTTCATAACGTATACAGTTTGTTAAGTTTGAAATAAATTTTACTACTTGAGTCCGTTTTTCTTTAACAGAAAAGAATATTGTAGACAACCATAAATTTTTGTCTGAGCATGTATGTATGCGTTGCTATACGAAGAAAATTACAGTATTGTGATAAATACATTTTTCGTCCACAGGTTTATGTTTGACAAATGCACAGCGTATCCAGCTGGATGTAGTTCTCAAACTCGTAAGATTCCTGATTTTATGGTGTATACAGGACCACAAACGTACAACAATAGTCCGGGAAGAAAGAATTTAATAGTGAATGGCCAGTCAGCTAATGGAAATAGTAATAGTAATTACATTTGTGACTTCTGTAACAAGGATTGTCATTCGAGATCAAAATTAATTATTCACAGACGATCTCATACTGGGGAGAAGCCATTTGAGTGCAGCGTTTGTTCGAAACGATTCCGCCGGAATGGTCAACTGAAGTCTCATCTTTTACTGCATACATCCTTCATGCCTTTTGAGTGTCAAGAGTGTGGGCACAAGTTTCGCCACAAATGTAACTTTAAACGACATTGCTTACTGAATCATAATATGCATATTCGGTAGTAAATTTTGAATAAAGAATCTGAAAATATTAGGATTCTGAAGAACTTCACGATCGCCAGACAATTCTTCGCAGTTAAGCAATAAATATGTAATAGTAAGAAGGGAATATCAAACGTGAACGAGGCAAGTTTTTCGGCATTACACTAGCTCCTCCAATCCTCTACGACTGTTCTTTATTATTTGGATCCTTATCTGCAAAATTGGTTGGTAATACTTTTCAAAATGATAATAACAGGTGGAGTAAATTTGGATGCGTTTGACATCGCGAATTTCGACACACTGCAACCTTACGTGTGTTTCTTCTTGCTTTGCGTCCAGTAGCAAAGTAGAAAGGCTTCCTATATTTGTACAGCTCTTCCTAAATCGTGATAATTTGATGTAACCTATATAAACCTTTTGAATTCTTAATTTTCAAATTATATTTTGATACAATTAGTAACTTGTAGTTTTACATTAGATTCCAAAGTTGAATTTCAAATTGAAATAAAGGAAAAAAATGAATCTTTTGAAGCTTAATATACGTCAATGAACGATGCCATAATTGCTAATAAAGAAAGATCTAATAAAGAATGGTAGTACGAGGGGCAGTCAGAAAGTTCCCGGAATTCTGTTGTAGTTTTTTATTACCACATTTTCTTAATATAACCACAAATTTTCTTAATCGCCTTCATAGTTGGCACCTTCGGAACACACACATACACTTGTTCCATCGCTCCTGAGATTGGTAGAAACACCGACGAAAGGCCTTTTTTGGTATCTTTAGAAGATAAGTCGTCGCGTTAGTTTTGATCTCTTGTAGGTTGGCGAAAGGGCAAAGGCCTATTTTTAGCTTTGGAAAGAGCCAAACATCTGATGGTGCTAATATCAAACTCTCTGAATCAGAATTTTCCCGATTTGCACATGAACTTGATGTTTACACGTTGCTCGATCTGTGAAATCACGCCAACTGATCACCACACACATTTCCGTTCAGCTACGTTACTTGTACACTGTCTGTTAAGACGTGTTCATACTTGGTAAATTCAGAATTATGCAACCTAAGGACTGTATTGCTCAAGATTCATTGTGATTGCACCACAGATGCCAGAACTACAACATTCTGGGAACTTTTTGACTACTTCTTGTATATCATGAACATAGATAAAGGAAAGTTCCATTTACGTATGTTGAAGATCAATTCACTTCTCCGTTGGTTGATCTGTCTTCCCTTGCGAAATTGTAAGTTTACAATATGTAAGTTGCAAAATATTTCTTCTACGTTTCTTTGTTTCTGATTTAAAGAAAACCGAAAATTCACTTTTGAGGACATTATTATTATTATTATGATTATTATCATCATCTACAGGGTGTTTCAAAACAACACCGTCAACGTTTGGGAGGTGATTCCTGACACAAGATAAGACGAAAAGTATAGACCAATCTGGGCGCACAAATGTTTCCTTTCGAAGTCATAGGCTACCGAAAACATGAAAAAAAAAAAAAAAAAAAAAACTTTAAAGGTCCATAGCTCCAATACCGTGAAACTTACCATAGTCAGATCAAGATTTCACTTAGGAACTGGTATATGCCCTATCCAAAAATACATATTTCAGAATCCTGCGGTACTTCCGCAACAATTTTGATAGAGGTAGTTGGTGAATACTTAAATTATATTCCCATAGCCAAACTTTCTCTATAAAAATTGTTGCGTCAGTATCACAGGATTCTGAAACAAGGATATTTGCATACGGCACATACTACTTCCTAAGTGAAGTCTTGATCCGAGTACGGCAGGTCCCATAGTTTTGGAGCTATGGACCTTTAAAGTTTATTTTTTAATGTTTTCAGCACCTGTAACTCCGAAAGGAAGCATTTGTGCACTCAAGTTGGTCTATACTTTTCATCTTACCTTGTTTGGGAGGTGATTCCTGATACCGTTATCGGTGTTGTTTTAAAACACCCTGTATAAATGTCAAATGTTAATCTTCAAGGATCTCCGCTAAGGTCAACAAATTCTTTTTTTTTTTTTTTTTTTTTTTTTTTTTTTTTTTTTTTTACATGAACAATATCAAAAATGTAGAAAATTAGTAAGCTGGTACCTATAAAATGCTATAAAGTAAGCTACTAACTGTTACCAAACCCTTTTCGTGCAGACCAAAAGTTTGGGTGCTCAGTTCATATAATAGCATTTTGCAGTTGCTATTTAGCTCGTCAAAGAGTCAGTTAGCGAAGACGCTTAATCAATTATATCTAAGAACATGAGATATAGAAAACCTTGAAGTCCGCAACAATGATCTTTATTTTACTTGTAATGCTCCAGCTCTAACTTCCACAAACCTTTCTCGTAGATCAATTCTATAGCCTACTGCTCGACCTCGATTCTAACACACATTCGCACCTAACCATTACTCGATATGCTGTTCCTTATCATTATCGTTCCAAAAAGTGTAGTCCCCTTGCCTCGAACTGAACTACGGTACTGAACTAATCTTAACTGTAAAATATTATAAAATAGAACACATTTTTAATATTTCGTGTATTTTCGTACTCCAAAGTGAATTTCACATTCTAAACATCAGTGTTTATTTTAAACTATACATTGAACGAATTATTTGTGTCTCCACATGAAGATAGTGAAGGTTATTTTACAACCCTACCATTGTAAAAAGAAAATCGTCCAGTTAAGTTCTTTGTAACGGTGATAGTCTTACCTATAATAGTTCCGAGTCATTCTTTATATTTTCAAATTCCTAGTGCTTATAACATTTATGTGAAAGTGTTTATCTTCGATAAATCTAAGGAATTATTTGTGTTGAGGTATTTATACTGAGGAATATGTAAAGAAACAAGATCTTACGACTTTCTTTTCTTGTTCAGCATATTTTGATGTTCTTTATTGGTAGAGAGAAAATCAAAATTATGTACACCTTTTACAAAAGTAAGTTGAGAATTCTTACGTTATTTCTAAGAATATATACTTTTATTTGAGGATGTGAAGAGAAATTATAAACAATATTCATGTATATTTTAATTCGTATTCGTACGTTCTTTATGATTTTTGTATGTACTAGTCTGTAAGAGAGTTTTGTTGACGGAAATTTTACGAAATAAAGATAATGTTATGTAATATACACGGTATTTACTTGAGTATTCCTTCCCTGATCCCTGAGTAATACAATTTGGTTCATACCTTCAGTCTCCCTTAGTCACACGGGACACTTGCATCCTATAGTATAGTTCAGCCCATATTCTCACTGGATCATGGCTGAGAAGAGATTCTGAAATGCAGAGCTTAGTGTCAGAATCACAAGGTGAGTCTGTACGAAGAAAGCAGGTAACTGAATGTCTTTCTGGAAAAGTAAGATGAAAGCAAACATGAAACTCATCACACTGACATTCTGTATACGCAGACACTCTCAGATTTTTCCACAGTTCTGACACGAGGATGACTCTGCAACTTGCTTTAAAAGTTTTTATTCGGCGATTCTCTACTTTGGTGATCTCGTTCCCTGATCTATCAAATGCTGACTCGATGACCTGGGCTGACGTCTGCTAACTGTTAAATCGGGGGTACAAATTTTATGTCATTGTTTGGAATCTGTCCATAAATAATATCACGTATGCCTTTATGAGTTAACTGGTAACCGATATCTATACCGCGAGTTCATACACAGTTTTCTACACCTTCAAACTTGTACAACAAACATAGTTATAATTTCAATGCTACAACGCTCAGTGTATGTCATTAAGCATGTTTCTTTACTTGTGTGCAATTTTATCCTACTACTACTACCAGAAGTAGGGCAGAGTAGATTTATAGTGTTCATACTCCGCATTATTTACCAAGGATTCGGCAACCCATAAGTAGGATCATAGAACTATAATACAAGATCTAATATACTTCCAGTTCAGTTTTGTGCTATGAGATTAATTGAAGGTAGCTGCATCGTCACGATGGAGTGTTGCCTTCTTGAATATATATTGAGTATATTGAAGAAAAAAATATTTTTAAAATAAATCCAATTTTGTAGTAGTAAAAAGGGAAATGGAAGGCAAAATGTAGTCCCGAAGTTATCATTTTTTCATCTGTAGTTTCAGTTGATGAAATAGTTTCTCACAGAATTTCAAAGTGAGTAATCCCCGGACTCGTCGTGTATGGGAAATTTCTTCCTCGTACAAATGTTCATGGAAAGAATAGTAAAGGTTGACGTCCTTGATCAGTTATGAAGATATAGATATATCTAATGGGAACCACCTATTTTCTCCTAAACATGTAGAGATACTCTTCCTACAAGGGAAACTATACAAACCGTCGCAGAGGTACTGGACAGTCAAATTGATACTGCGACAAACGTGTAGCGAAGTCATAGTAGCAACGATCAGTGAAAAATTGATAGGAAAGAAAAAATGAAAAAGAGGATAGAAAAACATGTAGTGCGAGTTACGTTAAAAATAAAACCTAAAATTTAGTTTACACAGTAGTTTTAGTTTAACGTAGTTTATACAGCCTTTGTAAATTTTAATCGCGTGTTCGTTATGTGCATTGAAGATGCAAAAACGGCAAAACAAATTTACCTCGCTATACGTGCAGTATATGAGAGTATATATCGTCGACTTTACAAAGCCAAAGACTTTTTATCTCAGTCTCTGAAATTATATCTCATACAAGTTCGTGTTTTACCGTTATTAGACTACTGTGACGCTGCGTATGGACCATCTCTCCGTTTACAATTCTAAAATTATACAGAAAATACAGAACTCGTGCATTAGGTTTGCCTTTAACTTAAAGAAATCGTAACATATCCTACCAATGCTAAATAGAAACGATATTTTAACAATGTCGAGAAGAAGATACTTGCGCTATAGTTGTCTGATATATAAAATCCTTAAAACTCAATGCCCACAATATTTATATTGTAAATTTACAAAGCGATCACAAATTCACTCTCACGTTGCGCGTAACAGTGAGAAATTCAATGTACAAAGACTTAAACTGAAGATAGTGCAAGGATCATTTTCTAGAGCAGGTCCAAGAGTATACGATACCAAAAGCTCTCACTTAAATAAAGTCACTTAATTCATTTCGAAATTCATTAAAATCACATTTGATGAAATCCCAGCGACTGGCCTCTGGCACTTACGACATGTACAGTTTTATGTAACAACTTAGCTAAATCCAACAATATCGATACTATTTTTTTAATTGCATATATAACTTGTTTATTTTCTGATTTATTCTTTTACTTGTATTTTTTTACTTTTTTTCCTTCTTTTTCATATGTAATGTTTAATATTGTATTCTTTTGACAAGGGTTAGGTGGTAGAGCAGTCATGGCTGAACCTCGCCCGCTTCAATAAAGTCATTTCATTTCATATATAATTTCTTCACCATTTCGGCTGAAAATTGTCAGCCTTGATCTTGGACATAGGATGTGATTTCTGAAAGTTTCACTGTAAGTGGCAATAAAGATTTTGGGGAGTGCTGGGTTAGTATATTGTGGTATATTGGCGGTTAAGCGCTTGTTATTTACGAACATTGTACTTGATTTATCTATACTTTAGATTCCTTTCGTAAAATTATATTTTTTTTTTTTAGATCTTTCCTTTTAATCAGAATTGAATGAAATCTTTACTTTCCTTGTCGCTTGTTGAAGGATATAGAATCCTAACTTTTGTAAGACTGTGGTTTCTTGTGCTCGAATGTTTAGAATATTTATTTATTTATTTTAAATAATTCTTCCGTCTCATTGTGTATTCATTGATCCTGATTTAAATGTTATATTTTATCATGTCGATATGGATCATTACATTCGCAGATTGCTTCATACGTTCCTTATGAATCGGAAACAGAAGTTGAGAATACTGAATGTCTAACTTTAATTTCTTTAATTTCTAATATAACAGCCTTTTAAATTACAATGCTATCAGAATGTAGTGTTAAAATCTTCATTGCCCACTTGTTTCCAAAACTTAACATCACTTCATTCTATCTTAGTAATAAAAGCTGACGATTTTCAATCGATATATTAAGGAGATTACATTTACGTATAGTACAAAGGTTGTTTCTGATCTATGACATCATGGATGCATAGATATATTGGACCTCTGGATATCTGTGAGAGACGTGGTGAATGTTCCTGTTGAAGAAGAATGACGCTGAAGATCGACCTCTGCTCGAAAGGATAAATAACTATATTTTCGAAGGCAAATACAGTTATAGTGCCATAATCAAGTTCGTAGGGAACGTAAACCCACCGCATGGAAGAATGGTTAACGTGTGTTAAAATAGACACAGGAAAGTCAAGGAGTGGGATCGATTCCTGTAAGACAGGAACAAGCCAACCCCCTCCTGCTACGAGTCGGACACAGGCATTATTCAAAAATGCAGGCTTTCACTCAAAAGACATATGTTGAAACATTCTCCAAGACAACTCACACCATAATTCATCGTGATCTAGAATTGGAGAAGCGTCGAGAGGGATGTGCTTAGAAACTCTTGGCAAAATATATAGCAGAACGTCATTCCAATTGTCGACGTCTCTACAAACACCCCAATTAGCTTGCAGCAGGTGGAAATATGTTGTTACACTGCACGAGGTAGCAATTCACGTGTCATTTCTATAGAAAACATGGTATTAGATTTCCAACAAATGTAGGGGAAAATGTTGTCAAGAGATTCATGATCGTTGCGAATTTGTTCAATGGGCACGTACAAAGATATACCGTTCGGCAAACACCCTGACATCAGTTTATTGTCATGACATTCCTCGTCTGTGTTGGAAGCAAACACATCAGTTATGGCTGCATCAAAACAAAGCATCCAACCGTACTCCATTCAGCAATTATTTCCTTCAACAAATAGCACAAGAAATTGGTGTCAGTGCCATTCGCTTCGTCTACATTCCAATGAACTTCTCGGGATGTCTACTGATGTACTATTGCGCCTACATTCTCCCCAACGGGCCTTCGCACAGCGGGTAACCCTCACCTTTGACAGCCTGTGGAAAGTCTGTGAAGAGGAGTACTAATGACTGAACGTGTACCAGTCTTCTCCAATGAAAACTTTGATGTGCAACGGCCAGAATGCAGGGCTACCAAATAGCATAATCGGTAGTAGCGTCATGAAATTTCCTGAAGTAGATGCATCTTGAAATCGATACTATAGATCGGAAACAACTTTTGTATATGATCCCGGAATTTAGTTACTTGAGTCAGGAAAACTGGGAAAACCGGGAATGTTGAAATTTCCTATCAGTGGTCACCCTGTGTATATTTTTGATGGCTTAAAGACTTCTGGCAAAGGAAATTCAAATGTATTCTGTACTTACAATGAGAAATAATTGCCTCATGAAATATTTGATCTATCTGAAGAACTTCGAAATTTGTGGAAGATGATTCAGCAATGTCTTAACTCTCTGGGCATGTCTTGTCCACCCCTCTGGAGAATGAAAGAAGTACTTAACTATGTGAGAAATAAAAGACGTAACTCAATCTGGCCGAGGAGTAAAAACTTAATGTAGAAACGGCATATGCATTGGTCCAGACCATCTCTTACAACTCAATGGGATTGCTATCTCTCTGTTGCCGTTAATAATTTTGTCATATGGATGTTTTCGTATTTCAAAGCTGTTCAAAATATTGTTTATAATATGTACTTATAAGGTGACAGCTTGTAAATTGTATTAGTTCATTAATGATAATAATAAATAAAATTAGAAAAATTTGTTCCCATCATCATTTGTTTCTGACAGGATTTATGTATTTAATAATATTTTATTTTTTTGTTATATAACGGCCAACATTGTTGCCATTATGTTCGGTGGGCAAGATAAATACCGTTTTCCGTTCTGTTGCCTACCCGAATTGGAATGTATAATTGAATCAATAATTACAGAAAGGATCCACGTCATATTTTTCTGAAATTTGACTTACGAAATTTTCCGGTTTTGTATGGGTATATTCAACATATGTCAAGGGTGTTGCAGTGGTGTAAACACAACATTGAATTATAGGTTGAATGCAAGAAAGATCCTGGATTTAAATTGTTCTTTAATATCGCAAATCTACACAAAATGGACAAGATCCTTTCTGCAATCATAGGTTCAGTTAGTTCGGAACATCTTAAAAGATATGATAAGCATTGCTCTTGAAGTGCATGTTCAGTGCAATGTATTTTTGGGACAATAATGCAATATTTGGAAGTTGCTGAATGCATTATTATCAGTAATAAATTTTGTTTTTCAAGTGTTGTGAATAGTGAATATTTATCAACTTGATGTGAGTGACACTCGTGTTACATTTTATATAGTAGTTGCAGAAGAGAAAAGGGCTATCCAGGTAAAAAGACACCATTCTTTTTCTTTACATAAATAACACTTATTTTAGGAATATTTGATATCTCCTGTCCTTTTCCCTTTCGTAGCTTACCAATACGAAATTCTCTTTTTACAGGTCTTCACCTGTTTCCTCAAGCGAAAAAGATGAAAGCAGACCCGTGAAGTGCAGTACCGGTACTTCAATGTCTCCTATTACACAACGAAGTGTAAAGGTGTCGCGTAAAAAACTGAATCATGTAATCGTAAATAGTTCCGGTGAATTTGTGTGTGAAGTATGTTCGAAAAGTTTCAAAGCGAAAGGTAATTTAGTTACCCATCAGATGCGTCATACAGGAGAGAGACCATTTGGTTGCACTGTCTGTACGAAGTCGTTTCGTCAGAAAGCTCATCTTCAGCAGCATCTTTTGTTGCATACAAATGAGAAACCATTCGCCTGTACTATGTGTAGTAAAAGTTTCCGTCAAAAGGCTCTGTTGAGGCAGCATCATTTAAAAGAACATTGGTTTCGTTAGTTTCTTTTGTTGAAAGCATGACTTAGAAAGGAATGTACTAGAAGGTAGGCATTTTCTATATGGTACTCGAGATATCGTTTTCTAAAAAAGGGTAGTAGTAGGTACGGTAACTTCGTTAATAGTGTGTTTTTTCCCCTGTGTTTTCGAGTTTCTTAGGTCTTTACTTTCTTTTGTGTGTTTTGTTTGAGTCTGGCGGATGTTCTAAAACAAAACTTATTATTATTTGCTGTTAATTTTTTTGATGTGTAACATTAAAGATTATTCTAAGCGAAATGACTCATGAGTAGATTCGTATTTAGCATAAATTGTCTTGGACAATATGAGATAGAATGAGTAACTACCACAAGTGCCAATCAAATAATGAAAATTTGGAAGACTTGATTACATTAAGAATGTTGTGTCATTATCAACCCTGTAGTACTAAAATTAATATTTTATTTGATTCATGGTTATCAAAATTGATCTTGCACCAAGTATCTTTGTTCTTTCTTCTTTTTTTGTGTGTTTATTCGTTGTTAACTGTGGGATACTTCTGCTTTAAAGAATTTCGAATTCATTCGGACAAAATTACTTAATTATACTAGTTACATTATGTTAATAGTACATGTTGGCTAGAAGCTGTATTATTTGCCCATTTGATTTTCCGGAAGAAGTACACCAAACTGTTACACATGTTTAGATACTATCGAATATACATAATTTCCTTCTGCATAACAGAAACATAGAGCAAATTACATTTGTCACAATAATAATAATAATAGTAACGAAACTAAATTATCTTTGATTTTCATTATCTTCTATTCAGAATTGTAAATAAGGTATTTAAATAGTAGAACTTCAATAAAGATCCGAAAGTAGCAGTGAATTTCGTAACCATGAATATTTATTGGCCAAAGAATAAGAAAACAGAAGTTTGTAAAGAAAATCAGATTCAGAAGTGTCAGTTTGGTATCATTTTAGAACTCACATTTGAAGAGTTCCGTATTTCCTTCAATAATATGTATTTTGTGTATTTCCTTCTCAAGAAAACTTTCAGACCTTAAAGTAACATTGCTGGATAGATTCTAATGTAACAATAAAACTAGGTTTTGTGCAAGTAGGGATAAGGATAAGCGATGAATAGTTTATACACTGCATGGTACGTAATCATCTTCTGCTATTTCCAGTAGTGCTATTCATCCGGTTCGCTAGACCGTTAGTTATACCCAGATATAACAGTAAATTTTACTTAGTTATAGCCAGGAACAATAAATTTTAGTTTAACTATCTCTGATTTTAGAAATTCTTACAGGTATAGGGTTAAACATATGATCTCTCAAAATAAGGTATAGGCTTTTATCTGTTAATCTCAAATGCTCAGTTATCGAGAATGAGAACTGAATCACATGAGTGTAATGGTGAGGGTTATTTATATTTGAAACACGTACATACCGTTATCAATAATTATCGACTCATTGCTGGATTAAAGTCTCTACTTTTTGACAACCATCTATCTTGGATAATTTGTTCCAAGATATTAGTAGTGTTTCTAATTTCGTCACATCACCTTGTATTAGGATACTGTGTAGACTACTCGTCACTTGTGGCATCTAGGAAACATTGTCTACCTTGTATGGTTTGTTCCCTAAGAAAAATATATCTATGCATCTATTCTCTCTCTCTTTCCCTATATATATACAGAACCGGTTGTTGTTAAAAAATCAGAATAACACCACTGGCTATTCCTTCCAAGTTGGCCTTTTATATCAAAGCTAAATTAGGAAAATTACTGAGAGTTGTCTGAGAAGTAGGCAATAATTTTTGCTAACTTGTAGACTCCTTTCTCCCTTCTAACTGATAGACCCTTTCTTTAGCGTTAGCCCATAATAGCGTTAGCCCATGCTATTCCAATAGTAGTCTTCCAATAGTCTGTTCATACTAAAAATAAGGAAGTGCTTTAACCATCAATTAAATTACTAGAGAAAGCATCTCTCGTAACTATATATAAATGAGTGAATAAAGTATTAACTTTTTCGTTACTGATTGTTTATTTTCTTCCTTCTATTGTTCTTCGAGCATTATCAGAGGAATGAATTTATGGGATAAATCTTGAGCTTCATTTCGTGTGTGCTGTTCTTTTGATCTTCTATATATACAGGTAAATACGAATATTTCTTGTTCAAAGCAAGGAATGTTCGTACTTTCTTATAGGTATAAAATGTAATATTTATATATATATATAACGAAGGTGATAAGGAAGCTCAGGACTTAATCCAAGAACTTAGATAAGAGGACTTAGTCGCTCTTTTGATGATTCTCGTAGAAAGGTAGGTGAGCGAAACATGTAAGGAAGAAAATAAACCATTGCACAACAAAAAGGTAAATATTTTATTTAATCAACTAAATTAATTACCTACTAATTTATTCCTTAGAACTGCCGAGGATTCATCATCTTTTACTCACTGCTATTACGATTTTCTATGTCAATTCGTATTTCAGTGAAATTTTGAGTTTCATTATATCCTATCCCTCCTTTAAAAGAAAAAAAAAAATATTTCGTCTGAAATCATCCTCATGTAATTTTTCTACATGAAAATCCCCAGTCTTTTCGTCATGTGGTCACTTTCTTTGTTACTTAGTCTTAGGCAGACGGGTTTTTCTTTTTTTGGCAAGTTTTACTTCTCTTCCTGTGATGCTTTAAGAAAAAAAAAATCAATTCTAAGTTTACGTAACAACATTTTCAGTAGCTTACGAGAACATATGATTGATATGAACTGCATTCACTCAAAGAATGAAGCTAAAACTGATTAATATTTTTTGTTATTTAGTAAAGATGAGTCTATTGTTTTGTCTAACCCATCTTCCTCGCATCAATTTTTAAGAACAACTTGGGTCTCATAGTAGTCGTCCTTGGTTTCGGTATACATCAAAAGAAACAAGTTTGTTTTGGTTGCATAATTTACGGTGTCATTTAAATGTCTGGGTGTTTCTTTAGTAGTTTGGGTATCTTGACATTGAAAATTTGCTTATGACGTATTATTTTTTTTATTTACTTGGAATTCTCTTGCGGGTTATGTGTTGTTTGTAGATTATTATCAACATTAGATTTAATCGCCAGACTAGAAATATAATTTTGCTGAACTGTAGTTATAAAACAGTCATTGAAAATCTAACTGCTTTAATTCCACATCATAGTTGAACTAAAGATAATAGTTCTGTATGAGCCAAAGAGCATGAAACATTGAAGTAGAGCCATTATTACGGCAATATTTACCATTACAATCTCTTTCATTCTGACTTGAAATCTAAGTTGAGTTGAAGTAAAGTTCGGAAGAAGGGACAATTAGAATTTCTCAGTTTGAATAGGTTATGCATCGATGTTTGACGTGAAACAACCGCGACCATCTTCGTTATCGCGTTAGTCTAGAGGTCCTGTCTCCCCCATTCTTATTGATGACTTGAAAAATTATAGATTGCACCAATGAACATTAAAGTATATATACTACCGAAAGAAGTTTCATTTTCTTCTAGATAAATTTCTGGTAAATATATTCTTTCAGTATGAATAAAAGAAGTCAACACTTATATTTGAGAATGGTTATAATGTTAACATACTTGGTAAAATAAAGTGTAATCCTTTTGCTCTGCATGCGATAGAGAAAGCTTCATATATTAGTGACCGTTTTAAATTTAAATTACGTTCATTTATTGCTTTCAATGAACTTTAAAAAAAAAAACAGAATGTAATTTATATAAACCTCAAGAATATTCAAATTTCTTAGAAACAATATGAGAAAAGAATAAGGAGAATGAATCATTGTGTGGCTTATAGTTGACACTGTGAATGATTTATTTTTTATATTTTCACATTGTATAGTGTCCTACTTTTTTTCCTTGCTTTTTATTGCAATCCTCCCCCTCCCCTCCGTCCAAAAAATGGAAGAACAAGACGAGTTAGTATATTGTGCAGATATTTGTTAGTGTTGAAATACTTCAACTATAATTGTTTGTTATCTTTATTTCCAGATGCCAACTCAATACATTTCGAAGCGATAAAATTGGGACTAATAATTTTATACCTGTACAATCTCATTCATTATCATGTACAAGATTGGATTATTCACCAAAACGCCGTGGCTGTAAAAAGTATGGTACATCTTCATCGACAGAAAATGCAAGTAATGGTGTGGACACTGTCTCAGTGAGCGGTAGTTCTGGAAACATTACCCAAGAAAAATACGAATGTGATGTGTGTTTCAAAGTTTTTAGTGCGAAAGGAAATCTTCTAAGGCATAAAATCACTCATACAGGAGAAAGACCTTTTGTGTGCAAGGTGTGCAGAAAAGCCTTTCGTCAGAAAGTGCATCTAAATAATCATATTTTAGTTCATACCTCAGAAACTCCTTTTAAATGCACAGTATGTGGACATGGTTTCCGCAAAAAGGATAATCTTAAGAAGCATTATTTAGTCAAACACTGGTTTCGTTGATAAAACCATTTTGTAGACAACACAATGTGTGTGTGTTTATAATATGTGTATACTAAAAGTTTCTTATTAATGTTTATTTTAGGCTTTTATAAATGAAGGAGAAATTAGAAATAAATTGAACATTAGAATTTAACTTAGTATCGTTTGCAGTAAAACAACTTCATATTGTACTGTAAGAGATACAGAGTTACTCCCTGTATGTGTGCCATATTTATAACTGTAGCAAGGTTCAATATTCGTTCCGGTGTTCGGATTTTAATAGTAATATGGTTTGCTGAGTTAGGTTAGATTCGATTGAAGGAATTAAGCTATTACGGTTTATTCACGACGTTGATAAACCGATCCTACACAGTAGACTTCCATAAGGGAAAAGTATTTTTGTTATCCGTTATATTGTAAAAGATTACATCTCTCTTTTGATTCTGATTTTTCAATTGAAACACAGTGTTCTCTTGTACATTTATTAGGACAGCGAACGCCAGGATTTAATACAAAATGGTTAAAGAATTAGTTTGAAATTTCAAATGAGGTACTGATATGACTCAGTTATTTGCAGTAAGACGATCATTTAATATTTAAATATATACTTTTTTTCTTTTAAAATTTTAAGTTCGTTAAGGCACAAGCTTGCTTTCATAATTTTGAAGGCAATAGTACAGTACATATTGATGCAATCAATGGATGTATAAACTATACTATTCTTTTAATACTTTTTTTGTTATATGCTTTCTATTTTATTGTTTTACTATATTGTTTTGTCGATTTTATATTCGATTTACACTTTTTTAGAAGTCTTATTTTTACTTGTCATTTTTATTTATTTTTTTATGAGAAGAATCTGTCAGTCATTGCATCTTTTTGTGACTGAGACAAATACTCTAAGCGCTGACGTCACCATTAAAATATGAGCTTATGGTGCAAACATTTCATGAGCTTTCTTTGCGTTTTGCCGTTACCTCTCATTATCTTAATTGTGTTAATTTTTCCATCGTCATTAAGTGTGAGTTACTGTTTGTATGCTTTAAGCTGTAGGGCATAACCGCGGGATGTGCAAGTAATAAATAAGTAAATAAATACATAAAACTAAAAAAATTATTTAATGAAATACAAATATTCATACATATTGTGTGCTGGTATTCCTTTGTATAGAATGAATTGTCCTCATTTTCAGCCTCTTGTCTCTCCTTCAAAACTGCTATTCTGTAGGTTAACAACGATTGATTCAACTTAAGTCATTCTGCACTATCTTCTCGTGAAAGTCTTCTTCCTTGAGCTTCTTGACGTGCCTCACACATTCCGTCTATTGCTGCTGGGTTTACTCTGCTCATTTTAAGTTACCTAAACATTTTATAATACACTCTAAATTAAAAGAAATATTATATAACGCATCTATTTCTGCACCTTACGTGTCATAGACAAATCACAGAATTGAACGCTAATAATACTTGATAGGAGGGAGATTTCTATCAGTAGTGATCGTTAACACTTAGAGAATGACATTTTTTTTTTTTTTTTAACTCCAAATGACGTATTCCAGGAATTATTTTAGACTACCGAACTAAGTGCTGTGTGTAACAAATTTTCTTGTGTAGAGAAGACCCATTCTCATTATTCATCCAAAGTAAACCATAATTAATAAACTACTGTGCAATAAATGAACGCAGAATGTAATTGTTTCATCAATGGCTAATAACATAGGTGATTACAAATGTCATCTAACAAGAGCGAGAATCTATCACTGCACCCTGCAAGAAATGTGAATATAGTTATAACAGTCATTGCGACCCATATATGTTTTACAGCAATTATCAGATAATGTTCGTTATTATGAAAGGAATGAGGATGAGCATAAGTAATACAGTTCCTTTCGAGTAAATTAAGAAAATGTTCCGAAGTTTAGGTCATGGTGTTAAAAAAGTCACTGTTTTGTCATGAGACACGAGTTTGGAGAAAACTGGTGAAATCTTAACACAAGGTAATTTCTAGACTTTGCCTAAAACTAAAAACATTGGCCTACCCAGCAGTTAGGATTAGTTAATGCAGTTAGGTGGGTTTTTATTAAAAATAAAGAATTCAAACATTATTTCTAACTCACAAATATTTTACGTTAAAAAAAAAAATGTATTAATTACATCTTAGATAAATATATTCTGACCATTTCGCGACTGCCCAGTGCCCTGCGGCGAATAGTTTTAGGATCGCTGTTGTAACTCATTTTTATAATTATGTGGTTTTTAAATGTTTCGTTTTTGAGTGTACTGTCCTAAATAACACCGTGACCATATAGAACTAGGAGTACAGTGTACAATTAGTTTTGAATGTGATTGTAATACAGATATAAAGGGTATCCCAATAAGATCGACGGATTTAATATGTTTAATATAAAGCTTATATAAGTAAAAATGTGTGATTTTTTTATATCATTACATAGGGTAAAACTCCGATTTTAGAATGCAGGTTTTAATTTGCGCAGCATTTCATTGATTTGGGTTTATAACAGTGTTGTTACGAATATGTTATTAGTGATTGTTGCAGGTTAGTAAAGATAGAGCGCTATACAAAGGAACAAGGGTTTTGATAGTAAAAAGCGAGTGTTATACTGAAACTGCAAGAAACCTTCGTACAACCCTTGTAGTAGAAGTACACCTACTGGGATTACTTTAAAATACTCAAAAATTATGTATAATTTCGTACATTTATTTTGAGAATTGTATAAGGAAAAGCTGTAAACAACTCCGTTGTTTAAGGAAATAACAAAAAAGTAACGTAAACATCACGTCACAAAATTTAAAATAAATAAATAAAGCATTTCATAACAAGGTCTAAACTAAACGCTACACTGCAATGAAGAAGTTCATAAATCTCGGAAAAGGAGATGCTGTAAAAGGTACCGAGTATTAGCTCGGGAGTTGGAAGTTAAGGTTCATCGCAGCAAATATAACTATTAAATACAACATATTTACAATGTTAGAATAGCTATAAGAGTTCTAACCTTGTATCGTGTAGATTTTGTAAAACAGAATTTACTCAAGTCCTATCAGGCTGTGGCGTAATGTCAAATTCGTCTCAAATAAGCTTAAAACATTCTATTTCATTTCTAATTCCTAAAAATTAATTGATGACAACACTCAGGTAGTCGTTTTACCTGTGTTACAAATTTCTGACAAGCTACGCTCTGCTCCCAATGTTTAAATACTTTAATCCAATCTAGGCAGAAATTTGTAGCATACGTTAGTATAGTTTGGAAAGAGATAAGTGTAAGGAAACAGATTCGATTGCAGACATCAAACGCCGCCCGCCTAGATCTAGCCGGTCTGTCAAGAATATCACTATTGTGTATGACAGTTGTTTCGAGCCCGAAAAAATTCGCTCGACGTCGTTCATAGCACTTAAACATTTCAAAAGTTCTTTGTATCTCGTTCTCACAGAAGATCAGCGCATCCATGCTTAAAAAATTCAGTAAACACAGGAACTAAAGCCGACTAATTACTTGCAACGGAGATAGTTTGTTGAATGTTATTTCTAGTTGCCAGTGGTGGATGCGAATTTTGCACAGATCGTAGTGTTCAGTGACGAAACTTATTTTCACCTTATGGTTTTATCAACAAGCAAAATTGTCGTGTTTGGACCAAGAAAATACTCGAGAAATTTATGGGACGTAATTATAACCCAAAAATGTTGTGTGGTGTGGAATTCGGTCTAGTGGAGTGACAGGGCCATACTTCTTTCAAGACGAGGATGGAGAATCCATAATGGAAAGCGGTACCGTCGTATGATTACTAGTTTTTTGTGGCTCCAATGGAACAAACTTTTCGTTGAAAATAAACACATATAGTTTCAAGAGGATGACACCACCTGCCACACATCCCGCGATACAATTGCCTTGCTGCGTGAAAAATTTCCAGGATTGGTACTCTCTCCCAGTGGTGATCGAAACTGGTCGGCAAGGTCATGTGACCTTATTCCTTGCGACTATTTCTTTTGGGGATTTCAAAAGTCAAAGGTGTACACAAATATATCCCGAATAGTACAAGAACTCCAGGAGGAAATTCAACGAGTTATAGGCACAATCGATGATCAGATCTGCAAAAAATTGTTACGAATTTCACCGAGAGAGGAAAGACTTAAAGAGCAAGTAGAAGGAGACGCATGCCTCATGTAATATTTCACTCTTAAATCCGGACTTGTTCCTCTGGTAATATTGTTCTAACATTTATAGATTTTCTAAATTACAGTATTTTATAGGCATATTAAATCCGTCGCTCTTATTAAAACATCGTTTAGTTATAAGTTCCGCTTTTGTATAGAGCTTTATTACGTGAATTTTAATCTGATCGAGTGATGTAAACAACATAAATCTAACGGTTTAGGGAATTCGGAAAATAAATATCCTTTCATTCCAATTCTCATTGGTAAAATCAACTTTCAGAATGAAGCAATACCTACAATAAAAAATCACAGCAAAATAACAGTTGTAAAATACGAAAGAAGATAGAATCATGATTGTCTTACCGATATCCTCAGAAAGATTTTTTTTCTACAAATCTCAGTTAGTGTTTGAGATCAGACATGTCGCCTTTGCTTCCGAAAAGAACTACCGCCTTACAGCGCTGCAGCCTAGTTGGTCGACGTTTAAAGAGCGCTTTAAAGTCAAACGTCCATTCGTCTGCCTCGCACCATAAGAGAAGTTTTAACTTACGTGATAATTCCAAGGAACAAAATATGACTGGGAAGTTTTCGTTGTTGAACATTACTTTAACAATATTATAACACAAATCTACAAACCAATAGTTGGAAGTGGAAAACCCAGTGAATCGTCAACTTATTATTATTATTATTATTATTATTATTATTATTATTATTATTATTATTATTCATTTATTCATTTATTCATTTATTTATCATTTGGAATGAGTTCTCTTTTCTTCGTGATTTTTTTTCTACAGGCTGCCGCAATGAAATCATGATTCATTTTATAATGGAAACAATTTTATAAAACAACACTATTGTTATTTGATTTAAATTGAAAGTTTGAACAGAAAGAAAAAATAAACTAGCAAGCCATAGGAAAAATTATAGATTCTTAAAAAAATCTGATTTTTCCGAGACCTTGCATCCTAACGATGATACTATATTAATAGAGCTAAACTGGCTGATGATTATAACTCCTGTACTCCTAGCAATACGTAAACGTACTCCTAGGAATATGTTTAAATATTTATTAATGCCGAAAGTTTCAGTGGGAATTCAAATCTTCGTCAGCGGCTGTTTAAATATATACAGAGGTTGGACAAAAAAATCTAAAACGTTTGCAGAAGTGTGAAAATCATACCTAGCATGGTGTGGGATCTCCTTTTGCGTCCAAAACAGCTTGAATCCGACGTGGAATGGACGTATACAGCTCCTGAATCGTGGTGTGTGGAATTTTGTACCATTGTTCGTCCAAAACTTGCTTCAGTTCCTTAAGGGCTGCTGGTGGAGGGTAATAAGACCGAACACACCTTTTTAACTCAGACCACAATAGCTCAATGATATTCAGATCTGGTGATTGTGGGACTCAGGGGAGGTGTGATAGCTCCTGGTCATGCTCCTCAAACCATGATTTCACCGTTTTTGCAGCGTGACATGGTGCCTAATCATCTTGGTAGATGTCATTACCATCAGGAAACAATATTTGGGCCATGGGTAGAACCTGATCCCCTAAAATGGCTTCATACACCTTAGCATTCATCATTCCATGCAGGGCTTTGATGGAACCAGCGGAAAAACACGATATCAGTACCCATACTGTAACAGAACCACCCCCATGCTTTACAGTTGGGAGCAGACAGTCTTATGATAGGCCTGCGACGGTGTTCTCCATACGTAAACACGACCGGTTGTTGGAAACAAGTTGAAGATCAAGCCATCGGACTACATTATGTGTTTCCACTGCTCATGAGTTCACGTCTTGTGGTCCTTGCACCACTGGATACGCCTCTTCGCATTTACTGCTGTGATCAGAAGTTTGGCAATAGCGGTCCTGCCATGAATTTTCATTTTATGAAGTTCCCGTCGCACTGTTTTCGATAAAACCGGGTTCTATAGCCCGGAATTGAGTTCACATGTAATTTTCATTGCAGTGGTCTTCTTTTTAGCTGCTACAATCCGTTTTAATGCTCTCCGGTCCCTATCTGACAGGGTTGTCTTTCGACCGCTGTTGTGCTTTGCAGACGTCGTTTGCCCATGAATTGTGTATGCCCTCGTGACATTGGACACAGTGCCTTTCGATACCTCCACAGTGTTCGCCACTGTTGCCACTGGAGCTCCAACCAGACGGGCATCAACGATCATGCCTCTTTGGAAGTCTGTCAGTTCGCCCATTTTACCGCACCACTTTCACACCCACGACACTTACAGGTGAACGAAGAGGAAGGTCCACATGACATATTGAAAAAAAAAAAAAAAAAAAAAAAAAAAAAAACGATCGGCAACCGCAACACGCGTTGTACAGTGGAGGGCCAAACTTACGTGTCCTGTATGAAGTGTTGTTAGGTTTTTTGGTCCAACCTCCCTCTCTCTATATAAAGATAACCAAGAAAGTTCTGTCGCTTTTTCACCCACCACCTTCGAACATCGATATGCCACCTAAGACGTACCTGGAAGATCAAAAATAGTCCCCATCAGCATCGACGACCTTCTGCCAACATTCTGGAAGGCCACGGATTCCATCGCGGTACAACTTGGTGGGCCGTGAAGCGAAGAAGGTATCAAGTGCATTTTGCACCTCTACTAGATATTTGAACTGGCGTCCTCTAAGGTGATTGTCCAAGGAATAGAACAGGTGATAATCGGACACTGCAATGTCCGGAGAGTATGGCGGATGCAATAGTGTTTTCCATCCAAGGCGTAGAATGGTGTCCCGGGTCATCCTAGCCACATGGGGCTTAGCGTTGTTCTGTACCAGGAGGACTCCTTTGTGATTCGTAAGTGCTGGCTCCAAAGTTTTGAGTTTCTCGTACATGGCTCAACTGCTGACACTACACAGTTGCTTTGATGCTGTGATCAGCTGGTGGCAGTTCGCGATGCACTATTCCGCGAGCAGTCCACCAAACACCCAGTAGGACCTTCTTTTGGTGCAATGCTTGTTTCGGCTGTTTTGGAACCAGTTTATGGGATGCTAACCAATGATGACGGTGTCGTGGAGCTTCGTACAGGACCCACTTCTCATCACAGTCAACACCCTGTCCAGAATGGCTCTTTCCTGAGACGAGACAGCATAGAAAGACAGGTTTCTGCTCACGTTGCCTTCTGGCTCGGAGTCAAATCATGTGGCACCCATCGACCCAACTTGTAATGCTTCCCAAGTTGGTGGAGTTGCTTCCGAATGGTTTCTCCACTCACATTGAATTGTAGTTCCAGTTCCTCGCATGTCTGGCCACTGTTCGCCTCTATTGCTGCCTGAAGATCTTCATTTTGTACATGTGTTGGTATTCCGGCACGTGGTGCGTCTTAGTGTGTTTCTTCACTGTCCTTAAACTTGTTAAACCACTGTTGAACTGTCTGCGTAGTCACGACACCCATACCAAAGGCCTGGCATATCTTCCGCCCCGCTGCAGCAGCTTTTAACCTCAGTTTAAACTCGTACAGCGTACACGCCCTTATGACGCTCTGTGTAGGTCCGATGTTCGCTCTATACTTACACAAGTTCACGGTGTAACTGGGCTGCCAGAACCAGGTAGTATGTTGGATGTATCCACACCAACAACTGACCTTCGCCTTATCCCCATTTGCATTCACTACACGGGTGAGGCCCAATTGAACACAGACTTCCACAAAAAGCAACAGAACTTTCTTGGTTACCTTTAGCCACATCTCATGGCTTGCATTTTATGATGAAAAAACATGACAGGTATGGGTAAACTTAATCAACAGTGTTTTTCATCATATACTGAAAGCTATGATTTTTGTGTTAAAAAAATTAAAAAATAAATAAATAAATAAATATGTAAAAAATCTGATGAAAGTGGAGTTTCCCATTGAAAATTTCAGACGCATTCCTGAGTTTAAGTTAATAGATGTTATATTGTTATATCTGTGTTAGACTACGTTATATCTAGTGTTCAAGAAATGTAACTGGAGAAGCTTTTGGGAATATATATATATATATTTAATATATATTTAATTGGGTAATATAATTAAAAGAGAAAGTGTAATGACTGTTGTATATGTAAGTATTAGTGTTGAAATTATTAGTAGAATAGAACATTTATTAACAGTATTCGTTAATGGGATAGAATATCTTTTGATAACTTTTTTTGTAGCTCTCTTGTAGATTTAGCTTTAAGAAGTCGTGCTCTCGAGCAGTTGAAGTAGAAACTATAAAAATCTGCGAAACAAAAATATTGTCTTGAACGAAGAGAATACACGGGTCGTTCAAGGGAAAAGTTTCCTTATATTACCAAAAATTTGTTTCTTAAGGTTTAGACAAAAATCAAGTTCAAGCAAATTGCATGATCCTTACTCACCTTTCAACATAATCTCCAGGCGAAAGAAGCATTTGTTCCATCGTTGCACGAGTTTTTGAAATCCATCTGCAAAAAATTTGGGTCTAGAAAACAAAGAACACATTTCACAACTGTCTGAACCTCGAAATCAATCACGTTGACCCTGCAGCTGGAACTTGAGTTAAGGAAACAAGTGAAAGTTACTCTGGGCCATGTTAAGGCTTTAGGGAGATGTGGTAACCTTTGCATTTCATTTCTCGAGGTTTAGTCTGTGTTGGTGCTGCCGAACGGAAAGGATTGTCATCCAGAAGAATAACACCAGGAAAAAGGAGTCCTGGACGTTTGCGGCGAATTGCGTGACTCATGCTAATCACTGCGCTCAGTGGCCCGTACAAACATCGAACATTGCATTGTGTGGTAAATGTAGAGGAAGGACGAAAGAACACATTGCTACTTTCATGTCGATTACCGGGCTCGTACTTTCTTTATTAAAAAAAGAAACTTCTTTTTTGCTTGAACGACCCACGTACTTTCATGTTGTACACTTTGTTAATATGAATTTGAATGACAAGATTTTTTTTTTTTTTACTATAATTTAATTGTATAGAAGAAGTACATACCATTGAATATCTTGTGGTAATTAATTTGACGTACAAATCGAAGTAGTATACTAATAAATATCACTACAGAGACACTAGTACTTGATTTCGTAGCACTTTACAGATAGTTTGTGTTTTATTACTCTTATGTTTTTCAAATTTTGATATTCACTGGACTTTTGTTATTTTGAATATTGTATTTTGAACATTGAGCATTGCATATTGTAAAAAGTGCTAATAAATAATTTCTTTTTAATTATATTTTGTCCTTTCTACCATAATTATGTTTATATATTATTTATGATTATTACTATTATTATTCTGAAAATTTTTGATAAAGTGCTGGGGAACAAGTAAACATCTTCATAAATTTTAATTATACAATTTATTTTGGTGGCGTCAATAAAAAATGTTCCATAAAATGATGTGGTATATTTTTCAGTTCTTATTGCATATTATAGAGTAGCGCGTAACAGACCGGAACTGCCGCGAAGTACTTCGATACAGAATCGTGAATAAGTGTTTTACACACCACACACACTTATATATATATATATACATATATATATATATATATATAGAAGTAATGTTTTATACGGGAATCCTTTCGTTCATGGCAGCCACCGGGGTGTCTTGTAGCGACTTCAGGTTATGGTTGTTAGGTAACCTCCTCGGCTCGTGGCAGCCTCGCGAGATATGGTTTGTGTTGAGGAATCCCCTTTGCTTTAAGGAAGCCTCCACAAATTTCAGGAAAGGTAGAGCCCCTTCGTCCAATGCGACCTCCAGAGCTGTTAAGGATTAGCGATCAGGGTCAACCCTTGCCTCCGTATTCTTTGGTTCCACTTTATAGGCCCTCTTCAGGTGGCTCGTTCTCTTTCGGTTCCCATCGTGTTGTTCTTCATGTCTTCCTGCTTTGTATATCGTCTGCTACTTATAAACAATAGCACGTGTCGCTTGTAAACATGTATTCATCCTTACAATATATATATATATATATATATATATATATATATATATATATATATATATACCCCTTTGATGTATATGTCACTATCTCATATGTGCAAACTATTGTAACAATACGTTACCACCACGTTCTTTATGTTCAACAAACCGTAGCGGAAAATAAATAAAAGCAACAATCGGCATGATAAAATTACTCTTCTGAAAACATAGACAAATATGTATACACCAACCAAGTAGAAGTTACGAAAGAGCGAGAAAATCAATTATACGAATCAAATGAGAATGTAATACTAAGAAGAAAATATTTTCATGTATTTATGAAATCGACTGACCTTTTGTGTTTGAGTTTTTTTCGAGGAAAATGAAATAGTTCACACACCATATATATATATATATAATATATGTGTGTGTGTATCTATTTCAAGAACTAAGGTAAAGTAGTTTCCACGTCAATAATGTTAAAGGTTCTCGCTTTTATTCCGTCCAGATTCGTACAGATCGTTTGAACGTCGAATTTTCACTGACAGCTGCCCCCTATCAGAACTTAGGTAAGGCGCTCAGTATGAATAGAGTGTGTGGAAATTAAATGTTTAGACTCATATATAAAAACATCTAGTCAGTTCTTATGAGTGTATGAGTATAAACATTTAATTTCCGTAAACCCTGTTCATACCGAATACCGTTCTTTACCTAAGTTTTGATAATGCTGACGGATAGCAGCGATAGTTCGATGCTTAATATACTTTTTAAAACGATCTATAAGAACTAAATGACTACCGTGGACTACCTTTGAGTTTATTGATAAGATTGCGTTTTGAATGCTTCACATTACTTTGGTTTCCCGTTGTTTCCTTCTGTGTTCAAATGTGAATCCCGAATGAATATAAAATAACTTATCTGAGTGATATGTACAGTACATGGTTCTGTAAGACTCAACAACATGATCATTGTAACAAGTTATAGTAGCTGAAGAACACGTATTTAGACAAAACAAAACTAATCTTAGTATTCAGATATTTCGTAAATCATTATAGTAGATTGAAAAAATATTCGAATTGTTCTTTGTTCGCAATCAAAGAAGATTCTAATACAGAGAATTAAAAAAAAAAAAAAAAAAAATCAATAACAAATGCTGTAGGGTTATATATAATATATATTCTACAAATTTGTTCGCACATAACCTTAAACTCTGGTCAGTAAAAACCTGTTTCATGGTCTGACCGCTGTGATGATAATAATGTGAATATTAATATTAATAAAAAGGTACATTTAATATGGAAGTGTAAGGAGGAGTTTTTCAACACAGAATCTTAATCGTTTATGAGATTAATAATTTACAGCCAGGAATTTTCTTTTCATTGCTTATACATTTATCATCTAAAACACCTAATTCATGAACATTTATTTGTTTATAACCACAGTATAAAAGACGTAGAAATTCTACTAAATCAACATTATAAATCGAAAGACATGTATTGTATTTCAATCTTTCTACATACACAAAAAAAGTCCAGGACTCAGCACAGATAAAGGAAAGTTGTATTAAAATTGGGATCTTATTGTTCAAAGCTAATTACTTAAAAGAGGGGAACATCGTAATCTAGTGGTTAGAGCGTTGGACTCATATCCACGTGGTCCCGGGTTCGATTCCCGGCCGATGCTTTCCAATTTTCGGCGTCCACTCAGCGCCTGTTAGGGACAGGGCGTCGCAGCACGCTGACCACATACTCGCTGCTAGGCTGGGCGTAGTTCAACCGGTCGCCAGCGGATGGCGCTGGAGCAGGCTTGGCTCACAAATGGACTGTTGATTACTAAAAAGTTAACTGTATATAATTTTTCAATTTTTAAAACCATTGTCGTAAATGTTTACATACAAAGTATACCAACCTGCCACATCTAAAGATTTACCAACTTGAAAATTTGAAATTTGAAGGTATAACTACAAAATGTTAACCTTTTCCAATGTGTTCTCAATTCTTATTGTAATAAATATAGTGCAAGTTACTATCTAGTTGCTTCTTCAATCAAGTCAAGAAGTTACTGTAAGTTATTGGATATGGTTTCCACATAAATTTATCCTTTTTATTCTTATAGTGAAGTAAGTAAATTTTGTTAACTAATAAGCTCATCTCATCATCTGCAGTATAATTAGTTGAAATTATTGAGAAAATTCAAATATCAGGAATAAAATTAAATTAATAAGTAAATAAAATGGTAATAAAAACAGATTTTCTAACGCATTCTTGTTAAATGCTCCAATGAGAGGACAATAAAAACGTCGAAATTTTGCTGTTGGTATTATGTCCAACCAACACCAGTTTTGAACATAAGTAAAGTCAGCTGTATTTTTGCCATGAGTTTGATTCAGTTCTACCTACAGAGTTGAGTTAAAAATTCGGTATTGTTTTTCTGAATTTCTCGAGTAGCAAATTTCTTGAGTACAGCTCCAGATGTACTGATAAAAATGAATTGCATGGCATTTATTCTTACTGTTAAGGAATCAAATAGCCTTTTATTCGGTTGATGGGTTGAACTGATTTGATCTTAGCGTTCCTTTCAACAATGAGGCTATATGATCCTTTGACCTACAGCTTAAGTGGAACCGGAACCACCTATCGGAAATCGAAGTCGTGCCGCTCGCGCAGATGCGTACACTAATCGTATATCCTCGAAGGAGTTCAAGCTTTTGTTTGAAAAATTTATTCTATACTTACTGCATTAATAGAGCGCTAAGGCGACCCTAACTGCCATTTTCCCCTTATTGCTGACTTACTGTTTCTGAGAGGATGTTAACTTTTCCCGAGTTACCTGAAATATGTGCATAATCGATGTTTTGGATGCAGTGATGGTAGTATACTTGTGCTGGGTCATTTCAACGGGAGTAAATATTTAGGCGGCGTAGCAATTAAAGCAGATACATGTGAAGAACTGCATGTCACAGAATTATCTTTCCATAACAACAGTTTCAGAAGAGGGAACATTTTCTGTCCTAGACTTGGAAGGCAACTAGTTCCGGTGGTTTGAATACTAATGAAAATAAATTACCTAGGCTTCTACCCCTGCAAAACTCCTGCTACTATGACTTATATTATATTTTGTAAATTAATATATATTGTTGGGTAAATGAAGAAATAGACATATTTAAATTCGAAGTAATCATTAGCTCCCGGCGTAAGCATAAGGGATCTTATGGTTTTACCCCAGGTGTATGTAGTACTTTATTTCTCGGTAACTATTGCCCGGATCTGGTGAGCAAATAGCCCATGACCAAATGAATAATAATAATAAAAAAGTATATTTGGTGGCTGGGCTCGGCCAGAAGCAGGTTCGGATGGGCTCGACTCGCCTTGTATTTAGTACTTTATTTCTAGGTGACTACTGGTCGTATCTGAACGAAATTCTGTGCGCAAGTAGTCCATCGTCTAAGGAATAAAGATTGCTGCATTTTGTGGGTAGGGACAGACTCGGTTCACATTGTATGTGGTACTTTATTTTTCGCTAATTACTGTTTGAATCTGAACCAAATTTGATGGACAAATAGCCGATGGCCTAGGAAATAAAATTGTTATATTTTGTGGATGAGCTCGGCCAGGTAGAGGTTCGTCTCGTCTTGTATGTTGTACTTTCTTTCTTGATAACTACAGGCCGGATCTAAACGAAATTCGGTGGACAAGTAGCTCATCGCCTAGGAATTAAAGATCGCTCTATTTGATGGACAGGTTTGGCTAAGGACAGGTTCGACTCGACAACAGGCCGTGTTCCACAGCTTTTCCCGCCGGGAGCTTGTGAGTTCGGTTCACCTCAGCTTGTGGTATGTAAAGTGATGATTGAATAGTATGAAAGAAAAGTACATATTTCCCACTTGTTTATTAATGAATATAGAAATATTATAAATCTCAATTACATTATGTATGATGTCCATGTTCTTGATTGCAAATGCTTGTCACACTGTTATAATTGCGTGGCTTGTATATTTTAAGGAGACGAGTCCCAAAGCTAAAATTACGAGAGAAACATCACTTTCATTTAATAGAAATTGTATCAACTTAACATTGGGTTGTTATTGAATGAAATTTCTATATGAAGCATCATGCTGACCTGCACTTAATCACCAAATGTTATTTCTGTCATATAATTGCTGATAGTTTTCTCAAGTAACAGAAAAGGAGTATTGAACGTACTCTCTACGATTAAACGAAATTCAGTTGTATAAGGAACTTCTAGTCTTCTATAGTAGTCTTCTTGTCTCGATGTGCCAAAGAAGAGCAATACACAGGTAAGAGATCCTTTGTCCAATATAGAGTCAATACCCGAAGTCTATATAGAGTCGGTATAGGAAGTGATTTTATCGTTACATGACACCATATTTTATATTGTTGTCTGCGTGAAAGATCAGTGGGTCACGTTTTTGTGTACGTCTCCTTTATAGATATGGAAACAAATTTAGCTTGCTTAGACCCTGGTTTAGTACTACTACTAATAATAATATTTCATTGTACAGACTACGAAATGAATAAAATAGAGAAATCTTAAGGTTATTATCAATATGATATTTTTTCCGAATAAATTTGAACAAATTAAAATTCTTGTGGAATTACAATATGAATATTTTTTTTTTTTTTTAGTATTTTACAATTATTGTGTGTTGCTGTTACGATTCTATGTGTCATAGTTAGCAGAAATCAAACAACAGTAGATTTCAATTTGCTACCTAATATATATATATATTCGTATATAGTACGTAAATAAATTATTGAAACAGAATAAAAACTGTCAACTGTATCAGATTGATAATGAACGACATACTTTCTAACGCCACAAAAATTTCTTTTTTCTTTTTTTTTTATTTTCTGAAAAATTAGGCATGAAGACACACTCGCCCTTATCATTTTGTTATTGTGTTCAACTCAATGAGGTATATCAATCACTATATATAGAGATCAGCGTTTTTTTGGTCCATTTTACAATTTGTAAATTTTGTATCGCATTTTCTGTATATATATATATATATATATATATATATTAGAGAGAGACAGAGAGAGAATCCTTTTGGTTGGGATGTATTTTGAGTTAAGGTTCATGGCGTCCCGCGAGGAGAAATCTTGCAAATACTGTTTGTTCGTTTTTACAAAGGGCGTAAATGAGCATCCGGTATATCAATACTTCAAATGAAAGCCGAAAAGAAAAAAGAGAGAAAGTTGAATGTATTTTTCTATATTTTCGGCGCTGAAGTATGCCGTTACTGTTTCAGTGATCTGTTGTACGCACTTCTGCGTTTTACTTCCCATATCCAAGCCCTATTCGTGTTACACCATATATCGGCTAGCTCCAATATAGTTTAAACTTGTTTTCTCTGCTGCCAATGCGCCTTTCCTTCAAAGGACTTTTATTTTATTTTATTTTTATTACACACTCATAAATAATGATAGGATGACCCGAAATGTGAGGTCTGGAGGATGACTCACGAGCAATAAACCGACAAAGCGAAGGAAAGACAGAGTGGAAAACTGCTTTGTAACCCAAAATCGAAGCGTGTTTCCTTTCAGCAACCGACCCTTCAAAGGAAAGTTTCTTGAAATAACAGTAATATTTTTTCAGTTTACTCCTTATTTTAACTTCCGTGGTAATAATGAAAGATGTAAAGATGCATCGCAATGTATGATACATTTTTTTTCAATTTGTATCCCATTTACATGTTTTTGCATCTCAAACTGCGATGCGATACCGCTTAAAAATGCTGATATATATACGGTAATAATCTTTGTACAAGTTTTTTTTTTCTTCGTGTAACGCTGATATTATTGTAGAATATGCATAAGCTAAGGAATAGATCTATATGAATAATATTACAGTTTGTAACTGTTTTCTTTGTGCTTACAGGAGTTTTTACACGTCTTTGCCCTTCCATGAAAAAGGAAACACAAACCAAATATCTTACCAAGTTGAAAGGAATCGAATTTCTTCTGATGAAACTGCTACCAACAGTAGTTTTGACCATCCTTCTACATTACAGTCAAACAATACTTATCTACTAAATTCTGGTATTGGTCAAATAGCAGTGGATAACAGAAGTTACAACAAATTTTCTTGTGATAAGTGCTCCAAAGCTTTCACTCAAAAAGGAAATCTTAAAAGGCACATGAAAATACATAATGAAGAGTCATTTCTATGCGAAGTTTGCAATAAAGCATTTAATAGGAAAGATAGTTTAAAACGCCACTATTTCTATAATACATCTGAAAGGCCTTTTTCTTGCAATATATGTCATCGTGATTTTCGTCTGAAGTGTCATTTGAAGACTCATATTTTTAAAATGAACTTGAATACGCATCAATAATTTAAATACGAGAAAAGCAATGTCCTTTTTTTATTATTATTATTTGACTGTGATAAATTTTGTTTACGTAGTGTTCTTAAAGTGAAAATATTTATCAGTAAGTAAAATAAAAAATAAACTTTTGAACTGAATTTTGTCCAAAATAATTTCTTGTTACTTTCGTGTTATGGAAAGATTGTTGTTTGTGTGTGAATGAATAAAGAGAATATTTATACAGTACTTTTTAGTATAAAGAAACCTTTACTTAATGAAGATGTCAACAAGACCAACTAAAATGTTTTGTTGAATAAAAGTAAGCAGTTATAAAACTAAATCGCTGTTTATTTTCTGCATTCATGTAGTTAATAATTATAGAGAAAGTAAATATTTATTAGTTCTAAAATAATTATCGAAAATACTCATTTAGAGTATTATTTTTCTATAGCATATTATAAGTGTGTCTTTATGTCGGTTGTTTTTCTGCGTCATTGATATAGTTACATAAAGTTGTAACTTGTAAAAAATGTAACGTTTGGGATATTCCTGTGCCCATTAACTTTTCGAAGCTAAATATAAACAAAACAAGATAAATATTTTTAACATGTCGAAAACCCATGTTGAAACATGTATAATGAATTACAGGATTCAGTTTAATGAACGTCTTATCAATTTTGTTTGTTTGTTAAACATACCTTATATTTTTTTTTTATTTATGTAGCGATTTATGTATATTATTATACCCTGAAGAGATTCAGAACTCAGCTGCAGAGAGTAGTTGTCTAATAATAATAATAATAATAATAATAATAATAATAATAATAATAATAATAATAATAATATATTTTCTTCCATTCCCTTCATATTTTAAGAGCTATAACGTGAAATTATGAGACACCATAGAGGCATAATGTACAAAAGTGGAAAAACATTTGAGGAAAGGGTACATGATGCACTTTCCTGTGGCTCTAGATAGTAGTTAAGAGAAAGTTAGTGGCCTTTAGCTTTACTTTCTACAATTTCGAACTGTATGCTAATGGAAATGATGATTAGTATATAAAGCAGAGGGATATCCTGAAAAGGCCACGCACACATTATTAGCCTGTTAGATATTGATTATAGTCGTGTATTGATTCATATCTAACTGTCGATTCTGATATAACTAAGCTGGTGGTCACTGAAATAAATTTCTTAATCAAAAGAAAATTCCGTTGGTAGACAAGAGACAGTTAAAAAAAACTTGGGTCTTGCCTTTTTTATATACTGATTGTAAATATTAATTATTTAACATCTTTTACGGTATATTTGATTTCATAGTAAAGAGATTAGTATCAATAGTTTTTGTGTAGTTCCCTTGAGAATATCCAATGAAATAATATGCTAATGTTTATTATGTGGTGAGTCACTTCTTTTTAATAAATTAACAATGGCGATAAGGATTATTAAGAAAGGATCATCGCTATCAGATGAATTTCTTTTCACCTTTAACGAAGAAGATGGACATACAGTACTTTGAGGAGTATGTGTATTTCTTGAGATACGAAAATGTCTTGAAGAATATTACATTGGTAATTTCTCATTTTGAACTTAACAGTCATATATATAAGAAGTCCAAACATCACATAATCGTGCTATCAAGTTACTTTCTTGATTTCTAAGGATGGACATGATATCTCTGCGATGTATTCTTCTTTTTTAGTGTGAAGATTGTCGTGTGCAAGTCCGAAGCACGTAGTAGACAACATTGTGTCCTGGGTTTCCTCGTTTTTGTTCCCTTCCTAATTATTTTACCGGTTCTTTTATCATTGTTACTGTTAGTAACTGTTATCTAACAGTATGTGTGTTATATTGTTAGAAGAAAACAATAGATACAATCTGCTACATAAGAGGCCCCATCACGGCGAAATTAAAATACCGCTAATTTTACAGTAATTATGTGATATCTTCAAATAGATAAAATACAATCGAAAAAGTGGAACAAGGGTTCGCTAGACAATATTATTTTACATGATATACTGTTATCACGACTCACTTGTCTGCTTTCGATTTCCAGCCATTTAGAAAATCGACATTTATTTTCGCGTTTTTAAATGACTGCAAATGGAAAGCTACTAGGTGACTCGTAATAATGGTACCTCATGCAAAATAATATTGTCTAGCGCGCTCTTGTTCCACATTGCGATTATCTTTTATCTATTTGAAGATATCACGTAATTACTGTAAAATTAGCGATATTTTAATTTCGCAGTGATTAGGCCTCTTAACGTTGTATTTTTCACATATATTGTAAACTAGTGATGCTGTGCATTATTGAAGCGAGCGATTCCCTCTCACTAATTTCAACCCCAAAATATAGAAGTTAAGTCTCTAACATCGGACAAAACATACACAATGCTCTATAAAAATCTGACTTTGTTTAATAAATATACAGAAAGTATGTTATATAAAATTAAGGAGAACGAGCTCCCTCATCATTTGCCTATTTCAACTGCAAGGAATTCAGAATATTGGAAGTTCTCAGAAAAAAATTAGACCATTTTCAACAAAATTGTGTCTTTTACGAGAGTCATAATAGGATTTTAATTGAAATTTTCGTGGTGAGGAGTGGGGGAGGAGGTTAAGTCCTGATATTTGATTGATTTCAACTGTAAGAATGGAGATGTCCTCTCTTCCTCCAGCCCTTGTCCGTCTGAGAAACGGGATTGGGGAAGGAAAGGAGAGAGTGTGTACATAGAAGGAAAGTGAAAAAGTTGCCATAGAACATATTATATATATAATATTAACTTAGGGTGGCTGTACTCTTTCTCGTTCTCGATTGGTTTTAAATCGAAGTAATGGGAATAATTGTAAAGCCTCAAAAAAGTGTCCGCCATATTCCATAAAAAAAATAATATCTTTATGAAAGATAATCTTGGATCATATTTTTTAATCTGACGGGGAGAAGTGATCCATGTCACATTAGGAGCGAAATTCACCGCTCATTCTTGAATGATTCCATTGCCAAGCACAGGAGATTACGGAAAAGAGTCAAAGAAAATATACAAGTACGTAATATCGTATCAAAACCGAATGCGTTATATATGAGTTATCGTGGAACTTTAAAAAGGGAGGATATTAGGATATTATCACTATTTTATTCTTTACTGATTTCAGCTCGATGCAGAGTGAATGATTGTGAAACCTTAAAGAATATATACAACACTATACGACACATTACACCAAAATCGAATACTTGCAACGGAAATTATCGAGTTTTTTTATTTATTTATTTATTTATCTATTTATTTATTTATTTATTTTTTAAAGGGAGTAGTAATCCATCCCACATGAGTGGACTGAATTCACGGTTTATTCCTGACTGATTTTAATCCCATGAACTGGAGATTACTGAAAAGAATGAAGAAAACTGTACATTATCTTGTATCGAAACCGAGTAAATTTTAGAAAATATATCGTTAAACTCAAAAAAAAAAAAAAAAAAAAAGAGGAGGAGTTGACAAATTCATTACTTTATGTTTTACTGATTTTGACTTCATGCAAAGAAAATAGTTGGAAAGCCTTAAAGAAATATTTGTTTAAATGAAAATGTCGATTATTATTACTAGTGATCGACATACTTTTCAACATCATATAATTTAGGTTTTTCGAGGAAACGACGCATGTAAGTTTACCCACAAGCATGTTATTTTGTTCATCTTGATGACTGATATATAGGATGTTTCAAAACAACACCAAGAATGTTTGGAAGGTGATTCCTGACACCAAGATAAGACAAAAAGTATAGACCAACCTGGGTGCTCAAATGCTTTCTTTCGGAGTTATAGGCTGCCGAAATCAAGAAAAAATGAACTTTAAAGATTCATAGCTCCAATACTATGGGACCTACCATAGTCGGGTCAAGACTTCATTTTGGAGCTAGTACAAGTATATGCCCTATCCAAATTTCCATCATGTTTCAGAATCCCGCGGTACTTCCACTACAATTTTTATAGAGGTAATTGGTGAGTATTTCAAATTATATATGCCCGTAGCCAAACTCCCTCTATAAAAATTGTTGCGTGAGTACCGCAGGATTATGAAACATGTATTTTTTTTTGGATATGTCACATACTAGTTTCTAAGTGAAATCGTGACCCGACTGCGCTAGGTTCCACAGTATTGGAGCTATGGATCTTTAAAGTTCATGTTTTCGGCAGCCTATCATTCCGAAATGACAAATTTCTGCACCCAGGTTGGTCTATACTGTTTGTCTTATCTTGGTGTCAGTAATCACCTCCCAAAAATTGTCGGTGTTGTTTTTAAACACCTGTATATATATATATTGTCCAGAGGTAATATTTTAGTTAAATAGAAATTAAAATATCCGATTAACTGGACAATGTATTGTCGTCAAGCTAGTATTATAATGAAGAGCGTAATGAGGGCATGTTTCAGTGTTGTTTCATCTCACAAGTAAACCTTACGTTTGGGTGAATCGAGTTGCTGACTGAGACACATATGTGAAAGTAGTACTAAATGTGGTCAGCATTTCAGTGAAGTTGTAGGTGCGAAGCTTCAAGGGTTTAGGAGATACGGCTACCAGAACATCACATGGAAGTACAGAATAGTCTTCATACAGTTGGAGGTAAAAGCCCTGCAAGACCTCTTGTAACGACAAAAGTTGAATAACAAATATATGGGTACATATTAGGACTAGGGAAAAGACATATAGTAAGGGTGTACCTGACGGCGGCCATCTTGAAATCCGCCATTTTGAATTAAGGTTAAGTTTTTAAAATAGGAATAGGGTCATGTGATACATGATTTAAGGCGTAAATTTAATCAGAAGAACAATGGTGACGTTAATTTTGATTTACGCGCAATTGGTAAAAAGTTACAGGGAAATTAAATATTGTTGCAGCATATGTATTAGTCCTTTACCCCACCTTGTAAATTCTGTGTTAATGATAATAATGAAATAAAAAGCAGGTGGATAAATATTAGGTCTATGGTAAGAGTTGCCTTGATGGCGGCCATATTCAAATCCGCGAATTTTAATCAGACAAAAGTTTTAAACAAAACGCACAACAGTGACACCTTATTAATAGCAAATTTTACCATAAATCCAACGGTATAACCATTTTTGCTCTATCATTAACCAGCACAAAATTAAACGAGAATAGAGTAATGCAATAGATGACTTCGGGCTAGAAGTTAATCAGAAATACAATGGTGGCGTTACAATGTTAGTTGTTTGATGCTATACTTGCACGCCATTTCCTTGTTTTTCTTGTATCCTGTTCACATCTATTTCTCGCTGCAACAATATTTAATTTCCCTGTAACTTTTTACCAATTGCGCGTAAATCAAAATTAATGTCACCATTGTCCTTCTGATTAAATTTACGCCTTAAATCATGTATCACATGATCCTATTCCTATTTTAAAAACTTAACCTTAATTCAAAATGGCGGATTTCAAGATGGCCGCCGTCAGGTATACCCTTACTATATGACTTGTCCCTAGTCCTGATATGTACCCATATATTTGTTATTCAACTTTTGTCGTTACAAGAGGTCTTGCAGGGCTTTTACCTCCAACTGTATGAAGACTATTCTGTACTTCCATGTGATGTTCTGGTAGCCGTATCTCCTAAACCCCTGGAGCTTCGCACCTACAACTTCACTGAAATACTGACCGCATTTAGTACTACTTTCTCATATGTGTCTCAGTCAGCAACTCGATTCACCCAAACGTAAGGTTTACTTGTCAGTTAGAGGCATGGTCCTAGAACAGCATCAGTTTTTAGGTTTACAGAGGTTTTCGTTTTCCTAAGCATGAGTTTCTACACTCACACAACCATTTTTTTTTTTTTTCAGCTCAATACGATTTATCGATTGGAATATGTTTCATCTTTATTTATATATATTGTTAAACTCTAATAATATCGGAGAACTGTGTGACTCATACAAAAAAAGAAACAGCTAAATTTATGCTTAGACATATATATGTAAACTCGCTGAGCACTATTCTTGAAAGTGAGTAAAATCTACGTTTAAGTTGTTCACTCGTAGTTTAACGAAACATGACTAACTCATGGAGCTATAACCGTACACGGCTATTAATTATACGGTCGTACACGGTTCAATACATATCAGCCGTATTAATCAGATAACTAACTTGTGACTAACCTAGTGTGCTATGGTACATTGACTTTAGAGAAAATACATTCCTTACTTTAAATTATTACTTTGATCTCATGTACACTGTTTCTTTGATAGGTTACCTTCTACAAAATCTATTTATTTCTTATTTTCAGGTTTGCACGTGATGAAGTTAAAAAAATTAAGCAACTGTTGTCTTCTTCCATTGATTTCCGTGGTCGCCAAGTTTTAACTGGCTCGACTAGTCATATCTCTACTGATATAGCGCAGACAAAAAATGCTAATGAATTGTCTAATGGTAATAATCTTACCGTACAACAAGGGAGTGTTTATGTAAACGTAACAGAAACTCTCCTCAATTTGGACCGTTCTAAAGAACATAACGAATGTAGCGTGTGCCATAAAGTGTTCAGTTGGAAAGGAAATTTAGTAAAGCATATGAAAACTCATACCGGAGAGAAGCCATTTTCATGTAAAATTTGTTCCAAAGCATTTCGACAAAAAAGTCATCTTCAACATCACTATTTGGTGCATCGAGATGAGAAGCCGTATTCTTGTAGTATATGTAATCACAAGTTCCGTCAAAAAGCGAATTTAAAACAACATTATATAGCCAAACATATGAAATCTTAGTACGAATATGGATCTTGAGTAAAATATTTCCTTTTGAGGTTAGTTTTTTGAGAGGCAAAATCGTTGTTCCAAAAAGCTATGTTCTGAAAATTTTGAGAAGGTAAACAAAAGGAGACCGATATATTTTCAAAGATGGACACGAAAGAATCAATTGCGTGTGCTAACATGCTGGAATTGAATATAATGACAAACGTCATAGTTATTTATGTATTTTGTTATTTTACGTCTGTCCCAAGAAAAGTTTACTAATATGAAGACAGTCCTCACCGAAAATAAAATTTGGAACAGTATAAAGTGTCCAACCATTCTCTTATTCAGATTTCTTAGGACACAGTATCATATGTACTATGTTAAACTTTCTACACTGTAAAAGAAATAAAAGTGTTCTTTTCTACAAGCCGTGGTGTGCATTCATTTAACATGTAGCTGATTTATCTAATCCAAATTATGTTAGTAATTTTTGAATTTTGGGATGCAAATACTGGAATACTTATTTATTTTATTTATACATATTTCTGGGCATTACCAATATCTATGTCAGTTACATATGAGGGATGATGTTCCTAGGCGAACACACTATCCAAGGAAGGAGCAGAGAAGAAAGGAATAGGAAAAGAAGGTGTGGGCCTGGGGGGGTGTATTAGGTATCATCCTGGCATGAGGAAAACCCACGAAAACCTCACTCAGGATGGCTGGCCTGAAAAGACTGTTACACCTTTTTGACCGAGTGTCCACACCGAGAATCTGTCAATATTTTAAGGTTGCCACATCACTTATACAACTTTTGTAACTGTTGATCGTTGGTCCTGTCTAGATAGACGTACAATTTATACACAGTTGCCAGTGTTTTGGAAGATTTTGAAAGCCTATTCTGGGAAACTTTTAATCACATTTGTCACAGTCTTTTGGATTGCTTTGATATTACTTCCTCTTCAGTTGCATTTTGATACGGGAAACAAAGAAATCACACGGCAACTGATCGGCCTCTCGCAAACATTTAGGTGACGTATTGGAAAATTGGTCCATCGTTTATAATTGAGACAGAAATCCATATGGAGCACTATGTTTGTTGCATCAATAAATGCAACCAACATTGCTTTTGATGGTTGCGCCTTTACTATCTTCTAGGCTGGTGAACTATGACATCGCCATTCGGCACTTCGCCCCCGCGTATGAGGGATATTCGGATCATCAACATTCGTGTTTGGCAGTAATGTGAAATGACTGCTGGCCTCCTCCAACAGCTTGACGACAGTTGTTGTTTGGGCTTCCTTCTGTTCCTCTGTCGGTGTATGAAAACTGATTTTTACATTATGGTTCCATTTCCCAAAATCATCGCTTCAAATTTGATAATACACATTCCTAGTCAAGTTTAGTGCATCTGATATGCAAGCAGTAATACAGCTGTCTCCTGGAAGTAAGTTCTTCACACATTCCGCATTTTCAGCGAGATGCAGAAGACGGATTGATGGCGGATCGTTTTCTACAGAAATTCTCCTCTCCCAGAACCTATTGTGCCATCGAAAGAGACGGCCTCTCGATAATGCCTGAGGTCTACTGTGTTATGTTTCATTTTGACGTAGTCTAACACAGAACTTAAAGGAAACTCTGCTTCAGTACTACAAATAATATGTTACTATATGTATCTGGTGGACTTAAACAGAATTACTTCCAAGAACATGCATATTCATAAAATAAGTAAATAAAAGTATACACATCTGAATTTTTCTGACAGTGGCTCTCCGATCAAATAACCCAAATATTACAAAGTATGAAGATCGTGTTTTTTATTCCCTTAAATCACTCTTTATTCATATTATTGATCGTAGTGATCATTCATTTATTTAGCTCAAGAATTTTATGTATACTTCCAAGTAGTACTATCGATTTGTCTCATAATTTGTTTAAACTTACAGAAAATACATTTAACTTGCTATATTTCCGTGTTCGTATGTAAATATCACATCTTGAAACCGTTCCTTTCTATAATTGGTAATGATAGAGAATTCAAAAAAATCATTCAAGTTAACATAAGAGCGATCCATCAATACTTGGTAGAGAATTTTAGCGGAAAGCTACAATATTTTTCTTTTTAACAGGAAAACAAAGAACTTTTTTTAAACGAAATTTACAATAGACATATTCATTTTCTTTATATCTAGATGATGATGATATAAATAATCCTTTATTTTTTATTCAAGTTTTACAAAATAAGTAAATAAAATAAAAAAGATCGAAATTAGAAGTAAACAGTATCCGTCTATAAATTATATCATTATTTGACAACCATGTTGAAAACGCTGGGCTCGAAAAATTTTCTACTGACTTAGGCGCCAGTTCTGAAAACTAGTCGCCACAGTAATGAAGATCTAGTTTGATACACAGACCTACATATTTTGGCCTTAAATGATTGTTACTAGTATAAAAAGTACACATTTACTTTTATAGTCAAGTAGTGTACAAACTATCCCTGGAAGGTAGTTTTCTGGATGCATTAGGATCTTCTAATGATGGGGTATTCATGTTAAGATTCAAAATGGATTGATAACTTTATATCGAATTTATAATAATTTGCCGTTAATCTATTCATGCATGTAAAAATTGGGCATACTTACGAAAAAAAAAACTAAGGCGCCATACTTGTATTGCTCCATTCGTTATGGCGACTGGAATTTTTCGAACCCTATGAATATACGTATACATATCTGTAATTTTTATTGTTATGAAGAGGGGGAAAAATGAGTTCAACTCCGTATTAAAATTGATAATGTGCTGCTGGAGTTCTTTCCTTCGAAATGGTGCTGGTCCTCAAGAAAATTGTATAAAGACATTGAAAAACATTTTTTTTATGCCTCATGAAAAGAAAAAAAGGGGAATTTCGTTTCCTATTGATACTGGTCTTAACTATTTATGAACATATTAAGCCTTTATGATGATATATAATATTTAAAAGGTCTCACATTGAAGCGTCCTTAAATGAAGAAAAATCACACATTTCGATGGTCGGCTGCCATCATTCTTTTTTTTTTTTTTTTTTTTTAATTATACACTGCACACTGCTTAATTAATCACATCTTGAAATTACTTCTTGTGTGTAGAAAAATGATTGACTATGTACAAGGGAAGAATAACTGATTATTCCTTTAATTAGTATGTGGTGCAGATAAGGATAACTTAAATTTCTTAAACCTAAGTTTACAATCATGAATTATGTCAGTAACTTGCGCATATATCACTTGCAACATCATAAAAAAAAAAAAAAAAAAAAAAAGCAATTGAATTAGCACTGGTACAGGGATAGCTCACACATGTATGAAACCCACATTACATATGTTGACTATCATATCTTGATTTAGTCATTGTACAAAATATCTAAGAACGACGTAGAACAAATCTATGTAGTGGATAACTGCTTTTTCAGAAGTGAAACAAAAGCTATTTCTAAGCACGTATTCAGTTATCTTTAATCGGGGATCTATGTTATATACCTAATTTCACATCTCTAACTTAAGCTAATCCTCACATTAAATTCATTCTGATAAACAAGGAGAAATTTGATATAGAAATAGTCCTCTACTTCCCCGTAAGAGCAAAAGTTTCGAAAATGATGAAGCATGTATTCTCTTATTTTCAGTTAAAAGTTTTTATACCGGATTTCACATTTCTAACCTAAGTAAATTCTCATATTCGGCACTTTTGAATAAAGAAAGGAAAATTTAGATGGCATAGAAATCCCCCCATTTCCCCTTTAGATACGTAACTTTGAAAACTGAAACACGTTTTTCCTTATTTTAAATTAAGTCTATATCCCGATTTTGACAACTATAACTAAAGCGAATTCTCACATTGGAAACTTCGTGAATGAAGATAGGGAATTATGAATGTTATAGAAATGACTTCCTTTCCCGCCTTAGGAGCGAAATTTTCGAAAATACTTAAACACATTTTCGTGAGATACACTATCCTTGCGAATAAATTTGAATTTCCTTTTATTCCCTTTAGAATACTTATTTCCAAAAATCCCTACTTATTCCTTGCTTTTGTGACAAAGTGAACTTGCTGTCCAAATTTGACATTGATACGTATATTAGTAGTATACCTTAATTAATCTGCCGTTGCTTCTACGTCACTGGTAGTACAACGGACACCCGCCATCTTCTACATGTCTCTTTAAAATAAATCATCGTTGCAATTTTTCGTTTTCCCTTTTTTTTTTTTTCTTTCTTTCTTTCGACATATTTTCAAACAATGTTCTAACGTATTCATTTTCCTCTTTGTGATTATTACTGTTCATGTCTGACTTATATTTTTCCAGAGCCTACCAATTACATTTCTGTAAACTTCTCTATTCCTATTCACCCCATATCCAACTTTTGAAAGTTTCTAGTTGCTTCTGTTGTTAGTTGTTTCTACACTTTTTGGCACGGTATCTACATAAAATCTTAAGTCTTTTTCTTTAACTCATCACTACTAAACACATTTTCTTCTTAAAGACATATTTCGTCATTCCTTTCCTTGCATTTATTTTTTGTTCGCATTTCATGCTTACTAATTATATTACATTGGTACCGAAAAGTAGATACTTTTTTCTTTTCACTTTCTTCTTGTCTATATTTGATATAGTCAGCTTTGTTCCAATTACTATTGGTTTGGTCCTTTTAACATTTACTTTTGCTCCACGTTCTTCACCGCTTTTCTCACGAAATTAATGTGTTCAGATTCCACATCATCTGCAAACCGCTAACATTTAATATTCGAATTCCTACTGAAATAACATTTTCCCTCTGTAGACTATTCTTTACTGTTTCTTTTAAATCATCATAGGTATTCTGCCCTCACTGGCAGGTCCTTGCAGCAGCTGAGAAGCTTCCATGCTCCACGTTCCTCCGTTAACCTTTTCGTCTTTACGTATGATCTTTCTGTTTTTATATCATCCATTAATTGTAGTCTCCTTCGCCCCTCCCTCTTTTTCCTGCAGCCATACCCTCTAGGACGTCCCTCATGATACAGTTTCTTCTTAGGCAATGTGCCAACCATTTTCTCTTCCTCTTCTTAACAATATCTAAAAGTGTTATTTTCTCCCCCACCATTTCTAACACCCTCTCATTCGTTTTCCGCTCGACCCAACTAATTCTTTCCATTCTTCTCCATATCCACATTTCGAAGGCTTTCAGTCGTTTTTCATCACTTTTACGTAATGTCCACGTTTCCGCCCCATACAGTACAACACTCCACACTAAGCATTTTATGAGTCTTTTTCTCAACTCTTTATTCAAGGTCCCACAAAACAGACTTTTCTTCCTCCTAAAGGCTTCTTTTGCCATTCATATCCTTGCTTTTATTTCACGTTCTCATTTCATGTCATTACTAAGAATACTACCCAGATATCGAAATCCATTCACTTGTTCTATTTTCTCCCCTCTCACTTTTATATTTGACGCAAACTTCTTCGTTCCAATTACCATGGCTTTTGTTTTTCTAACATTTATTTTCATCCCATATTCTTCAAAGCCCATCCTCAGGTTTTCTAACATTTTATTGATTTCCTTTTTAGATTCTACAACAAGCGTCTGCAAATCTTATGCATCTAATCATTCTACCTCCTACCAGAATGCCGTCATCATCATGTAAACTCTTTTTCACTATTTCTTCTAGATAGACATTAAATAGTGTTGGCGAGAGGCAGCATCCTTGTCGAACTCCCCTTCCAATTGCACTCTCTTCTGTCAGTTCTTCCCCTATCCTAACACTTACTTTTTGGTTCATGTATAAGTTTCTTATGAGTCTTCGATCTTTCCATTCCAACCCTATCTTCTTCAGAACTCCCAACAACAGTCCTCAAGTCACGCGTCAAAAGCCTTTTCTAGATCGATAAGTACAACATACACCTCTTTCCCTTTTTCTATAAATCTTTCACCGATCATTCTTAATAATCCAATAGCATCTCTTGTGCCCTTACCTCTTCTGAACCCGAACTATTCCTTCTTCATTTGTTCTTCCATATAACCTTCTGTTCAGTATTCGGAGCAAAATTTGTAGCTGCATAGTTCTATAATATTCACAACTCTTTGGGTTCGATTTCTTAGCCATCGGTATCATGATCGTCTTGAGGAAGTCTTTTGGCCACTCTCCTGTTACATGTATTTCATTGCATACTCGGAACAATTCTCTCTTTCCCTTGTCTCCTATATTTTTAATGAATTCGATTGGTATATTATCTCCGGTTGCCTTTCCATTCCTAATCTCGGATATAGCCTTTTCAAACTCATTCCGAAGAATACTAAATCCTTATCATCCTCGCCTACTTCATTTCCTACTTCAACATTTAGGCTACACGGTCTATCCCTACTCTCATGTAAGTCTTCAACGTATTCTTTCATCTTCCTATGACCTCATTTCTCTCGGTGACTACCTTTCTATTCTTATTTTCTATTGCCACCATAATACCCCTTGTTTTCTCCGAAATTCCATAGATTTACCTCTTTGTACATTTTCTCATATTTCCCAACTCTTTCCTAATTCTTCATGTCCTCGCATTCTCTTTTGTAAAACTCTTCTCTCGCTCTGTTTCTCTCCGTAATTCATTATTTAATTTTCTTAACATCTTTCTGCTCTCTTTATCGACCTTTTTCCACGCCTTCCTTTGCTGATTTTCTGCAACATCTGCTCTGTAACACATGGTTTCTTAGCCGTTCGGTGTTCACGGTAACCTACTGCTTCTTCTGCAACCTGCTGTAAGCAAAGTTTCATGTGTTCTCACCATGCGTTACTATCTGTGCCTATTCCTCGTTTGAATATTTTTCTTCGAATTTTTCAACGAAAAGATTTCTTATTTCCTCGTTTTTCAACTTTTCAGTATTTAACACTTTGTTGCCTACTTTTCTTCTGATTACATTTTCAGTTGAATATCTACTTCAGCCAGCAGAGGATTATGATCAGAGAAAATATCAGCCCCGGGAAGGGTCTTCGCGTTCTTTAAGCTATTTCGATATCTGTCCTGAATCATAACATAGTCTATCTGATATCTTCCGACGTCTATTGGTGATTTCCATGTATATCTTCTTCTCTTTGTGCTGATTGAACCAAGTGTTCCAATTACTAGTGAATTCTGTCTACAGAATTTCACTAGTCCCTCTCCCCTTTTATTTCTTTCGTCTAAACCATATTTGCCTACGATACTACCTTCCTGTTTTTCTCCCACAACTGCATTGAAATCTCCCATTAGAATTATGCATGCACCCTTCTTCTCCTATCTATAATTTCTTCTATTTTCTCATAATTTTCCTCTACTTCTTCTGTTGCATGCGAAGTCGTCGGTTGTGTAACGCAATCCGTGGCGGAAAACACCAATTTATATGTAACGTGACTTATTTTTTGTCTATTTTATAGCGTTACACTTTAGCCCACAGTTCAATAATGTCTAAAATCTAGTCTACTATTTTATCAAAATTCACTTAAACACTCCATCTTGATATTACCTTTTATTATAATACGTAATGAAGAAAACATTTACACCTTTTAAATAACATACATGTAGATTATACAAGATGGATCCTTTGTTATATCTTATCTCTCGTGGCTATAACGACCAATAACATATATCATCAAATTACCATGTCGACAGAACATCAATAATAATATCAGAAAGAAAATTAATTCTAGTTGTTTTTATATTTTCCTCTTGTTCTTTTAGATACCTTGTGCATATTTTAATAACACGTATTGCCCGTAAATACAAATAAAGATGTTAAAAATACACAATATCGTTATAGGTCCATTTGTCTGTATCACCACTAGATCCTTCGTTTCCCCTTTAAGTCTTAACACCTTAAACCCCCTTTAACTCTATCATCAATAAATTGTACTTTCACTACCTTCTCCTTAAGCGCTTTCCAAGAATTATTCCTACGTCATTACGACCGTCCTTTTCATTACCTGAGTAAAATATTCTGTATCCTTCGCTGTTCAACATCCCATTACCTTCCTATCTAACTTCACAAACTCCTACCAAATCTAGGTTATTTTGTTTAATTTCTTTTTTAAGATTTTCTAATTTTCCTTCCTGTAACATAGTACGTACGTTCCATGTCCCTATCCTAAACCTTTTACACTTCCCTGTGTTTCTTTCACTGTCTGTCTTGCCCCCATTATTACTTTCTCGTCCAATAGTCCTTCCCAAGCCATCCCTCTCCCGGAGATCTGAATGGAAGATATTTTACCTCCGGAACTATATTTTGACTTGCGAAAGACCATTGTACAGTCCGCAGCAAAAAACATGCAACATGAGCATGTAAGTTTATTGTGAAACTACGCTGAACAGCCAGGGAACCAATATACCGTCTAAATGGTACGAATCACGCCAGGAGAAACCTCGGCGTCCTCCCCTGCACATTTGTTTTGGAGCAAAAGACTTCGTCGTTTCACAATAAACTTACATGCTCATGTTGTAGGTTTTTTGCTGCGGACTATACATATGTTCTCTTTTTGCTGCCAGCAAACTAGGGAAAATACAGTGGTGCTTTCCCGTTGCCTTCCACCCACCCGCAGTATCCCAGCCGTTAAAGTCACTCTAACCACGCCTGGGTCTAATGTCCAAGTTGCCGTACCAATCACTATGATTTCCGCCAACTTGGCTACTGGAGAACTGTTGCCTTCTTCCAGAACACTCTTCGTTTGGCTACCTCATTTACACCAATTTGGTAGGGGTGGCCCTTCTGGTAGTGAACTACCACCGACATAGCTCTAAATTTTCACTGTAGCACGCAATCCTCCCCACCTGACACACAAGTGTCTTCGTAAAGGTGGTGTTTATCGGGGAGGAATCTTTTAAATATTTGTTATTAAATAAAGGTAACATTCGTGTTGAACTTCCACGTATACTTTCTTTTGTTTTTTTCCCTATTTTATGAGGCTGTAACAACTGTTCGAATCTACATATTCAAACTCGTCGTTAACATTCTCAATAATACTTTCTAGGTTTAGTACATCTGTATGTATCAGCCCCTGGGCTTCTCTGTTCTTGTAAATGTTACCGTCATAACCCTATCAGAAACACAATTTCACTTTTTTTTTTTTTTATTTTTTTTTAACACGATTATCCAGAACTACTCGCGCACCATTATGACCCCTTTTTCATTGCTTCAGTAGTGACATATGAAGTATTTTGTTCTTATTTTGCGACATACATATAATCAGCAAGATCGATAATGTTTGCAGAAAACATAGTCGCGCGATTATAGAATGTACAATAGTATGAACGTACAAGAAAACGTTAGAAAAACAATAAAAGAATTAAACACGTGGCGTGATGAAAAGAACTTAGAAATGTCGATAATACATCAGCGATAAATTACTAGCATATTCGCAAAAGTAATGTTTCTACCATGAACATTAAAAATAAGAAGTACATCCAATCAGCGAAATTCTTAGGAATAGTGAAATCAGACAAATACTTACAGATAAAATAATTGATTACAATCGCTTCCAATCACTTCTAATATTTAATGTAAGAGCAAGCACTGTTTTCGTTATTATTGATCACAACTAAGTTTACAGGACAACTGTACACTCGTTTAGTAGATTGATTAAGTTGTTTCTCGTTAAGTAAGACTTTTGTAATAGTTGTATATGAAGAATCACGCTGAGAATCAAAGAAAAAAGTTTTATCTGTCGTTAAGTAGTTAAAAATGTAGACATACAAACTCATATATGTATTCTAAACCAGATTTTATATCTTGAAAGATTTCAGTTTGGAAGCTAAAGGAGATTTGATTACCAACTGTAAAGGCGTTGCCGGCTCTAAAGACATTATATGACATAATAAACTGCGAACAAGATGGGAGAACTACAGGTTCGCTAACTCAAGTTAAGAACCTGCCTTACTAAAATAACATAAAATTTACAATTTTTCTTTTGCTTGTTTTTCATAAGTGAAAGGACGTAATAAAATGCAACTTACCACAATAATAGATAATGTTGTACTACAACAGAAAATATGAACCTGAAGAATTTTCAGTATTGCCATCCATAGAAATTACAGTGTTGCCAGAATAACAATTTCCCTAAAATCTAAGTTAAGGCAGCGACTAGAGGAACGAACTCAACTGCATTTGATTACGTATCATGTTGTTTTGGTTTCCTGTGAACTATTTTTAAATGATAGCTGTATTTAGTTTGTAATAAACAAAATAGTTTTGACATACAGTTATTAAAACTAAATAATAATGCTATTTAAAAAGTAGTTCACAGCAAACCAAAACAACATAATACTTAACCAAGTGCAGTTGAGATCGTTCCTCTAGTCGCTGCCTTAACTTAGATTTTAGGGAAATTGTTATTCTGGCAACACTGTAATTTCTATGGATGGCAACACTGAAAATTCTTCAGGTTCATATTTTCTGTTGTAAAATAACATTATCTATGATTGTGGTAAGTTGCATATCATTATCTCCTTTCACTTATGAATAAACAAGCAAAAAGAAAAATGGTAAATTTTGCATTATTTTTAGTAAGGCAGGAAGACAAGATTCATTTTCAATTTTTGGTACAAAATACCTATTGAGTTTTAACACAAACGTCAATTTGAAACAATAAGTATATGTATTCGCAATTTTGTGCTCTTGGCAAATCTTCCGTAATAAAACAGGCTTATTTTGCTATAATTATGTAGTATTTCAATATTCTTTTTTTTGTAATTAATTATTATTTAACTCAATGATTATTTCTTTTAGTATTAGCATATACACTGGTATGCAAAACATAAGGACGATATAGGTAAAGTAACATAAAATGTTACGTAGTCGGTGGAAATGCATGAAAGCCCGGCAGGATGTTGCCAGAGGTTTCCTACACATACACATGGGGCAAGACATTGCATGGTATGACATCAGTGTGACCGTAGCACCGAATGGATCTGTTCCCTGAACACGAAACTGTTAAATGAAAGGGACTAGACAATGTGTATCAGTCAGAGAGCTGTCGGCCCGGAGACAACATTTGGATGACTTCACACGGGAAAGAATCATTGGTAAACTGGAAGAAGTACTAAGTGTGACGAGTGTGGCCCAGAAGTTGCTATTGCCCATAGCGTTCCGAACCAGAGACAATGCTGTGCGAAGAAGAGGTAGTGGACGACCACGGTCAACTACAGCAATGAACTACCGTACATTGTGTAGTAGGTATGAAAGAATCGACGTCAAACAGCGAGTGCAATTGCAAACGTATTTAACAGCACTGTAAAGCGCCCAATATCACGCTTCATAGAGGCATGTACACTGCATTGGAGGTAATCTCTTTTTCTTCTGTAATGTCAAGGGACCACCATGAATTACACTAACTATAGTGTAAATCTGTTCTTCTAATCGCATGTTTTTTCCTGTTTTCTCTGTATTATACTGGAGTACCACCCTCTGTGAATAGTTTGTTTCACGATCTATGCCACGTAGGAGTGACACAGAATGCGAAACTTATTCGTCCGTAAGTTTTGTACACCAGTGTATATACTGTTGGCAGTTAAGCTTGGCTTCTGCTGTGTAATAAATTCAACACTGTACGCTTTCTGAAGTTGAATACAATTCTGTTTTATTTGTTAACATTGTGAGGCAGATGCGCTTTTCCATATCGGAAAATTAATTAAAGACTACAGCAACTTTTGTATAGTTCCAATCTGGCCTTGCATTTTTTAATGCACCTTACGAACTTGCTGAAAGGAAATATAGGTGACATTAAAATAATGTAGCAGTATATATCATCAATTCCAGAACTACCTTACAGAATGAACAGGACGCTAACACTGGTATATGGACCGTAATGTCACCTATTCATACCTATGTGGAATTATTATTAATATTATTATTGACAACTCGCTTACGTATAACACTTGCAATATTATTTTATTTGTATTTTCAGGTATACCCATGTGATTCCATCTGCAAGCTCATTTAGTAAATCAAGATACCCGTATAGTCATGAGCATAGTAATTACGATATGCAAGCCAATGATAACAATTATGAACAACAAATATCAGATACTCCTGTTAAACTGGAATCATCCAATAATGAAGAATTGATAAATAAAATCAATTCTTTAAGGTCTTATGCTGATAAAAGTGGAGTACACACGCGAAGTTTTGTTTGTGCTGTGTGTCATAAGATATTTCCATCCAGAGGAAATCTCAACAGACACTCCATGTCACATAGAGGTGAAAAGCCATATACCTGCAACATCTGCAACCAAAGCTTTAACCAAAAAGCTAATCTTCAGCGTCACGAGTTACTACATACTTCTGAGATGCCCTTCGCGTGCAAAGTGTGTAATCACAGATTTCGCCAGAAACATAATATGAAGCAACATTACCTGTCTAAACATTTCGACATGTATAGTGTAAAGAAGAAAGTTGTCCTGGGTGGTAAGAACTAGATTTATTATAAACTCTTCGTGGACCTAAAACCTAATCATGTACATTTAATTAAGAAAAATAAATAAAAAAAAAGAAGAAGAAGAAGAGACCTCTTCGTACGTACAAATATATTTGCGTACACTTCTGCACGTTAGTGTAGCAAAATCTGTCTTATATATATAAAGGATTCAAATAAAAGCATACAATTGTTAGTAATTTGGTTTATATGTTGTCAAAAGTTAATTGAAACTAAATATATGCGACCTTCAAAACTCAATATATCGTCGTCTGAGATTCAATACCGCGTAAGTAACATTTTACCAGTTTTACAGGAGAGACAAAAACAACTGTTCAAAAACTAGCTTCAGCCTCAATGTATGCGGTATTATTTTGAGGGAATAACAGAACCATTTGTCATGATATCGTTGTACTATTTAGTCTGACTTTGCAGTATCCTATACTGATTCTAATGGTATTCAAATTCGCCAAAATTGGAGATACGCGGTATTGATCTCAGACGACGATATAACATTTTCTTTAATCACCCTGCTAAATATCTTCAGTTACAAATGTTATGTAAGTAATTTATTGTGTAATTTATTTTTTCACTTAGAATAAAAGAAAGAACGATGACGATTTTGTAATTGTTGGCGAATTTGTGCATTTTTATTGATGAGCAATGAATCGTCATCGTTTCGTACATCAATTTGACTCTATAACACTATTGAAAAAAATATATATTTAAGAACATATCTATCAGATCATATTTATTGGAGCAATTGATATACAAAAGTAAAATTTAATAAATAAATAAATAAATAAATAAATAAATAAATAAATAAATAAATAAAATTAACAGTTAAAATGAATTTTCTTTGTAAAGATTTAGAAAGACATATCCTGAAACTATTACGATTAGTTATAGTGTTTCCTTGCCTTGCCATTATTGCTCACTTTCAATATTCTCAAATCATCTTGAGAGGTAGCACTTGTCTGGTACAAATCTATCAATAGGTCAAGCCTTTCGGAATAAGTTTGTCAAATGCAGAAACCATGTTCTCACTATCTTTTCACTTTATCATCTGATAGAAATCACTTGTATCAGATCGGCTAAAAAGTACTGAGCCTTTGGAGGTAAAACTTGAGAATACATTTATTGTTATTTGAAAATAACGTTATGAAACAACATATGCATAATTTTGTTCGATGACTTTCTATCATTTTTCCGGCAATACCATAATGCCGTTGTTATAGAACTTTGTGGTTTCTGGCCACAAACTTGTGACATGTGGTTTTCACAGACATCATTTGAAAAGAGAACAAAACAAGTTGAATACAATTCTATTTTATTTGTTAACATTGTGTGGCAGATACATTTTTAGGTATCGGAGGATTAATTAAAGACTACAGCAACTTTTGTATAGTTCCTATCTAGCCTTGCATTCTTTAATACTCCTTACGAACTTGCTGAAAGGAAATATAAATGACATTAAAATAATGCATTAATATATATAATCAGTTCCAGAACTACTTTAAAGAATAAACAGAACGCTAGCACTGGCATAAGGACCATGCCAGTGTGACAGTGCCAGGTCCAGCCTATACAGTGGTTGCACTAGAACCAAGTCCTTTAAATGTCTAGGGGGATCATTACAGATGTATACAGTGTGACGTTGTCCGTCTGGTATAATACACCCTTTCTGTTGACAAGTTCCGGTAGTTTCTTTCGATTTGCTAGGTGCAGTCGCGCTAATTGCGTACAGTACAGCTCCGAGTCTATCGTTCTCGTGATCCACGACGCTCTTCCAATCCCATCAAATGCTGAACACGCCAGACCGTAACTTTCCTGGGCGTCAATGTAGGCTTTCCCTCAGACTATAGAGTTTCTCCTCGTTTCTATCACAATCTTTTTCGCATATTGTTGTTGTAAGTTATCCACTTTTCATCATTCGTGATTAACCGCTTCAGAAACGGCTCGAGTTTTGTAGATTCGCAGATAGAAGCAGACCATGTGACATCCAAACGTCGAGCTTCTTTACGTAGCCAGCTTTCTCCAAGTAGTTTGACATTGTGTGGTGATGGATGTTTAGGTCATTTGCGATATCATGACTACTTACATTCCGGTCTTGTTTGATTTTTTCCAAAATATCATCCACTTTTGTTGTGATTAGTCGCCCACTGGAGGAGCATTTTTCACATTTAAATTTCTAGTACGAAAGCGACGAAATCATCCCGTAGCTGTTGCTTTTGATAACGTATCTTGCCGATAAATAGCATAAATTTCTTCACAGAGCCGTGCCGCATTTGCATTTTTACGTAAACAAAGTTGTAAAATATCGTTAACTTTGCGGAACTATCAGCTGTCAGATGACGTTAGACTTGACTCATTAAGATTGGTGTATCTTGAGACTTGGGATACTAACGCCATTTCGTGCGCAAAAGGCTCAAGGCCTTTTAGACGATCTGATATTATTTTCAAAGAAGTTGTCCTGCAATATGTCAGCGCCAGTACCTGTATTGCCACCATTACCTAGGATATCCATAAACAACCTTGGGACTGTTTAAAGTTACTTAATTACATACTTTTGGTAATATGTAGACAGTAATCAGGTTTTTTACAATACATACTTTCAGTTTATATTAACCAGTCTGATTCCTTTTATGTTTAATGCGAAGGGTACAATTTACACGATGATCTCGGTAATTAGCAGAACTGCATTATTTATTTGGGAAATTTCTGATTCTTAAACCAACTTGACATTTCTCTGAATAAGAATAAATGAATTACGTTTCGTTAATGCTTATTTCTAGTCAATTGAGTGCTCTGTTTGAATGTAATTATTTAATAAAATATTTCTTGTTTTCAGGCATTTAATAGATATGCTTCAAACAAAAACAACATTCATGCAATCATACTTTTGATACGTAGGTTCAAGATGGCGGAATTCACCAAAATATGATCGAAAAAATTACTAATCCACATGAATAAGTTCTATAAACAGTGAAAACCGTTACAGTTCATCAAATTAAATTGTCTGTGTAAGAGAGACTATTGCTGTTACATCTAAATTGAAAGTGAATAACAAAATGAGAGCTTATACATTATGTTCCAGAAGTTTTAAAATGAACAAGAGATGATTGAATACACTCGTTTTAGTTGTCCGTATGTAGTCACGCGTTCGTATATATTAATAAATAAATAAATAAATAAATAAAGCAGAACATTTCTAAAGTTTATAGTGTCAGTTCTTGACTTAATAAAATAGTGCAGCGGTAGTTACAGAGTATTGCTTTCTGTTGGATTGCATGGTTCTCAAATAGTGTTCAGTTACAAATAAACATATTACATATATGTTTTGTATATATGTACATTAAAAAAAAATAATGCTCAACGATAAAATTGTAGGTAAAACTACGTTTTTCCCCTCAATTTGATTTTGACATGATTCTTCTGATATTGTATTGCAGAATGATTTTAAAGCTCTACGCTACCCCTACTTCTTTGAATTTTAGTAAATAATTTGGATGAATGAACGTAGTAGAGACAATAAGAACATTAACAATTTAGAAAGTAAGATATATAAAATCTGCAAAATACTATTTTATGAACTAATAATCGTTTTCAAGAAATTTTGTATTGTACAGTACAACTTCGTTTATTCGGCCTAACTGGGACTCCGGATAATCCGGCTAATATGGGTAATAAGTAAAACAAATCCTTACATAAGTAGATTTACCGGTTATTACGGTAATTTTTCACTTTTTTTTTTAAACAAAGAATTTGTTCAGTGTCTTCTGTTTCAAACACGTGTAGCGTTTGAATGAAGCACTAACTTGCTTTCTTAAACTCGACAAAAAAGCATTTTATGTACAGTATTGCCATAATTTATTGTGCAATCTATGCAGGAACTGTATATTTAATTAAAATAAAAAAGCGAATGTTTGGCGTACTTATAGTTACGTTCTTGCTATCATAGTTAAAAATTAGTATCTATGTGAAAATTAAATTAAAAATAATATCTACGAATTTGATCCGGATTACCCGACGATCCGTATCAACGAGGGCATGATAAGCGAGGCTGTACTGTATACACATTTAGATGCCCAACAATTAAAACATCATAAAGTATTTGCTAATTTGTAGTCTGTGAGGTCTATAAGGAAAGGCTTGGAAGCAATGATTGATTTATTTTATAGACACTACTTGGCTCACTTTATCCATTTTTTATATTCTTCATTGTCCTTAAATTATGCGCTTTTTTAATAATGGGGTAGCTTACTGAAAAGCCTTAACGAGAAACAACTATAATCAATCTACAAGATCCATTCAATAAATAACCTGAAAAGTTGTATAAAAATACAAAATGTCGACAAAGTTTGTGCTTCTTTGTTATTTTTAGGTGGTGTCCTGGAACTACTATCAGGTGGGCCTGACATGCCTGTCTCGCAAACAGGTTGCTGGGAACAAGTGAAACAAGATGGCGGCACCCTTGCAGGTTTGCGAGCAGCGGAGTGTCAGTAGATTTCTCCTCGCACACACTATCTTGAATATCAGTACGTCATGAACAATATGGTGGACTAATCCGACACTAATGTTCATCTTTGCTGCAATATCACTCACTGTAATACCTTGTTTTCCCGCATCCACTCATCAGCTCTCGTAATATTGTTATCCGTGACTGCACAGACAGAGCGTCCTGGGCGTGGCGAATCTTCAACACTCAAACAACCCAACATTCCGTTCGCGATGCAGGCATGCCAGGTCCATCTGATAGTAGTTCCAGGACACCACTTAAAAATAATAAAGAATCAAAATCGAAGTTTTGTATTTTTATACAACTTTTTTCGGTTATTTATTGAATGGACCTTGTAGTATAATTCTTATATAAATTTAGTTGTGATCAATAGTGGAAACAGTGCTTGCTTTCTTATTGAGGAATGTTAGTTGCTGAAATTGCATTACTTGTTAAGAAACTTGTATATGTCTATTTCAATATGCCTACGTAATTAAAATTAATATCTGTGATTTATTAAGGTTTTACTTTGTCTGTTACATCATTTTGTCCTTGATGGTAATAAACAGTTGGTGTTATTCTTATTTCCATGGGTACGTAAGAATATAAAGAATTATTCAGATTGAGTTTTGCTTCGAAGAATTTATTCACATGGTGTTTTCAATGTAGCAATAGAAGTGGAGAGAATATATAAACACGAAATCTAGTCAAATATGTAATTATTATCTTCCCTTCTTTAGTGCATTTATAAAATGTCATAGTTTGACGCTTCATGTATAGAGTGAGTCTCTCTTATTCCCTCCTCCCTCATTTTAAGAATATAACAATTTTATATATTGTGTTATTTAAAAGGATTTCTGAAAGAACTTGTGTATAATGTAGGTGTGGCTGGATAAATTATGTAAAATTTATCTTCGGTACAGTACCAGAGTTAATTGATAGTTAAGAGGAAATTTTAGAGATACTTTGATAAAGACTTTCGTAATGTGATCAATTTGAGGAACTTTTAATGTTTGTAATTTTTTATTACACTGTGAAATTACTCTTAATGTATAAGATGGTGGCAATTAATACTACGACGAATATGACTCAAGCCCATCTTAATAATATACTATACGTGGGGTGTTCATTAAAGATTTTACCTGACCTACTGGTCGTGGACTGAGATAAACGAAATTTGGTACAGACATTAGTCCTTCTCTAATATGAACCTACAATATTCCCCGATTTATACACTTGTGGAGACGCTGCTGAAAGGGACATTAAAATCAACTCAGCTCAACTTATTTGTAAAAGTCCGCAGATTGTTCCAGAAGCCATGACTTGACCTCAGAAATCAATATTTCATCATCTTTGAAATGCTTTCTCTTCAAGAATGAATTCATGGTTGGGAAAAAATGAAAGTTAGGTGGTGCAAAGTCAGGAGAATACGGAGGATGGCGAAGGATTTCATACCTACAGGATCGTGTTTCTATCTGGCAACATGTGAATTAGGAGCTGAAACGTTGTCTTGGCAGGATGCAAACAACTTTGGTCAGCATTTCACGCTTCTTGGTTTCGATTAAATCCTGTAATTTCTACAGCAGTAAAGCATAATATATTGCTATTATTATAGTATCCTTAACCAGGAAATCTACCATCAATACTCCATTCTGGTCCCAAAGGACCGTCAGCATAACCTTACCCGCTGAGGATTGGACACGGGGCTTCTTCGAAGTTGGTGAGTAAGTTTGCTTTCAGTGCTTTAATTGAGTCTCTGGGTCATAGTGCTGGACCCATGTTTTATCCTGAGTTATTAGTCTGTCAAAATCTTTCTGGTCTTCGTTGTTTAGGGTCAAAAGTTTATGTGAGCAAGTGATTCGTTCCTGCTTTTGGAAAAAATGTCAGTAGCCGGAGAACCATCGAATAGACATCTTATGCATGTGCAAATGCTCATAGATTATTTTTCCATAGATCTCACACTTATATTATCATCTTCAACTAGTTGATGAATGATTATGGGGCGATCCTGCAAGATGGCGGCTTCCTTCCACTTGCCCAATGGTGTTTACATCAATGGCGGACTGGGGTTGCCCTGGAATGGGGTCCGTTTCTACGGAAGTCCGACCAACTTGAACTGAGGATGTCAGTGCATCACAACGCCATATAATGGGGCTTCCTCTTCATAAGCCTTTTATCTCATCGAATGTTTCCTTTGGTGTGTGGCTCCTTAAGTACATAAACTTGTTCACTGCTCGAGATTCAGTTGGATCCATCTTTACACTTTCTTTCAGCTTAGTCCTTGTAAACAGAAAGTATTGGAGTTAGAAGATGAAATTTTCTTCATAACCTATAGAGATACGTAACAACATACAGTAAAATTTTAGTATTCTAGATTATCTACAAATAGGTCAGGGGAAATCTTTAACGAACTTCCCATGCAAAATATAGATATTTTAGTGAAAATATTATATTATATGTATGTATGTTTATTATAGGAGTAATGTTAATAGGTATGTATGTTTATATTTTTATGTTTTATTTAAGTGGATGTTATTGAAAAATAAACTAATGTACATTGAGTCAGTACAGAATCTACGATTGCTAATTACAAAAAATAAAAATATTCTGTTTTTATTTTCTATTTCTTCATTCACTGTACCTTTTTCATAATTATGTCACGATTAACGAACATTACCGACAGCAAAACTCTGGAACTCAGATTCTGTGGTGCACTTACTAACACCCAAATGCTGTTACTCCCTCAGTAAAGAAATCAAATGGATTCAAGTTTTGCAGGCAATGTCGATATCAAAATTATTTTTCTTCATAGTATCCTAATGGGTTGATTACACGGCTTCTTCTTGTAGCTTCCTCTAGAGTATCCTGAAGTTGACAATTCGCTATAGTGTGTTTACTCTACATCAGTGGTGTCGATCTCAAAAACCAACAACTGGCGCTTTGCAGCTTTCGAGCCTAATTAAACCTTTTGGAATGTGTTAAAAAGATTGACTATACACTACACTATAGCACAGATTGTCTGTACACTATAGCTTAACGATTTTGAATTGAATTAGAAATTTCTTTCAATGTGAACAAAACGAAGTTATGTCTGAGTTAATGCATTTTATGTCAATGTTATAATGTTTTAAATGATAGACCAAATAGAGAGCTCTGACTACAAACTCATTCACAATCTTAATATAGCCTGCCAACAGAAAAAAAAAAAAAATGGATAGTCTTATATATGAGGGTAAAAATTAAATTTCGAAGTATGGAATAGTATGGAATATATTGAAGATTTCATTTCTTCCATCTTTTCTGTTACGTGATATCAAACTACAAGTTGAGTAATGAACAAGCAGTATAGATTTGTAATGAACTGAGATTTGATTCATATTCATAACATTCCGGTATACATACACCTATTTTGATGTTCATACTTGATTTCCAGTAGGAGCACAAAATTTTTTATATTAGTCCATCAGCATGACACAAATGAGAAGCTATGTAATTAAGAAATAGCAAATTCTATATCAGGAAGATCTACAAGTAATGACGTAGAGAGTTGATGAGCTGAGCACCCATCCTCCAAAATACGCGCCATCTGGCTGACCAGAATCCTTTTCGAATGAAAAGTAACGATATTATTATTATTATTATTATTATTATTATTATTATTATTATTATTATTATTATTATTATTATTATTATTATTATGTAATGGAATTTGAAATTGAGCTGAGCGAGCTTACTAGGAACTTGCGCACTGATGTTCTTAACACACAAAATCCATTTTCTAATTTTTCTTACTTTCTGAGCTATTGTCGGTTATACAAAGGCTGATCTGTTTCCATCCGAACTGATTGTAATTGTTGCTTATCTAAGATACTCCACCCCACCAGCGTCTATAATGCTCGATATGATGGCCATTTGTGTGAACAAGTGAAACATCACAGTATCTACTACTGCAGACTTCATTCCAATTGTACCAGGAATATATGAGCCCATTCCTGGTTCCGGACTTGCTAGAGGTCGTTTGGAAAGCCAAAAAAACACAGTAATAGATGGAACTGCCATCTAGACTTTTAATAGGAACATCCTCGAACGAAATAGCATAGACACGAGTTGCAGCTGCCATGCATGGGTAAAAGGCCAATGTTTTAGCCATGTGACGTGAACTTTGTCCTGATGCAGTTCCGCACAATGGGTGTCGTCCTCATACAATATTGGTATTTCGTCTGTGTAAACTGGAGATAGGACCAGTTCTTGATAATAAAAACATGGATTTTTATATTTTTGTCTCGACTTTACTATTCTTGAGCTTCCCTGTGTAGCAAAAGCCAGTAGGAACCACAACACCTTTCGAACAACTCTTCTGGCATTGATACACGAAGCTATATCTTTATATATATATATATATATATATATATATATATATATATATATACAAGGGCGGATCCAAGGGGGGGCTACGGGGCTATAGTCCCCCCCTTGAGGCTCAGGTTTACACTGGATAAAATGGGCTTCATTTCTGCTTTACACTGGATAAAACGGCAAATTATGATTTAGCCCCTCCCTTGATCATATCCTGGATCCGCCACTGTATATATATATATATATATATATATATAACAGCTTTGTCGGTGATAGCCCAAACTTTTCCACAGTCACTTAAGTAGATTCATACTTCATATTTCTAGCAGTAATCAGCTAGATGGCACTTGTACAGTCTTCTTTGCTGTTTCGCTCCTCGGTATACTGTGGTATTAATGCATATACGTTGGCCTTGTGGACAGTTTACAACTTCAATTTTTGGCAAATTTCGCATTTTCACTGTTGATTAGGTCACGTATAATCGTTTGACTGTAATGACTTCTGACAGGCCTGGCTGCCGTAACTCGAATCGTCTTTAGTACATGTCTGTAAGTTTTATTGACTCCCTCTTTAGATCGGTTTCGTTGGTAATGTGGGCTGTAGAGAAGGCTGCTGTGTATAACTTTCAATTATAACAGGAATAGTGGCTCGTTCTACCACAAAGTCATTATATTTTGATACTTTTGCTATACGAGGAATGGGAAAGTTTGCATAAGAAAGTAATATCAATCCCTTCCCAACAGCTGAGAGACTGATACATGTATGTGTGTACAGTTTTGTTGCTGTGTGTAGTTTGTTCGGATCAGCCTCTGTATTTGGCTTAAAGACAAGTTCTAATACTCGATCCACCTTAAAACATTTGCGAATTCATCATTAAATATTGATTATGGGTGCTATTCTCTTTGTCGAGAAACAAATATATACATAATGGCTTGAACTAATTTTAGACTTTATCAATGGTACCAAGGAATCTAATGATAATTGTTTCGTGAATGATGTTCACTATTAACTCGGATGGTGGCGCAGATTGCCGCAATAAATGTTCTCTTAAGGCATAGATGAAACATTTTAAAAAGATTATGATACGTATATTACAATATTCAGAATATGGGACAGTTTTGCGTCTACCATTTCTCAACGATGCGTTCAGTTCTTAAAATCCCTGGGAAGAATTTGGTAAAGATTATTTTAAAAAACATAGAAGAAGATTGTGAAGATAGAAAGAAATAAAGAAAAAAAAAAAAAGAAAAACGGAATAGGTAAATAATTAAATTAAAACGCAGCAATTCGCTTTGAAAAAAGTTCAAATAAAAATGTTATCTACAATCAGATTTAATTTTAAATGATGTATGTCACTTTACATCCAGAAATTGCCCGTGTTCAGATAACCTATTGTGTGAATAAATAACCAAAAATTTGTGCTTTCCGCCGCGTTGTATGTGATTGATACTGACCAATTTCTTTATAACCAATAGTATTTCGTAAGGATATTACTGGGTAGTATAATTTTACTTTATATTTTCTTATATGTTGAGTTTTGTTCTGATGTTAATCTTACGTCCATATTCCTTATTCTTCATAGCTATATATGTTGCTTATGAGCCACAACTTTTGGGAACATGATCTGTGTACATCAAGTAACTAATATATCGATTAATTCAATGTGATTGTCAAAAGATGACTGAGATTCCCCACAATACAAAGAAACATGACATGATCAACCAAAGAGAAAGGTGCAAAGTAAAATAAAGAGGGTACATGAAATGTAGGTTACCATGAGTACAGAGTTTGATCATGTCAATAAGGCGTATGGCTACTTCGAACAGCACATCATCTTCTACATGTCGTTTTGCGTGTTATCGATGAGAGTGGTGTAAACTCTGAGGTACATTGTCCTATTCTTTCTTACGGGCAGTTTAGAGAGCAGGGTAGAGTGTGGTGGATTCTGCCATGCAACTCATCTTCCAAGAGTATTCTAGGCATGTTCGATGGGATCAAGTTTTGGAGGAATACGCAAGTCAATCCATACGGTCGATGTTCTCATTTTCTAGTGTCTCCGTGGGTGCGCATTGTCATTCATGTGAACAAAATCAGGGCCACGGAAAAGACGAGCATATCCCTCCAGATTCTCAGTAGAATACCGTTTTCCAGTTATGTATAATGTGGTGTTCTTCCATATTTCATTATGCTCACCCATACCATAAGTCCAGGACCCTCCATACCTAACACGTTCACGGATGTGCTGGGATGGTACCGTGATCTCCGTTCTCTCAGTAGCATCTGAAATCCAGGACCACTTGTCTCACAGAACCATCTCCTTCTGTCAGGATGTTCCCTACACAATTGTAATCTGGCACAGCGGTGGGCAAAGGATTTGTCATGAAGTGATTCTGGGGGACACGTGAATACCAGAAGCACTGGCAAACGCGTGTGAGCAATTTGGACTTTAGTGGCAGATCGATTACATTTTGCCAATTGGCCTATGTACCGTTTCTATCGAACTCTTGTAGACCTTCCACGACCTACGCTGTACACATGTACTTTCCACGACCTCCACAATACCACGTACGGGAAATGAAATACTTCGATACGTTCATCATACGTGCAATTTCAGGGGCACTTTGACCTACCGCAAGCCGACCAACAGCTCTACTATGGTCATAATCACTTAGATGAAATCTTCGCGCCATCTCCAATATTCCATTACATTGAACGGCCTCTATTGTATTTGATTGTATGTTATGCGTACCACCTTATCATTTAGTGATGCAGTTTCTTTCTGATACCGACGCTCGCAAGACAAACTTGCTTCTAGTAATAAGCGAGCGACTTATTAGTATCTTCTACTTGTATGCTTACAGCAGTTCATGGACACAGAGCTGTATGAACAAAAGTTATGGCTCTTTCTTCCCTAGCAGTTGTGAAGCAGTATATATATTCGTAGCAGTTCTTCATAATATTACTTGTTCTTAATATTAAATTAGGGCGTGCTATTAGACTAGTTCATTCATAGGTTGATCTACTTTCATACTTATAGCACTAATGTCATAATTGGATGTCAATGTGCGGAGTACAATTTAATCTATCTACTGTCATCAATATATTTTGTAAAATTAAAGACAGTACATTAATTCCTTTCCTAATGTAAGACAAGATTTGCCTCGCTACACATTCTGTGTTTTATATTTGTTATTTTTCTTGTTTGCAGGTTCGGATTTAATCTTTATTCATGGGAACAAGATTCATCGCAAGGTCGTGAACGAAACTCGGGCAAAGGAAATCAATGTTATTCTTTCAATATGTCTGGCGTTCCACAATTATCAGCAATTAATGAATATAGTGCCTTGTTAAGTGACACTACATCAAGTATGATCGATAATACTGATTTAAATGTGGTAGAAGGAGTTCGAAAGCATATGTGCACAATGTGTTACAGAACTTTTAAACAGAAAACACATCTAAATGTTCATTTGAGAACGCATACAGGAGAAAAACCATTTGTATGTAAAATTTGTAAAAGAGCCTTTCGACAGAAGCACCATCTGACAGATCACTACGCTGTTCATAGATTGGAAAAACCTTTCAAATGCACAGTATGCAACCACAGGTTTCGACTGAAAAATATTTTAAAGCAGCATTATATTACAAAACATATGAGACCAATAAATTAATATTTTATTGTACGCCACTATTGAGGCATTACATATGTTTTATGTGTTAATTTAATACATTTATTTTGCGATTAATAACAAAGGTGCTTCTTCACGTAATATTTTCGTCTTTACGTGTCACTAACTGTTTTAAAAGCAATATATCATTGCTTGACTAATCACGGAATAACTAAGGGAGTAAGGTGATCATCTTTACTGTTTAAATTGTAGCTATGACTAATGAGTATATAATAACGTTGTGAAAACAATCTATTGTTTTTGTCTGAAAAAACTAACTGATTTATTTGTTTTTATATCAAACATGACAATACATCTCAAACGCAGATGGCTGGGGAAATTTAATTTGAAGTTGTGTGTAGCTGTATTTATTGCAAATTTCCCTCTCTGTATTAAGCTATGGCAGATACTATTCATCTATAGGGCAATTTGATTTATATTTTGTGATTTTCTTATTTCAGGTTTTGCTTAAAGCAACATATGCGGCAGCAAGATACGTCACATTCTAGTGAACGAACCAGTTCTGAGTCACCAACAGTTATTCAAGCTAGTGCCTTGTTAATCAACAAGAAAACAACAAATGCTTTTGCTTGTAATACTTCGGTAGTTACGGCAGATGGTGGCGAAGAACGTCGAAAATATTCATGTACAGTATGTTCCAAAATATTTAAGCAAAAAGGACACCTAAATAGCCACTTGAAAATCCATACCGACGAGAGGCCGTTCGTATGTAACATCTGTAAAAGAGCATTTCGTTTGAAGCATCATCTCAGAGATCATTATACTGTGCATAAATCGGAAAAACCTTTCAAGTGCACTGTATGTAATAGTAGTTTTCGTTTAAAAAATGTGCTAAGAACACATTTCTTTCTGAAGCACTTTACAGCTGCAAATAACAATTGACAGTTTGATTGTACAGGTGTAATCATTTTCCACGAAATGTTTTCTTTGTCAGTTCAGCAAATGTGAAAATAATATTTTATATAATCCGGAGCACATTATTATCCATCTGCTATGAGGCGACTTAGTTACAGCGTTATAAGCATTTTATAATTACTTTAATTAGTCGTCCAGTTCCACAACGGCTCTTGTCCATCTATATCAAATCCCAGAAAACCGAGAAAAACAGTAGAATCGGACGATGTTTTGTAGAACTGGAAATATTTCAGGATGTTCACGTTTTTCACTTAAACACACTGAAGTATTCCCAATTTTACAAAACATGCAGATCCTACATTTTTTCTAAGTTTTGGAACTGGACGACTCAATTATCAATTCAGTAAGTTCTGTTTAATAGTAACCTTATTGTATATCGTTGAATTTTTATATAATTAATAATAAATACTAAGTATTTTCGAAGCATTTAGTTCTTATGTATATAATTTATGTGTGTGAGTAAGTGTACGGTTTTACGGCTCTAGAAAATGTAATGTACGATAAGGCAGGTAGAGACAGTTTTTATTGTATCTTCTGTATCTGATTCTGTCATTGTTTCAAACAACAAGTCTGTTGAACAACATACTCGTGAGACATGCAGAGTGACAGGAAATATATATATACTAATAAAGAAAACTTTTTTCGGAAATAAGAGGAAAATTTCTCGAACGTAAAGTTAAGTGTAATTCTTTCTCTGAAAGAGTGTGTCCGAAATAATACCCCATTTACTTACAAGGTTTTGTGTAAATATGATACTGTATTTTCTGTTATTTTTTTATTATACTTTCCAAAGCATTAATTTGTAGGCAATAAATGACAATAAAGTAAATGTTATTTTTTTTCTGAAGTCTGTTAGATTTTGTTAATTTAATTAACATCCAGCATTTCTTTTTTTCATGTAAACACTTTTCTTTAAAGAGGTAAATATTGACATAAAACGTTTTGTTCAGTATAGTGTACATCTACAGATAAAACAAAATCCACTGACTTAAAAAAAAGTAAGTTAATGACACTGCGTGTATGTCTTGTATCGTAATGCTAAGGAATTTTGAGTTGAGTTGATTTTGAGTTTATCGTCCCGTTCAGCAGCGAGGCTATATGAGACGTGGACCTACTGATTAACGTGGAATCCGAACCACATGAGCTAAGGAATTTTATCTGAGTAACATGAAAGAATATAATTAAAGTAAAAGAAACTGTTTTATATAAATATTGGAACTTTAATAGCTGCAATATTACTTTATATATATGCCGCGAAATATAGGCAGTGCTTCTCGCTTATATCGCACTTCAATATGATGCCGAACCTATCCCACAGTGAATGTACTCTCCGTCCCAATGCTCCTGATATGTACCGTGATGATTGACGAGAAGAATAGAGTCTTTTATGGCTTTGTCTGAAAATTGTGAAGCCACAATGCTCTTGAAAAGGAGCAACAGTTGGATAAAGATTGAGTGTACCCCGCGGCCATACAGCGCAATAGTATGATTCAGGGTCTTTGTGAGGCGTGCGGGGAATATGCGTTGCCTCACATAGCAATGGCATGGTGGGTAAAAGCCTCGAATGAGGACGCCATAAATGTGTCCGACTAGATCACCGTATTATCTGCGAAGAGGAAGTGAATACAGGGTGTTGACACATACGCCAGTTTGTTCATGAGTTAGCCCTAAATGCAGGGTTATTTCATGCAATTATGCTTTATATTCTGAAGACAGTATACTGCTCAGTTCAAATCATCAATGAAACAAATAATACTACAGATGTATTACAACTTCCACGTCACTGGAAACAGGTTGTACAGGACACTAGTCACTACGTTGAATGACAGGAAAAATATTACAGAAGTATATTTTTGTATGGGTTGTATATGAATAATTGTGTCTGTACAGTTTCAGCTCTCGTAGTAGTTTATAGCCTACAGTTACGAATTCATTGAATATTTATGCTGATCTCACTAATCGATTATAGCAAACAATGCTGTGTGTTGCCACAGAGTTTTTATCTGTGTTAAAGTGTGTATTGGTAAACCATATGAGTAACTCTCCCATTCTCTCACATAAATAAATAAAATCCACCGATCTACGAATTAAAACCCCACAGAAATTATAACGAAACACAATTTTTTAAAAAGGTAATGGAAGAAAGTATCTGTAAAAATCGGTTTCGTGAGTGGTTCTAATGCCTATATCCATTTCGTTGACTGACTATAGCTGGAAAACAGAAATCTTCGCTAGGGCTGCGGTGGAGCGCTCACATTCGGTGCATGGGATCCATGATTAGATCCCTAAGTAACTAACTAACTCTATGGCCTATGGAACCCGGGGGTTCAATGCCGCGTTCACAAAAGCTCTCCACTGACTTCTATCCTTAGCTAACTGCATCCAGTTCCTACTCTGTATTCCAATCTCTGCGAGATCCATCTTAATATTGTCCTCCCATCTGTTCCTAGGTCTTCCTAATGGTCGTTTTCCGATTGGTCTTCCAGTCAAGACTTTGAAAGCGTCTCTACTTTCTTCCATTCTAGCTACATGACCCGCCCATCTAAGCCTCCTAGACTTGACGACCCTAACAATGTTGGGTAAACCATATAAATTATGTAGTTCCTCGTTATGAAGTTTCCGCCATTCCCCATTCCCGTTCCTCTTGGGTCCGAATATTCGTCTCAGGATCTTGTTCTCAAATACTTTCAGTCTATGTTCTTCCCTCAGAGTAAGTGACCATGTTTCGCAGCCATACAGAACTACAGGCATGATTATCGTTTTGTATATTTTAAGTTTCAAATTCCTCGACAGAATTCGCGACGACAAGATATTTTGAACCGAATAGTAACACGAATTCCCTGCCTTTAGTCGACATTTAATTTCTCCGTGAATATGATTTTCCTCTGTTAATATTGATCCTAGATATTTGAAAGTATCCACTTTATCAAAAGTATTATTTAGTATTTTAACGCATCCATAATTTGCTGTATTCCAGTCCCGACGCACTTCCATGTATTTAGTTTTCTCTGCATTTACTTCTAAACCCATGTCCCTGCAAGCGTTTAATAAGATCTCTGCATTTCTTTCTATTGTTCTCCTATCATCTCCTATTAAATTTACATCATCAGCATATGCCATAACCTGGTGAATACCGTTCAACTGTAAGCCCTCGTTGTTATCTTTGATTTTCCTTATAGCGTATTCCAAAACGAAGTTAAATAATAATGGCGACAACGCATCTCCTTGTTTCAGGCCATTTTCGACGTGAAAGCTCGTGGACAAAAATTTTCCTACCCGGACTTTACTTTGGGATTGGTGGACAAACATAGAGCGCGAGTGTTTCCTCGGGAATGTCCCGTTTCCTCTCACTTTCTTAATTCCACGGTTTAATTCATTATCATTATCACCGTCTCCCTTAGTCTCGGTGCACAATCGTGGAACGTTAAACTAAAAACAAGAAGATGAAGAATAGAAAAGAAGAAATAAAAAGAAACTTCCGTGATGGGAGAAAGCAAAACTTGCAATCCTCCGAAAGTAGTAGCTTGGAAGTATGTCTTTTATTACAAATGATACTTGATGCAGAGAACATTTTGAAACGGAAGAAAACAATCCAACCGGTAAACTTGATAAGCTTTGTAATTTTGCTATTGGTGTAAAAGGTTGCATTTTTAGTCGGTCCTAATACATTCGTGCTATAAATATGACATAAACGTTAGAAAATATACACACTTGACGTGCCTCGTGCCTGAGTAGGTTTAACGACAATAAAAATATTCCAATTCCTAATCTATGTGGAAAGTGCGTATTTTGGAATTTGGTATTAGCGTTTATTTGTGAATTCAGTAATGTCGATAATGTCTGAAAGTTATATTATTTTAATATGGCCTTATACATAGAATATGGTTCTGTGGAAGCCCTAATTCATCTAATTTAGGAAATGCTAAACTTTTGTATACAGATCATCAATGCAATCTTTGCTTTTGGGGGGGGGGGGTAAAGATCGAAAAAAATCACGGCCAAGCAACATAATACCTAGAAATAATACTATTTTAATCGATTAATAAGATGGAGTGGATATCGAAGAGGATCAAAGGGGCAAATTATTGAGTACAAGTACATTAGCGAAATATCAAAACTTGTATTTTTTTATTTTCCTTGTAACATGATTTGAGAAAATGTACAAATTAAAAGTTTTTTTTTTTAATTTTATTTTGTATTTTTATTCTTTTTTAATTAATTTTTTTTTTGTGTGTGTGTGTGTGTGTGTGTGTGATTGAATTTTTGAGGTTTACTGTAGTTGTGAATGTTTATTTCTATGTTGTATATGTTGTATATGTTGTATATTACAAACTGCGTCGTTAGCATTTTGGTTCTTTTCGTTCTATTTTTACAGCCTTTTTTTTAACTTATCTTCTCCATGTGGGAAGTGACATATACTTACTGATTTGATGATTTTTGATATTATTATTACTGTCATTATTATTCTTACTCTTAATATTATTATTAGGGACACAGTGGCTTAGTAGTAGAGCGTTCGCCTTTGGTGTTAGGGGTCCCTCGTCCGATCCCATTCCAAGTGAGTTTGTGGTGTACAACTTCGTGTATAACTCATGGATGTATTGTATCCATTTACAAATTTTAGTGAGCCCTCGTATTAAAAAAAAAAATGGAAATTTGCTCTTTTCAAATGTATATACAAATGTACAAATATATATATAATGAAAAAAGGTGTTGACTTTGCTCAACATTGTGCTAGACTCATTCACTTCTCCTTATTTGGTGGTGAAAAAAACTTAACGCCTCTCAACTGGTTAAATTACAGCTAAATTTAACAATTACATCAGTGATTCAGCTGACGTTGTCAGCTAAATTGGAAATTTCCCTTTGGTGAAACCTTAAATTATATCATTAATTATTAATTATATTAAATGACTAATTATAATAATTAGCGATTAAAAGTAAACATTTTAGTCTTTCTCCTTTGGTGAAAATAATAAGTTACGCTTTTGTGGTCCTTTCTTCTCTACGCTCCAACCAACCGAGCTGGAAAAGAAAATAAGAGAATAAGTCAATAATTGCTAAACACAAAAACAAAGTGACATCGTTATCAGTGTCTTTTTGTAACAATTGACAACAATAGCTAAATTAACCAATCGTAACAGTTTTCTCAAGTACAGACAATATGTCAGATCTGCTTATCGCTTTGGTGAGTAGATGGAGTAGCTTAATGGTAGAATGTCTAACTGTGATACATCTGATCTTAATTCGATGATCTTACATTAAACAGACATCGTGTTAGAGATTTTTTTCTTATAAGGTATGTACTTAAATCTTACGGAACATGTCATAGTTGAAACCAAACATTCAGTGTTCTACATGGCTTTGTTATTTGTAGAAACAATTCTGCTTGTTTCAGGCTTGCACAAGAAGCTAAAATAAGAAAAGTGCTTTTACTGTTCGCGGGAGAGGAAAATGTACCTGAAATACAAAATATATAATGCTAATTTGTTTCCACCCCCTCTCAGACAAGTCGGCTTCTTTGATAATTGATAATAGACTTTATATATGTATATAAATGAAATAAAGATTTTATCTAGTATCCTGGAAATGAATATCAGGACAAAAAAACTATTTCAAGACCTATCTGTTTCTTTTATCGATGAATCTTCTTCCGCTACGTTACCTACTAAAACATGGTGATAGTTTCTGTCCTTCAGTAAAAACACATGGTTACATTGAAAACTTAGCAAAGAGAAAAATAAGTAAGTTCAAACTCTTCACGTAATACAGTTTTTTTTTTTTTTTTTTTTTTTTAATCTTTAATCAACGTATTTAGATGGTGTAGATTGAATGTAATTACTTTCCGCATTTTTTGCTAAGGTTTTCCATTTAAACATTGATTTATTGCTAAGGTTTTCCAAAGGACAGATACCATCACTATGTTTAGTTGGTAGCATATCGAAAGAAGATACTCCGGTAAAAGGGGCCAGAGAACCCCCCTGAAAGCGTTTGATGTTCTAATATTCATTTCTTGAATGCTAGATAAGGAGAGGCTTTTTCTCTCTTCAAAATATTATATATGCATCCTATACTTTCCATAAGTAATATGTTTCACTTCGTTTGTTGAAAGGAAAGAAAATGAAATGAAATCTTTGAGTTTTACGTCCCACGGTTATGCCGGCTAGACTAAAGGAGACGGTGATGATGAAAAATAAATGAATTGGTGGAATGAAGAAAGTGGGAGAAGCCCGAGGAAACCGACGCACACGGTGTTTGTCCACCATTAAATTCACTTGGCGCGAGCTAGAATCGAACCAGAGACCATGCACCAGAGGAACGCTCTACCACTGAGCCACCGTGGCCCTTTTGAAAGAAAAGAGTGTGATACGGAAAGCATGTATTTTTTTGTTCTTAAATTATGTGTGTGTGTATGCTTTGGAAATTAGTTTTGATCTTCACTCCTGCTACCCCTTTCCTTTTCTAGAATTTCGTCTTGTCACAATGATATATATGTATATTTTTGTCGTAGTTAACGCAACTTTTTTTTTTTTTTTTTTTTTTTTTTTTTGCTAAACAAAAGGAATATTCTGGTTTTCTTCCGACTTGCCATCAATCCATTTACGAATTTAACTATTCATCTATAGTTCTGAGAATTTCCTTCAGACTAAAGGATAAACAAAAGATGTTAAGGTGAGATTCTTCTTTTCTCCTTCATACTAGTTTTTACTGTTAGTGCACTATAAGAATTAGGTGAAGAATTTTTTCTTTATTTCTTTCATGTAGAAATCTCCTATCACATAATTATTGCTATTAATAACGTCTTGAAAATAGAACTTTTACTTTAAAAATGAAAAGAAACAACTTAAGCTTGAAATCTTAAAGAATAATTAGTTTTTATAAAGCTTTTAGGCAACATTGTAAAGAATCTCTTTTTTTTTTTTTTTTTTTTTTTTTTGCCAATTTTATACTTTATTTATTTACCAGTCTTAATCCTGTTTTGTGGTGAACCTGTATAGAAATGTAAAAATAAACAAATAAATAAGCTGTACCCATCTGGTTTTTGAAGTCTATCTACTCGTTTCGATAATTTGGTTTACAAGAAAGACTCAAAGAAACAAGCATATATAGAATTTGGTATGATGGAGCCCTATCTGAAAATATTGGAGCTTCTGAAAAAGGTTGGTGTTCCTTGTACTTTATTTTATCTTTTGATATGACTGTAAGCGTATAATTACATCTCAAAAACAGATTCCTTCTGATAAACTTTTGTTGGATAGTTCAAAACGAATGGAGTTACCATCTTCTCTTTTGCAAGTGGTAAAGCATTCTTCTTAATTTACAGAATATTTCGACCTGCTATACACTGTAGGTTAAATTGTGCTTATTTGAAAGCTCTAATTGTTTACATTTAGATTTTCTAAAGCTTGCTTACCAACCAACATGCGGCTAAATAAATATTAAAACTCAAATCTGAATAAAGTTACAGCCCTTGTCCTGATAATAAACAGAAAGGCATTTCATGTGCAGTACCATCACTGTCCATTTTGAAACAAGTGAGTTTCGTTTCACAGTGTGAAATTACGGTAGACTACAAAACTATGCGAATTCAATACTCAAACTTGTAGTAGTAAATCTATAGTTAACTATTGGTTGCAATACATTAATAAGATCAAAATGTACAACATGTTCCTCGTACGCTAAATCCATATCAAAAAGCAATTGCTCGCTCTCCTTACTGATTTGTTCTATGGCAAGAAAGTTTGAAACAGAAAATCGTTAATTGGAATCATTTCCAGTTTGAATAAAGGGTTAAGGTTGGAGAAAGAACCTACTCTTGGGAAGCTGAATCGATATATATATATATATATATATATATATATATATATATATATATACAGATCTCGGAAATCGGAAATGGAAGGAGTAGTAAATTTCAACCAATTCCGGTTTCGGTAGAGAATTGCAGGCTATGATTGTATGTTCATTTTGACATTCAAAATCGAGTGCAGAAAACTCTTTATCGCTATCTAATACCATTTTTATTCGATGATAAATTCTGAAACCGGAAATAGTTAATTTAAACTACTTCTGGTTTGATTAGAAGATAAACAGAGGAGATGGATCCTACTCTTGAGACGCTAAATCAACTGAAAAAAAAAAAAAAAACATCTCTTATGAAAATCAGTATTGAAACTGGAAGTAGTAGTAACTTTCGACCACTCCCGCTTTTGATAAAGTGTTTCAGGCTGTGATGATACGTTGTTTCGTGACCATGAATCAATTGCAGAAAACAGCTTTTTGCTATCTAATGCCGTTTTTTTTCCTGTGGCGATAAACGCCAACCAAAAATGGTTAATTTGAACCACTTTCATTTTGAATAGAAAGTTATCGGAGGAGATGAAACCTACTCTTGGGAAGATGAATCGATTGCAAACAAAGAAACAAAAAAGACTTCTCGATATCTCTTACGTTTTTCCTTTGATACCTGTCGATAGACGGATGGGCGCACAAAGCCGTTCTATAACATTTCTGACGCTTATGTATGGCAAAGTTTGGAAGTCTAATAATTATGTAAATTCAAACGATACAGTTTAAATTACAATTAAATCATCACAATATATTACTGTAGAAATACACAAATATTAATGCTCAGGTCTAAATATGGTTCCGGGCCTTGTCCTGTTTTGAAATACATAAATTGAAACAATACAGTTTTTAAATGAAATGAAAAATGAAATCTTTGAGTTTTACGTCCCACGGTTATGCCGGTTAGGCTAAAGGAGACGGTGAAGATGAGAAATGAATGAAATGGTGGAATGAAGAAGGTGGGAGGAAACGGGAGAACCCCGAAAAACTCACGCACACGGTGTTTGTCCACCACAAAGTTCACTTGGCGGGGGCTGGGATCGAACTCGAGACCCCAAGCACCAGAGGTGAACGCTCTACCACTGAGCCACCGCGGCCCCCAATACAGTTTTTAAGTTGCAATTATAGTCCAGAAGGTATAACGTCGTTCGCTTCCCGCGCTTAAACCTGCTCATCAGTAGGGGTGTGGTAAGAGCGTAGCCAACCACCACCAACCGTCTACTGCACTCAGCAAGCCACGAGTAACCAAGCTGGCCACTCTCCATAAACGTCATTACAACTTTTCGCGGGAAGCCAATGACCTTATACCTTCCGTACTATAAATCGTCTCAATATTTTAAAATTGACAAATAGCTTGCGCGCTAGCGACATCTGTTAGCATGACTGCTTACTATTAGGTATTATTGTGACGTACTAAGATGTTTTGCCGTTTATAAATCTCTAATTTTTCGAAAGATACTGAATTAAGGAAATATACCAAGGATATTTATTAACATGAATTTGTCAGGCGCAAGATCAAATATGAGGTCATATTCAAATCAGTTACATAGTATAAAGGATTGCAAACTATTTAATTGAAATTATCCTAAAAGAAGAACAAAAGTCCTACGTAATTCACGAAACGCACATGATATGGAGCTTGCGAATGGTTGTTGCTTTCATATCCCAGATTTCGATTTTCGATGGCAGCCAGTTCTAAGGCTATGGTATATCCATGAAAGTAAAATACCGAAGAAACATACAACAAATAAAGAGTATTGTGCTCTTCCGTGTATGTTAGGTCCAACAATTATTCATGATTTATTGACATCTAGTTACCTGAGAGCATATTTAAGAGTTTAAGTTTCGTACGATTGAAAAATTCCATTATTTTACTTAGTTCATAACAAGATTGATTTGCAGTGTTTGGGCATTCGGGGTGTGTAACTATAGCTCATTATTGTTATGATTATTATTATTAATAGCAATAGTAATAATTATTTACTTACTAACTATTGATAGACGTAGTTTCTTTGATCTAAAATTTTTACATAATCTGTTGCATGGCGCTTTTATTTAGATGATTTCATTTCGTTGAGAGTTCCTTACTGTAGAACCAGGATATTTACTTCTTTTGTTTGCACCAGGATATTTTCCAAATCTGCTATTTATAGCTGTATTGAGACAGCTAATAAATTCTGTTCTAATTGAGATCTTTTCCAATTTAATTTCTTTCACCTGTCTGTCATCAATTCTTTAAACTTCTTAAAAGTCGTTAGTTTTGTTCAGATGGATGTTTTTAATATGCGTATATATATTTTTTATTTCTATTAATGTCAGTGTTTTTATATAAATGTACTTTTGATTTTTATATTCATGCATGTAATTTCATCATGTATGCATGTAATTTTTCTGTATGTAATCTTGATGCATGTTTTTTTTTATAATTACAGGTACTACATGCTTTTTTATTTTTAATTCATTATCATGACGTATTTGGCATGCTTTCTTTCATTATTATTTTATGTGTAAACTGCTTATTTTATAATTATAATTCAAAGTATCCATTGTATTTTGTATTTTCTTGGCGCACTAGTGGCTGTCAAGTTGTTCTTACCAATAAACTGCTCTGAAATAATAATAATAATAATAATAATAATAATAATAATAATAATAATAATAATAATAATAATAATAATAATAATAATAATAATAATAATATTATTATTATTATTATTATTATTATTATTATTATTATTATTATTATTATTATTATTATTATTATTATTATTATTATTATTATTATTATTATTATTATTATTATTAGCATTAGCATTAGCATTAGCAGCAGCAGCAGCTTAATTCATTATCCTGTTTATAGCATGTGTTTAAGGAACGTTCTGTAGCTTAAAAATTCATGGAAATAGCAAAATCACATTTTTATTCCGATTTCTTCTTGTTTCAGGTGGTTGACGTTCTCATCAAGTCAGGACCCGTCCAAATTTTCTCATAGTTTTTCGCAATATCTTGAACAAGGGAGCACAGGAAACTCTTGTCATCAAACATCTGAATCAGATAGTTACTCGGCCATTAATTCAGATCGTTTACGTTTACCTGTAGAAGACACTTCCACCACCACCACCTTTCAGCATGATGTTAATTGTTGCAATTCTCCTAATATTGATTTAGTCTCAGGGATGGTTAATATTTCAACATATAGTTGTGAAATATGTTCCAAAACTTTTAATAGAAAAGACAATTTATTTGTTCATCGGAAAATACATACAGGAGAAAAACCTTTCGTGTGCTCAATATGTAACAAGAGATTTCGACAGAAACGACATTTACAGGAACATGAAGGAATTCATGGATCAGATAAACCTTTTAGTTGTAAAATATGTAACAAATCGTTTCGCCTGAAAAAATTTCTTAAACAGCACTTTCTGAAAATACATTGGGTCAAAAATTGATTAACTAAAGTAAATGTTAGAGAAATAAAATTTGCTGTTATTTGAATAGTCTATTGAAGATATTTATTACGTATTCTGTGAGATGGAACATTAATTACCATCTTCTCTCAGATCTTAGCCTATATATATAGAGTTTATTTAAGGTTGTAAAGAAGGAAGAAATATTAAAGTAAATGCAAACCAACCAATCAGGAAAATAAGTAAACAAAACATAAATTGATTTACACTAATCACACACAACGCATCGCTAAGATAAACTAGAAGTATGCAGAATTGCGTGCAATTTCTACCGAATAATAATATTTTTTTTTCTTTTTAATGATTTATTATTAATGATTCGTGGAAACCAACGATAAGACATATGTTAGTCGGTAAATCTCATTGAGATAAAACAAAATGATATGGATGAGTGTAAATCCTCATGCTTAGTTTTTGAGAAAAATTGTTTTTTGTTTGTAAATCTACAAACTGATACTGTACGATAACCATGCCATCTATGAGATTAAACTTATATTAAAGTATACTGTCACCAAACTTTTCATTATGACACTAGGAAGACGACAGTATTCAGTATGGTTAATAAGATAGCTCAATTTTTTATTAACACATAAATTTCATTTTATTTTTCTTTTTGCCTATAATATTGGTCAAAGACGAAACATGTACATCAATCGAGCAGAACAAAATGAAATGTCTGAGGATGATTTCTCATGCGTAGTTTACGAAAAAAATCAACAAAACGAATTTTTATGGTGCTAGAAAATATATCATTCATTACCAACAATAATTTGTAGCTTTCATTCTGTCGTGAGAACAGATTCTTTATTTATGTTCTGTAAATATTAATAATAATAACAGTTTAAGTAGCAAATGTATTTATTGTTATTTGTCTTCCCCTAACACTTACAATCATACTACTTGTTAACCACAGTATCGTTTCTAGTAAATATATTTCTCTTGTTCATCATTAAGGGTGTCGGAATACAATCTGGATATATACCCTACACAGAACTCATGAGTATATTTGACGCAGTATGAATAAATTTATATTCTTTCTCGTTAAGTGTTATGATTGAACCTTCCGTTCCCAAATCAAATCAAAATCAGAACCTTCCTTTGTTCCTTCCTTGTATAAACTTTACTTTTCTTTTTCTACTTTTTTGCTCTTTCTTTTCCTTTCCTCTTTTTGTGATAAAGAAAGCTGATCTCTAAATTTGAATATCCTGGTACATGGAAACATGGAAATACATTACAGTTTGATTAATATGCGAATGGACTCCCTTATGTGCAAGGAACGTTTATATCTTTGTATAGGAAGACTTGGGATCAGTTCCTACTGTGAACTTATGCAGTTTGAATTCCGTGATAAGCTGTAGTTCTATTATGCTGATTCAACTAAAAGATGATGAACTCCAATCTAAAAGCCAGACAAAACACCAATATGGACCAATGTACTGACTCTTCTCATGAGGAATGGGTTTAGGTATTAGTGATGTAATGTTACTTAATTATCACTAGCTTGAGATTGTGTTGAGCAAGTCACTATTTTGATATCCGGGCGTTTGTCAAGATTTGATAATTCGTGAGACCTGTAGATCAAATAGAGAGACTCTTTATGTGAGATTATAGATGTAAATATCAAGCCTGCGAGCTCGGTCTGATTAAATTTTTTGTTTGTTTGTTTAACGTCTGATGAAGTTATACATCAGAGCTGTGTAGATATTAGAATGTTTCATAAAAGAGTTTTATGATAAAAGATATAGTTTATTTATTAACAGAACAGTGTAAGGTTTTTTAAAAGAAGCTCCAGGAGATCCGTTTATGAAATACCTAATTACAACTGATATTACTCCTATATTAAGATTAATTGTTTTTTTATGTGTACAAGACCTAGTTGGATGTACCTCGTTAATATACATGATCGCCCATTTATATTTTTCCGTTTTGAGATACTGAGCATATCACACACAATTTCTTTCGAAACCTTCACCACATTCATCAAACTGAAAGTCTTGTATGGCCTATAGCTAAAGTGAACTTAGCAAAGGATTTCTAAAAATAAGTGGTAGAAAAAATATGATGAAAAAAAAAAAAAATAGTCTTGAAACATATATTGAAATAACGGTACTACTACTTCTTTTTTGGTATAATTTTCTTATTGTGTAAAATGTATCTTTACTAGCGGAAATGCCCGTTCTTCGCACGGGATGAATAGGTTTATGGGAAACATTTGAATTCTCTTCGCATTTAGGATATTTATTTCAATGAAAGTGTAATGATAAAAATACAGAAGATACTCTACTTTTGACATAAATATTGAAACACCCTACTCCCACAGAATACGCCTTTGATCAAATTTATAGTGTTAAAAAAACCAGCATGAAGTGGGTACTATCTACCTTCCAAAAGTCATTTCAAACAGAGCATACATTTTCCCGATTCCAAAAACTATAAATTCAACACAAATCTCAGTAATTTTTGACATTTTCCACCTCCTACCCCACCTTCTGCCGATGGGGATGAACTTGGACAGAAACGACATTGGGGACATCACTATTCATTTCAGCGACGCTGAAAACTATGAATTGCACAATGTCAGTCATTTTGCATTATTCTTACATGTCGCTCCTTCCAACTCCCACCGTTTGGGGTGCCTTAGTCCCACAAGGTAGACAGTGATATATATATTTCAGATTGAAAGTTATGTATCTACCAGTTTGATTGAAATTGCTCTAGACATTCCGGAGTTACGCTGGAATACACATTGATACACATACATCCAAACATATATAGAAATGTAAGCAACGCTTTAGGCGTAAATTCCCAATCCAGTTTACATGCCCGTCCATGCCTAAGCTTGGGGTTAAATGTCATCACGACTGTAACCTAATAGCTTAGCGACCCGAAACTATGGATTCAGCACTAATATCGGTCTTTTGATACATTTTATTTTTCACCCCTCTGCTGATGGCGGTTGAACTTGGACTTTAAAGCTGTCGGGAGTGTGATTACTTACCTCAGCGATATTGAGAACTAATGTCTGTTGCTTTTTTTTTATCATTTTTTGTTTCCCATTCTCCGTAGGAATACTAAGGAGGTCATGCCCGTAACTGGAGGCTAAACTTAGACTTAAACGGCATCAGGACTGCCACCAAATAACTTTGCAATACTGAAGATTATCTTTCGACACTAATGTCGGTCCTTTTCAATTACTTTTACATCTCATTATTCTTGCTCTCCCTCAGGAGTACTAGTGGAGGGTGAATTTGGATTTAAACGGCATCAGAAATGTCACTGTCCATCTCAGCGACTACAAAAACTACGGATTCGACACTAATATTAGTTACTTGTGATCATTTATATATATATATATAATATTCCATTCTCACTCGCGTATATTTCTCCCGTTTTCTCACTTTTTTTATAATTATTGACCTTCTTAGCCGAATTGAAATCCACGAGACTTTCGTAGTTCGTGTGTTCCAATTTCCTAGTAACATTTTCGGGTGTTGAGCCATCATCATGAAGTGCTACGGTGGTTCAGTGCTAGTGCGCTTCCTTCTAGCGCGTGGGATCCCTGATTTGATCTTAGCTTGTACCAAGTGGGCTTTGTGGTTGACAACTATAATTTCGTGAATTTTCTCGTGTTCCCCCGTTTCCTTCCAATTTCTTCATTCCCCCATTTCATTCATGATCATAATCTCCTTTAGCCTTAAGACATAATCGTGGTCATAAAACAAAGATTTCATTTCACTTTTCATTATCATCAGGCAATTGAGGAACCACGTGAATTAAAAAGTAGCGAACGCAGACCCAGAAAGTCAGAAATGATGGCACCTCAGAGGTGGTGCACTGACCATGCATCACCGCGTTGAACGTGCTACTTCTGAGTAGCCATAGCCCTTCTATTGTACCAACAATAAGTTGAGTACTTCTTTCTATCTGTTAACTAATTTCATCAGTATTTCAAACCCATAAAACTATAAGCAAAACTAAAATGAGTAGAACATGTTTGTTAACTGTCTCCCCTGTAATTCAACTCACTTCTTTGTACTGAAATAAAATACTTAACGTTGTGACGCAAGAGCACATGAAAGTCTATCCGGTCATACGAACGTTTCAGTCAGTGACGCTGGGTCTGTGCATCGGCTTATATACATAAATATATATATGGTTGTCTGCCCTTCTTCACTATTGCAGTTTACTAGCTCCGTGATATTTCTTCTGACTCTACCACTGCTGTAGACATAAATTAATGCTTTATATACTATTTATGTAGTGTTCTTTAAGTTCTATTTTCATATGGGAAAATTAAGTTTGCAGCCATTTACATGCTTTAGTGTTTGATCCCGCGTTAAGCAGTTTTACGTACTCAGCGCACAACAACTTAAAATATGTATATGGCTGTTTCCATTAAGTTTGATTCCGTTCAGCATATCCTTTTGACTTTCTTGAAAAATTGCGTGTAAAAGAAATCTCAAGTAAAATCAGTACCTCTTGCAACTCTGGTGTGTGACTGACGTCACTTGTAAACAAGGAAATAAGTTCGCAACTTCGTCGTATGCAGAAATAAATCAAACGAGATATATCTGTAAATTTCTTTTGGGATCATGTTAGAATGTACGTGGCGCGCCCGTTCGGCCCATCGGATTACCCGACTCGGGCCGGAATGCGCACGGCCCGTTTTAAGTATTTCGGGATGGGCCGCACTGGACATAAATGCTATAGGTCCGAACCGAGGACATATATTTCCGGGCCGGGCACCGCAAAAGACAGATCGGACGCTATACTGTCTGCCTACGTTATTCGTAATTTGTTTGGAAAACTGACTTTACACAAGACTGTAAACTACTGTACTACTACTAAAACTCATTATTATTATTATTATTATTATTATTATTATTATTATTATTATTATTATTATTATTATTATTATTATTATTATTATTATTAATAATAATAATAATAATAATAATAATAATAATAATAATAATAATATTAATATTACATCTTCTACTACACTACACTGCAAATACTACTACATCTGCTACAACTTTGCGTGAGAGTTGACATGTTTGGTGGTACAGAATTTATCTTGTAATTACAGAAAAAAAATCGGAGGAATGCTAGTTATTATGGCCAGTCTGTATGGAATTTGAACCGATGCTTCGTAGTATAGTAGTATTAGTAGTTGTACTGTTTTAGTGTTAGGGCCGCGGTGGCTCAGCGGTAGAGCGTTCATGGGGTCCTGGGTTTGATCCCAGCTCGTGCCAAGTGAGCTTTGTGAGGTACACACACACACACACACACATACCATGTGCGTGGATTTTCTCGGGGTTCTCCCGTTTCTTCCCACTTTCTTCATTCCACCATTTTTATTCATTTCTTATCATCACCGTCTTCTTTAGCCTAGCCGCCATAACTGTGGGACGTAAAACTTAACGATTTCATTTCATTTGTTGTAGTATTACTACTAATAGCAATAGTAATGTTCGGTGTCGTATTAGTATAGTAATATGAGTAGTAGTAATACTAGTAGCAGTGGTAGTAATAGAATTAGCACTAGTATTCGTAGTCGTATTAGTAATAGTTCGCGGTTTGCAGCGTTCTGGTACGTTGTAACCGTACAAACAAGTACTGTGTTATATAATACAAAATGGACTATTTTGTTGTTTAACAGAAAATACATATAGCGATTTCTGTGACGGTATTTAGATTCGCGCATATTTTATTAGAGAATAATTATTAGTGTTTTTTTTTTTTTTTCTCAAGACAGGCGTTATCCTGTACGTATTCTATTTTTAAATCATTCATTACTTTGATGTGAAGCAGTTCATAGTTGATTACAAATAAGAATAAATAGGCTCTACATACATTTCTATCTTATCACAGTTTTAAGAATAACTGTGAAAGCGGTGAGGGATTTTGATCGTGAACCATATTAAAATCCCTAGCCAGTTACCTCATTATTTCTCTGTCATTTGTGTCTCATTAGAGATTTATAGGGAAGAGTGCAAGTGTAGAATAGGCGACAACTTAATCAGTAAATTTCGAGTTTTAATATAATTTATTATTATTAATAGTAATAATAATAATAAATTGCTCGATATTTTGATTCTGAGATCAATATCATTTGAAATCAGTTCAAGGTTTGTACTTGTGCACATTCTGTTATTTAAAAGAAAAATACAATGGAAATGAAATAAACAGCAATTTCCCTCATAAATGTGTACAGTGCTTTCAACAAATGTATGTGGTTTTTGCACGGTGTAAGTGAAAAATGCTTATTTGTTCATATACATTTTCCGAGTTTATTTAGTTGACTCAAATTTTTCCTGTTTCAGGTGGCGGGTGTCATCAAATGTGGATTCATCAAAATTTTCTCGTAATTCTGCTCGGTTTCCTGTACAAAAACATATTGGAAGTGCTGGTCGTGAAGTATCTTATTCACAAACTGACTGTGCGACTAACACATCTCTTTTAAATAACCAATACAATAACTCTTCGTTTCAGCATGAGTTGTTGACACCGGGTAGTAGTTCTAAAAATGTGCGTACTCAGGTTTCGAAAGATAGAAATTCCAGTTGCGTTGTTACTAATGTGGCGCAAGGAACAAGTGATGTTTCGACGTTTAAATGTGACGTATGTTTTAAAAGTTTTAAAAGAAAAGATCACTTACAAAGGCATAGGAAGATACACACGGGAGAGAAGCCTTTTGTGTGTAAAATATGTTGTAAGGGTTTTCGACAGAAGACTCATCTACAGGCACATGTAGGGGTGCACGGATCAAGTAAACCTTTTGTATGTAATATGTGTAAGACTCCATTTCGTCTGAGGAAGCTACTTCATCAACACATCCTACGAAAACATTGGATCAGAAAGTGACTTATTAGAAAAACGGACAGAATAATTAATATCATTTCATTAGTTTGGATGACATATCTGTAATAACTACAGTTCAGATGTGTTTAGACAAAAAGAAATTTGAAATAGAAGATAGATGCACACTAATATTAGAGTATAAAAAGACTAAGGGTGTAAATGAATTTTCTGTGCGTTGTACATGTATTATATAGTGTAAAATTAACGTCAATCAGTGTTCGATGTTCGAATTCCTCTAATATTCTAATATACAGCATTAAATATTATTTAGCGTTTAGTAGATATTTCTTGGTATTAATAAAATAATGTAAATACGAAAAGAATTTTCAAATTAAATTGCAGTAGTTACATACGTAATTGCAGAATTTCTTTCCAATGTACGAGTACATCATAGTAATCAATACAATATATTAGGTCATTCTTTCCCATTTGATGTTTAGCGGACCCTTAGGCGTGGCATTATTTAAATCTCATACTTTAAAATGCACTCATTTTTGCCAAACCAGCGTTTTATTAGCCATCCAGTAAAAGTGAAATAATGCCATGATGTTAGTTATCTGTCAGTCAAAATAGAAACAAACAACACCTGGAAATCTGCCTTATGGTCAAGTAAGCAACTACTGGCCTAATGTGTAACTTGTTTCTGTCCTAAATTCCGTTGTTGAATATTTAAGTGTGTCAATATTCAGGCTAATTCAGGAAGTTCAGTAACCATTTGTAATATCGAAGTTTAAACGCTTGTGACATTTGTCTTAACTATTGTTACTCGTTACGTTTGCAGCCTTTTCGTGCTTTTATCGCTTTCATTATACAAGTAGTTGTTTGTAACGTCTTGGTTAAAATGAAAGCATTGTTAAAGATTGCTTCTTTAAAAAGACAAAGTGATTCGCAGCAGAAAATAGAAGATCCTCAACTGGCATCTGTTATTGTGAATTCAGAATACAGTGTTTGTCCTGGTACCAGTGCATCAACTTTCTATTACGAGGAGTGATCAGAAAGTAAGGTTGCAAAGTCTGCAGTGAAACGTATATATTATTTCATACAACCAATACAACCAACAGATAGTACATACATTATGTCATTTTTCGACATACTCGCTATGTCGGTCGAGACGCTTGTCGCATCGTGGGATGAGTTTCAAGATTCCCTACTGGTATAAAGCCTGTCCTTCTGTGTTCAGCCACGTTATCACGAAGTGTTTCACCATCTCGTCTGAAGCGAAGCAAACGGCCTCCTAGATGCTTTTTTCAATTACGGAAGTAAGTAAAAGTCGCTTTGAGCGAGGTTCGGGCTACAGGGAGGGTGGTCAATGATGTCCCAGCGAAACTACTGCAAGAACATGGTGAGATTTTCTCTGCCATCCTCAAACTTTCGACACCATTTTGCGACATGCTGGCGAAAGATTACAGTTTCTCCGTAAACCTCTATCAAGTGCCGTTGAAATTCAGCCACGGTTACATGTTTAGCCCACAGAAATCGAATAACTGAATGGACTTCTTCGCGAGACCAGTTTTCCAAACGAGTTGTCATTTGTATTTACCTACGTAGCGGATGGCTGAAACTCTGCACAGTTGCCAACTCCATGTATTTAAATTACCGCACACTCCCCATTCCTTTATAACAGACAAAGCTCCAGAAATGTCGAGCTTGTAACCTTAGTTTCTGATCCTTCCTCGTACATATAAAGTACAGAAAAATTCAAAAATTTGTAAGTACAACAATGCTTAACTTAAGTATATTTTTCTTAAAGCTAGGCAGGAATTACTTTTGGACCTAAAGTCCATGTGTGTTTTATATCATGACACTCTTGTTAATGAATCTATGAAGGCTAATATCAGGTGTCATTTGGAAACTAAACATTCACAACGCAAAAATAAGTCCTTAAATTTTTTCAAGATAAAAGCGGTGGAGATTAAGAGAGTTATTTAAAGATGTAAGAAACTGTCGAGAAAAAAAAAAAAATATTTTGATATGAGTACTCAAGAAAATGCGGCGTTGACTCCTTATGAGCTGTCAAAATCTTCCCCAAACAGGAATAGCTAACATTGTAGCGAGGAAATAATTCAATCTGAATTTGTGGCTCTTTGCAAATATGTACTTCGCTGATCGGTATCTAGTTTTTATCAGCAAAGTGCTTCTATCAAACATCACAGTAAAATGAAGAATATGTAATATATCTGTTTACATCTCTTGTTTCAAGTATTAAAAAAAAAATTTAAAAAATAAAAATAAAAATTCATTGCAGATTGATGAAACTGCTGACATCATAAACGATATTATAATCCTATTTTCCATACGTTACATATGGAAAGACAAAAGTGTGGAAGACATCTTATTTCAAGTTTTGAGAAGGATTCTGTTTCGTGGGAGAAATGTGTGTGCTATATAAGGCATAAAAACTGGACCTATTCTTTGAGTGAAGAGTGTGGGACCTAATGTGAAATGGAACCACTGCTGTATTCATTCAGAAGCTCTTGTTACAAAGATGATACCACAATCTTTAAAGAGAGTACTTGATAAAGTAGTCAAGATTATAAATTTTATCAAATCTCAACTTTTGAATTCAAGAATCTTTCAAAATTATGTGACTCATATGGAAGCTGATATACGCAATCACATTTGTATACAGAAGTTTGTTGCTTATCCAAAGAGGGGAAAAGAATGCAGCGATTTTTTGAGTTAAGTGGGAAGTACGACTATTTATGAGTGATGTGATTAGTTAAATAACTTCTCTAGATTATATATCAGCTTACTTAACAGATATTTTTGCTACTTGAACATTCTCATGTGGAGTCTTCAGGATATTGGTATCAATATTTTTGACGCTGAAGGCAGGATTGGAGCAACAATTATGAAAATGAAGCTATGGACAAGCCGAGCTGAAGGTGATAGTCTCAGCACCTTCCCAACATTGAAATTATTTCTGGAGTCCAGTGATGAAAAATTCCCACATGAATTTCGACGTGTTATAGTTGAATATCTGAATGATCTAGAGATTACTTCTCTCTATCAGATACTGAAAATTAACGGATAAGAAATCTTTTTGAGTATAGTATGTACAATGAGGAGCAACATGAACTTAATTATGTTTCTTATAATGGCTTGTACACTGGTCAGTTTCGGGTGAAAAAGTTTTCTGAGTATAAGAAGTAATATATAAATAGGTAAAGAGACATTGAAACATAGTTTTGTGAACAATCATTTTCAATACTGTAAAAATAAACGTAGAAATCGCCTCAGTGTTAACCCGATTTAAGGCTAAACGTAGCAACATTGAATCATATGTGGTAAGAATTGTTCGAAAAAAAAATCAATGACATTTAGTTTCTGGTATGTACCGTATGTCGTGTGCTTATAACATAAAATAAAGGTTGGTAATCAACTACTACTTAAGTTTACAAAGTTTAAAGGTGTGGTATCTGTAGCTTGTCATAAAAGGAGGTCCACAACTCTGTACTAGGTTGCACTGAAGGATAATATTGATTGTATTTAGCTAAAAGATATTTAATTCGTAATTCTCTTTTGTATGGGAATACAATTTTTTAAATACATATTGTGTGACAATATTTTTCAATGTGTAATAAACCTCTGTTAACATTAAGATCATGTTCAGATGTATTGCATTTCTTAAGAGTTTGGTTTCTTTTCTCAAACGATAAAATCTCATCCTATAGTAAAATATACAAGAATGAAAAATGGTTTCCTACAATATTGTGCAATGCGTTGATCTTGAAACAGGTTATACTATGCATTTTCCAATATTTTCTGAAAGTTGAACCGAAATAAGCCATGACTTTAATTTTTAAAATAATAGAAATATTTGATGTACTGTACTTTATTGTGAGTTAGTAACACTGAACATTCCCGCACTGCGACTGTCTTGTGTTAGTACTATATTGGGTGATGGTGAGTAGTACACGAGGAGATGTAGTACGAATTCGTGTGTGCAATAAGCAAGACGTTGGTGCTGCAAAATTGAAGACCTCTCCGATTTTCAAGAGTCAAATTGTAATTCCACCGGTAGTTGGAGAAAGTATATCCAAAATTGCCAGTGTGGTAAGTGCTACGCGAGTATTAGTATCTAAGGTGATGACATACAGGTTTGCATCACTCGTGGCAAGACAATATCAGAGAACAAAACCAAGTTTAACTGAGAGTGATTGCCGATCATTGAAAGGGATTTTTACAAAGAACTGAACACTAATGTTGTACCATTAACTACGAAACTCAAGCATCAACTAGCTTGATCTGTGCCTACAATCATGAGTGTAATATTCACAGTAGAATTTCGATTTCGAAACCTCTCATTTCCATTTGCAACTCTATAGCACGAAAGAGATCGTGGCGAAAACATAAAACATAGGCCAGTGATAAAGGAAAGAGAGTAATATGGTTCGATGAGTTATTCCTCCATTGTTTGTAACAACTAGCCAGGTTTACGTATAGTGGACGCCAAAAGATGTGTCTGCTTCAAACTTTCTACTTCCTGCATGTAAACATGGCGACGGATCTGTGCTAGTGTGAGCCGTGGATATTTATGTATCGATCTTATGGTATAGATGTTCTCTAATGACAATGCGCCAATACACGCAGCCAGATCCGTTCAAGCTTGTTTAAGAGACTTCGTGATTAATTTCAACAGTTTCCTTACTCTGTTCAATCGCTCGATTGGAATAATGTTAAACGTTTATGGCTAGTTTCAGAACAATAAGTCAATCAGATTTTCTCTTCCATCGCAGACGCAACTGAGTGCTGCACTGCATGAATGGCTGACTATTTTTCTGAAAACGATTCATATGACTCAATTCTATGACGAATACAAACTTATATTAATTTGATCCAGCGCCGTATTAGTGGGATAAGTTGCATTTTGTTCCACTATTTTGATAACTATCTGGAGAGATGTTTAGGAAATAGTGATAGACTGTACCCCTGCGTCTGTCCAAAGTATTCAATACTGTATTGCAAGCGGCGTAACTCCTCAACTGGTATGTTAAAGAAAATACGTAAGGGGGTTTAAAAAAAGTATAAGTAACCATATCTGATTTTAAGTTTAAAAATTTATTAAAAGATGATAGAGCGCACAAACGCACGTCCGATAACTTAGTGTTGTGTTTTTCTGTAATAATGCTTACACTTCCTAGTAACTAAATCAATGGGATGACTCGTACATTTCGCAGGGACTCCTATAATTGGAATCTAGTGTTTGTCGAATATTTTGTACCCTGTCTTAATATAAACGCGGATTCTTCGGTCTTATAAAAAATGTTTTCCTTTATCATCCTTTTAATATTATCATTGGATTAACACAAACTTTAATCACACTTATTTTTTGAGTTTTACTTATACTTTTAAGTGTTGTGAAAGCCCAGAGATTGGTTACTTGTCTGAAACTTTCCTGAGTGCTGGTTTTTCTTCTGTTTCTATTTTGTAAATATAAACAGCCATCCATGCGCAACACTCTGGATATATATATATATATATATATATATATATATATATATATATATATACGAAGCTGGTTTGAAATTTTCTATCTTAACATGCAATGGGGCAAATAAATAGTACAATTGGAGTATGTGATAAAATGTTATCTTTTATGTAATTTAGCTGCAATTTAAACACCGGAGTGCAAATATTCTTTCTGTTGTTGAATATTGATGGAGTGATACCGCAGCAAAATATGGAATTCATCCGGTAGAAGAAGAGAATCGTAATCAAATATATTTTTTTTTCTAAAGGAAATTAACGACGAATTATATGATGACATGGGTGAACAAAGGAATAAGTTGTTGGCTTCAAGAGAAGAAGAAAATTGCCCGAAAATAAAATGCGTTCAGGACGACCCGAAATTGCAGTAACCGTCAAGAACTATGATTCTGTGCACCAGGCGATGATCTCAGATAGAAAATTGGCCTGAAGAGGATTGCAAAAATAGTGGAGATATCTGTGGAATGTGTCTTATCACATTGCTCATAAAGAACTAGTAAGAAGAAAGTTTTCCAGAAAGTAGATCCCAGAAGACTGGAATGCCGATCAGCAACAAAATCGTATGCTTGCTTCACGCGCAATTTTGGTCCATTCTGAAGGCGATTCCTCCAATTGTTTCAACCGTTTGGTGATTGTCGATAAAACATGGCTCCACACACCGATCCAGAAACCAAACAGTAGTAATGCAGAGGTGGCACACGGGTGTTCAAATTGCATCTGAAATACATTTAAGAATAACTTGAGTAAATAGTCCAATTGTACTAATCTATCCGTCTCCCTTCAATGTTATGCCGGAAACGTTCCAAACTCCCCCGAACCTAGTTTATACCGTATTTTGTTTTATGATGTAGGTAAATCATGAGAAATGGGGAAAATAATGAATACTCTATAGATTCAAATTCAATGAAATTCAAACAGTAAAACAGTGTGATTGTGATGGAGATATATTTGCCGATGTATTCTCCGATTTACCAGGTCGATATAGTAACCACTATGTTGCATAGTACATTGCTAGACTAACTACATATTTTTAAACTTGAAATTAGTACTTAGCTATTCAGATCGCATGAATTATGTGTTTGGACAACTTGCTCTAGATAGCGTACTGTTAGCACTCTGGAGTAACAAAATTCGGAGCATCGAGTTCTATCCTCTTCCCAGTTGCATTCATTCATTCTTTGAATTTCGATCACAAAAATTAATTAAAATGTGTTGTCATGGAGATTTTGAAAGAAAAGATATCAATTCAACTCTCAACCAAATACTGAAATGAAATGGAGTTTCTAGTTTATTGAAATGAAATGAAATGGACTTTCTAGTTTTACGTCACACAATTATATCCTCTTGACAGTGACGCCCGAAGAAAATTTTCTAGGGGGGACCGTCTCCATAGTTACTACATTAAGTCTGGTATTTAATATATGTGGTTTGCTATATTACGTATAAATTTTCATGAACCAAGGAGACTGGGCCCCCTGCCCCCATTCGCGCGCCCATGCCCCTAAGCTAAAGCAAACCGATGATTAATGGTAGTGAATGATCGTGAAATAATTGGTATAATAAGAATGTCGAAGCAAACTGGATAACCGAAAGAAAACCCACGTACATGGTGTTGTCCATTACAAACTTGTGTGGCCAAGAGTCGAACCAGGGAGCTCTCGCAACAGAAGCGAGCATTCTACCACAGAGCCACAGTACCAATAATGCTTTATTGTTACATTTGTATTGAATCTTTACGGATATACAGATGAGAAACTATTAATGATGCTTTGAGGTACAGAACACGTTTCTGTAGAGGAAGCAATTTCTTGATTTCATATGAAAGCGAGGACAGTTTCTCTCGAACCGATAATAACTGTAGGATAAAAATGTAAGTGAGATATGACTTCTTTAAGCCCGCGAATCGCAGACAAAGCTATAAGAAATTTATATATATATATATAATATATGTGTGTGTGTGTGTGTGTGTTTGAAAGTATGCGTGAGACAGATTATGAATTGCTCGGCACTTTTAGTGACGAAATTGTTTACTCATCCATTGTGTGGTTGATCATATATAGAGGAAGTGTTTGCCTGTAGAAGTTTGCAGGCCTTTCAACTTTGTAGTGAGTTTAGTTTGTGCTTTGTAAGAGTGTGTTTGGTTTCAAGATGGCTTCAAAAAATTGCAGTCATATATGAACACAAAATATTTTCGTTATATTGAATTCAAAAAATGAAATATAAGTGACTGAATCGAGAATTGAATAAGTTCTCGAGCTTACCTTGCTTGTGCGCTAGTCACACCGCTATGTTATCGATTTCGCTCTCCGACCAGACACACATTATCTCCTGAGGACGGTGATCAGGCACTCAGACCACATGGGCTGCACTACAATTCCTATTGTATTTGTTTGTATTAACGAACACATTTAACTCCCAAACCAGACTAATGACAAATTCGTGGTTATTTGGTTTGAAATTAAAATTTAAGCACATTGCATGAAATCTAGATATGTGTTTTTGTATAAATGAAACAAAAGTTTCTGCTTTCCAGGTATTAATTTCGTAACTAAGTCCCGAAGTTCTAGTACTTATTTTTATGTTCACTTTATGCTTAATTGTAAAGCTATTTTGTAGAACATTTGCTATTCATTCTAGTAATTATCCGTTTCTTCTATATGTCTTACCTAATATTTGTTCTGTTTCCAGGTTTGCAGCTGATAGATTTCAAGGTAGGGTTGATCGTAGTGACTCAAATCGTAAATATATATGTAAAGTTTGCTTTAAAGAATTTTCGTATAAACATTCTCTTAGTCAACACGGAAAAACACATACAGGAGAAAGACCCTTCGCATGTAAAATCTGTAGAAAAACATTTCGTTTGAAACATCATTTAGTATATCACTCTGGAGTTCATCTGGTCGAAAAACCTTTCCGATGTCAAAAATGCAATAAAGGGTTTTGTTCAAAACAAGCATTAAAAGCGCATTATGTTTTGAAGCATTAATTGTATGGGTGGTTGGAGTTTTTTTGTTTGTTTGTTTGTTTGTTTTAATGAAACATGATAGTACAAATATCTCTATTTAAAGGAAATGAAGAGGAGAAATATAATATTTGGAGAAGACTTTCAAAATGTTGAAATCTTTTTTAGTTTGTTGTGAATATCTTAAACTTAATGTAGTAAGAAGTTTTGTAATCAATTTCTTCCTATAGTACAACATTTATTGAGTAAAATTATAAGCGTAAACAATTATGGTGACGCGGGGGAGTTATGGCAGGTAAACGTACACCTTAACTATTTATATTCCAAAATAATACCTTTTGTTTTAATTTTGACAAATATTATAATAATTCTATGTTATTTCTACATTATTTGCACGAATTAATAAGAAAAAATCTGTAATCCTTGTAAGGGAAGTAAGCGATTTGTTTTCTGAACTCGTAACTAACAAAATTACCCCAACTCTGGGGAATTATAGCAAAGTTATCTAGTTTCTGTTGTATTTACATTGCACTGGCTTTTGGGCTATCATATCATATCGTTTTAGTCATATAAAATTGTGTTTTTTTAAATCTTTTTTATTTCTGTTTTTAAGGAAGTTATGAATAAAAACGCTAGTCAGTGAAAACGACTGATATATATTCTACAGAAACAATTAAGAACAATTTATGAAAACTCACAAATAGTCTTTAAAGCTCTTATTACTCAATTTATTGAAAATATTTTAGTCTGCATATTTTGGAAAATGTAAATAGCCTATATTGTCAGCCACAATAAGAGACTTGCTATAGGCACAACGTAACTAGCGACTTCTTAGTCAAAATCTGAGTCCGGATTTATTGGTAAAAGCTCATCTTCATATCTAGACTCATTTTTTTTCACAGTATTACCATCAGTGGAATTTGTTTGCATTGATATTTGCTCTTAGGGAAAAAAAAAATGTTATCATAGAGACTATCTTCATTTACATCAAAGTCAAGATGCATAAGGATCGATAGTGAAAGAATAGTAATCTCAACATTAATATATACCTCAATGTCCAAATTGTCCTTATGCGAACAATTTCTTCTAAAAATACGCGGTAGATTTAAATGAGATTTTGCTGCCATTTTTCTTTTTCTTTTTTTTTTTTTTTTTAATGGGAAATATGAGCTCCCGGATTAAATCAAATCAAAAGTCGAAAGAAAGCAAGAAAGCAAAAAAATTATGTCAATTACGGGAGCTTCCGAAAAGTTAGCAACTTAACCTCTGGACTGGCAAAAGCTTTTTTTTTTTTTTTTTTCTTCCTCCATATTTCTTGATGTACAATTTATCGGTTGTCCAAACCCAAATTTCAAGAGTGAAACAATATGTGGTTAGGTTGATGAAGGACAAAGTGGTTAACGTTCCGATATGGTACCAGAGACCTGAGTTTGGGTCTCAGCCCAGTCGCACATTTTCAACCCTCAAGTTTATTGTTTGTATAGCTATTTGGGTATTTGTTTAAACTCGCTTTATTGAGTTGCAATACTGTTTGTAGAAAAAACGTGTAAGAGCTGGTACTGCTGTATATTTACGCCGTATACATGAAACATCTAGAGACAAATTATATGTGAGTAGTGTGGAGAATACACGAGTATATTGTCAATTTTTTTCCCTATATATGTAGCAAGTATAATTAGCACCATTACCTTTGGTGAATGTGGACCAGATTAAAACTCCTATGTTGGTTTGTTTTCGATTAGCCTAGAGAAAATAAATGTGGGAGAACTAAATAAACAATTATATTGAATTTATCATTTAATATTGTTCTTACTATAAGTAATTCGTTTGTATTTATAACTTCCATGATAAATAGTATTTATTAATTTTTGAACTTCCATGATAAATAGCGTTTATTAATTTTTGTTAATGTCAAAAATAAACTTTTCTTTTTAAATAATAGCTATGTAATAAATATACTTGTATACGTCTGAGCAAGCTCATATTCTGTCTAAATGTGTATACTTACATTGTGTTATTAAGTACATTTTAGAGTTTACAGCGAGTTAATGCTGAAAAATTTTATAAAGGTTAAAATTCTATAATAAAAAACAAAAAAGTACTTAAGTGGTTTTGTTTCTTGAAAGATAGTGCTTCATTGATTAATGTTAATGTTCCTGTTCTCGTTAATGTCCCCGTTCAGCACTAAGGCTATATAAAACAATATCTACTGTTTAAATTGTATCCCACTACTTGGGTTTGTATCCGATGCAGATTTGCCCACTACGACGGGGCAAATTAAAATATTTAATGATACACATATTTAATGATAATAAATTTAATGATACACAAAGAATAAAAAGATGAGCACTGATGCCGAAGATCTTGGGTTCGAGTTCCGGTCCAGTCGTGCATTTTTTCACTCTTTCTTAATCAGCGAAAAAATGTAATGAAATCTTTAAGTTTTACGTCCAACGGTTATGCCGGTTAGGCTAAAGGAGACGGTGATGATGAGAGATAAGTGAAATGGTGGAATGAAGAAAGTGGGAGAAAACGGGAGAACTCCGAGAAAACCCACGAGCACGGTGTTTGTCCACCACAAAGTCAACACGGCGCGAGCTGGGATCGAACCAGGGACCCCAAGCACCGGAGGTGAACGCTCTACTACTGAGCCACCGCACCCCTTCTTTATCATCGAATCCGCGCCTATAGAGGAATTGTTGTGTTAAAACTGGGCTGTTTCTTCTATTTATCAATACCAAAAAAATAGTTATAATATTCATAAAGTAGCTATATTTGTACTTGGTTTGAAAAATATAATAATATTTTTTCTTTTTCCTAATCATATAGCTTTTTCTTTTTTTTTTCTTTTTTTTTTTTTTTTTTAATCTCGCCTGTCATATTGTTTACATGTGAAGAAAGCGTAAGTATTTAATTGGGTAAGTTAGTTGTCTTTATATATAAGTACCAAATCCCCCAAACGTTACTACAGGCAATGTTTTATATTCTTCTTTCTGCGTCTTTTATTTAGAATTCGTCTGAATTCGATGTCTTGATTTCAGATACCCTGTATGAGCATCTTACTGGACTATTCTTAAATCTTCTACTTCCATTCTATGTCTAATATATATATATATAAAATGCTAAAATATTTGTTTAATCATTATAAATGAAAAGTTCAAATACCAAGTTTTACTTCTGTGACCTCAAGAGATTCCGAGATAATATATATAATAATTGATACTACCATTTCTTCTTTCACATTGAATTAAAAAAAAAAAAAAAAAATCTTCAGTAGTGGTACCTTATGTCACAAATCTCAAGATTCTAGCTTAAACTGTTTGGTCTAGATGTTGATTAGTCAGTGAATGATAACTTTTTTTTATATATATAGATTGAAATAATACTTTTGATTCTTGAAAGAAAATAAAGTGATGACGCTCAATATATATGTCGAGATGGATATGTTAACTTATTTAAAGACAGACCGAAGGACACCGTAACGTTTTTGAAAATGTAGCTTATGACGTAGCAATACTATACATAAACCAAAATTAGATACGAATTAACAATTCAAAACCCATGGAAACTTGTGTTGAAAAGGGAAAGTACTCACGGCTTCAACATATTTCGTCACTGCGCCTCAAAAACAGCAAAACTGACAACTTTCCAATAGTAGGAAAAAGTACTTTTTCATCGTTTACCTTATAGTCTTCTTGCTTTCCTTATTACGAGAAAAGTATTAAGAATTCACATATAGAAATATAAGGCAAGATGCAACATATTTTTCTGCTCATATTATAATATATAACTCATTTTCTACAAAAATATTACATTTATGTTAAAAAAAAAAATCACGCATTTTTCATATTGGAAAGATGAAACATTTCCTAAAAACAAATTGACACATAATATGACTTACAATCTTTTAAAAACAAAACTAGGAATAAAACACCCCTAAGGAGGTGGGGTAAGAATGACATGTAAAAATAATTGAAAAATGACTGATATTAGTGTCAAATTCATAGTTTTCGGGGTCGGTGAGATGAATAGTAACGTCCGTTCAAGTCCAACTTTAGCCCCCGTCGTCATGGGGTTTGGAAGGGCATGAAAAATAACATGTCCAAAATTACCGATCGTAGTGTCGAGTTCACAGTTTTTGCAGTCACTAAATTGATTGGTGACAGTCTCAATGGCATTTGAACCCAGGTTTAGTCAAGAGGAGAAGTAGGAGCTGATCCAGAAACTGATAGGGTAACACCAAAGTTTTTACTCTTCAGTATTTTTTTTTATTTCGCTCATATTGAGAACAACGGCGACAGTGTTGCTATTCATTATTTAGTTATGTATTTATTTATTACACTCATGTTAACAGGGGAAACGCCAAAAGCGTACTGATATTGACAGACAATGCCGAATGCGTTGCTCTTAATTATTTGTTTATTTCATTCATTTCTTCACCTTCAAATATGATACATTGCATGAACCTTATTCTCCCCGCGTGAATTATATATATGTATATATACGAAACTTTAATGTTGTTTTTTCCACGCTCTCAGGAGTTCGCACTGTCTTTGGAGCTTCATGTTTCACATCCAACACAGTACCAGTCTCTTCAAACTTCTTCACCCGAGCAAATATGGTACGAGACGGAACCTTACCATGTCGACATACATTCAAGTTTCGTCTTTTAAAAAAATGGACGGGGTAAGAAGTATCCAAAATATCTTTTAGTGTCGAATACTGCAGCCATCATATGACGTATTTCGAACAAGTAGAAATAAAGTTAGAAGGAATTGAAAATTTGATTTCTTTCAAAGGACTTTATTTCGAAGAAAAAATAAGTTTAGGCAAGTATTACATCAAATTACGTATATGATTCTTAATAGACAAAGATTATGATACCGTTTACAGCAATTTGATACCTCAAACCATTCTGGAGATATGGAAAAATGGTTAATTTTCATATATTACTTAAAATGGCGTATTTATAGGAATTTTCTAAAACACTTCATGATTTACTTTACTTCTAAGCCATTACAACAATACTTTTTGGTAGGTGTCATTACAAAAAGTTCTCTCGAAATTATATAATTTTAATCAGTGTTGCAAATTTTACCAGTATTCACCATATATCAAGTTGCTGTAAATTATCTTTACATGTATTGAAAGCCATCTATGCAATTGTATGGTGTACTTATCTAAACAGTTTTACGAAATAAAGGCTTTTGAAAAAAATAAAAATAATCCCTTGTATCTTTGTTTCTATACATTCGAAATCCGTCATATCACAATAATATTATTAGACACTAAGTTAATTTGGATGTGTATTGCCCTGTCTCACTTGCGTAGTTACTGTTATAAAGATGTTTGTGATACTGTAACTTCCTTAGTTTGCAACGCTGAATAACAAATCTGATATTGGAAGTTTTTGTTTGACATATAAATGTGAAATATGCAATAACCTGACCTAGTGCTTTTTAAATTTTTTTAAACATAATTATGTTGCGTTGACACTACTGTAAACTTGGTGACATCACATATGTGAAATAATGTACCTCTGCTGATATTTGGATGGCACGAAATATCAGTGGTTTTTTGTCTATTAGTTTAAAAATTGCAAGGGCGTATCAAGATAAATGATCCACCCTGTATATAAGTTTAACTTCCCACAATTGTACTCTAGGTTAAGAGAGACATTGATGATGATAATGAATAGAGTGGTGGAATGAGAAAAGTGGGTGGAAACAGGAGAGAGGTGTTTGCCCATCACAAAGCTCATTTGGCACAAGTGGAGATCAAACCAGGGATCCCATGCACCAGAGATAAGTCACAGCGGCACTTCGTGTTTACTTTGTGTTGTGTGAATTGTTAAGAACAAAAATATATATCTATACTTTGACATACTTATGTTTCAAGGAATTTATGAAATGAAGTAATTTCTAAAACTAGTGTAGAATTGAGATACCAGCTTTTGAATCGGAATTTCCCAATAAAGAAGGTTGTAGTAGTGTTTTTTTAAATATATATATATATATATATATATATATACAAGGGATGGATAAAAAGTAATGGCACAATTGTTATAATTTACAAATGACTATATTAGAAGGGAAAATACGTTCTACATTCCTTCAATGTAATCAACCCCCATGTCCACAACCTTCTGCCACACGTATGGAAGGCGCCGTACTCCGTCAGCACGTTGTTCTCTGGCTATGTCTCGCAGCGACCGCCCTACGGCATTGAGGATGGCGTGTCTGGTGTTGTATCGTTGTCCGGGAAGTGGTTGCTTCATCTTGGAAAACAGGTCATAATCGCACGGATATGGTGGATGTTCCAGAATCTCCCAGTTCCAGGCGCGTAAAAGGTCCGTCACGGCGGTAGCGCTGTGCGACAGCGTGCATTGTCGTGCAAAATGATTGGGGTCCGTGCCAAAAGATCAGGTCGCTTTCTCCGAAGTGCGGGACGCAGATGGTGTTGCAAGAACGTGCAGTAATATGGCGCATTCACAGTCTGCCCTGCTGGTACAGCATGGTGCAGGATAACCCCTTGGACATCATACGCCACTATCATGATCACCTTCACTCCTCCCTGACTAGGGCGCACAGTCTTTGGCCGAGGGGAACCGGGATGCTTCCATTCGTTGGATTGGCGCTTCAAACATGGTTCGTAGGATCGAACCTAGGTTTCGTCAATGGTAACGATCCTGCCCAAGAAATTGTCACCCTCCCTCTGGTGGCGGTCCAGCAATTCTTGTGCCGTGCATATCGGTACCATTTCTGCACCTCGGTAATGACATGTGGAACCCAACGTGCTGCAATTTTGCGAAAACCCAGGATGTCGTTCAAAATGTGAAGCACAGTTTTATAGCACACACCAACCTCTGCAGCACGCTCACTGCGCGATAACTCACGCGCAGTCCACAGTCTATCCACGTCCAGCAAGGATGCAAGGAGATGAATTGTCATGTTGCCCACTGGAGGTCGTCCAGAACGTTGGCGGTCTTCCACGTTCTGTCTGCCTTCACGAAACACTTTAACCCATCGAGCTACGGTGCGGTATGGCAACGCTGCATCACCACAGGCTTCCCACAGTCCCTGAAAACATTCTCGTGCACTACGACTACGTGCCACTTCAATTTTGATCCACGAACGCTGTTCATGTTTAGCGAACATTGTGTTTAGAGCGCTTCCGATACCAATTTGACGCCACTGCTCTCGTTGACTGACTGACTCAACAGCGTTCCCACTCACCTGAGATTGTCTTCTCCGGTGCTGCCACCTCGCGGTTCTCCGTCACTAGACTGGCGCGTGCCGGCAGGGTTGCCAGTACTTTTTATCCAACCTATGTATTTCATTTGATACGTTAATAAGATTATGCTGGCTGATTTCTAGCTAATAATGCTGTGCATTGTAGAGTGACCTTCTCTTTTCTCTCTAGCTAATTTCAATCCCAAACAAGAAGTAAGCCTCTAATATCAAACAAATCACACACTAGGTTTTTATTTTTAAAAAATGAATTTTTGCGAAATTTTTATCTAATGTATATATTTTCAACAAACTTAAAAGGTTCATTACTGAATTCTTTATGTCTGTGTGTGCGTATTCTTTATGTCTGTGTTATTTGTGGATTTTTCAATTTTGAGCCCTCCATTTGATAGAGCATCAAACACTATCTAAAAGAAGTGTTTGAATTTTCCGCATTACTCTTACCATTCACGAGATATTGCCCAAAAAAAGTTCGGATTTCGGAAGACTTAAGGAGCCATATCTTGGGAACCGTAAGTCATAGAGAGATGATATTTTGCCAATTTTTCAACTTTGAGCCCTTCCATTTTGAGCATGTGTCTTTGTAAAACAACATATCGTAGTTCGTAGAACGTTTTAACAGAACTATTAAACAAAACATGTGGAAAAGTTTAGTACTCGAGGAAATTATAAGTGGGTAGATATATTACAAGAATTGTTTAATGATAATGAATATAATAATAAAGTACACAGAACAGTTGATATAAAGTCTGTAGAAGTTTATACAGAAAAAATAATTCTTTTTAAGTTCGTTCTGGCAATGCTCTTGGAGCATTCCCAACTAGTTTAATCTTGGGAGGGGTAACTCTCTTATTATCGACTTGATCTTAGCTCAAAGCAGTGGAGATATTTGGGAGGCCGCAAAGTCATCACGTGACTAACTTTTGTCTGAAGCAGAGGGGATTGTGAGAAAGCCTTAAAGAACATATGCAACATGTTATGTCTAAATCGAATGGTTTTTACGAACGTTATCGAAGAAAATGTTTAAAAGGTATATAGGGGGGTGGGCGGAGGGAGATCATTATCTTATTCTCGATTGATTTTAAATAGTAGAAAGATAGAAAGTCTCGGGAAAAAAAACGTACTATATTGTAGCAATATATGAAAGTATATATGAAAGTGATTATAGTTTATTTTTTAAGTCAGGGCTACGATAATTTCTCTCTCTTCGAGAAGGGGGAAAATTCACTGCTTATTCTTATCTTATTTTAATTCCAGACTTTAGAAATTGTGACGAAGCCTAAAGAAAAATACGAAATATTTTATAAAATCGGTTACTTTTAACGAAAATTATTGTGGGAAATATTTTTCATTGGGAACGGGACTAAATTCATCATTTCATTGTTTGTAGATTTTAAAAGGAGTGGGGATGATTGGGAAGAAAATATAAACCATATTACATCAATTACATTAATACTGACTAACACTAGGAAAAATAATTGGGGAAAAATTATTTTCGTATAATACTATTTAAATATGGAAACTTCGAAGCTTGGGAGAAGTTACCCTCCGTTTACCCGCTTATCCTTGACCATTTCAACTATAGGCGATAGGAAAGATCGGGAAACTTTAAGGAAATGTACACTATGTTTTATCGATTTTGATTTGATTTTTAGTTTTGCGCCTCTTTCAGCAGCGAGGCTATAAGAGACTAGGACTTACAGGGTTAACGTGGAATCTGAGCCACAAGAGCTCCCGCTTAGCCACGAGGGAGCTCTATATATTTTATGGAAATTTAATAAATTTTGTGAAGGTTATGTTGTAAAATCGTCTTGTTATCACAATATGTGTACATTCAAACTTATACGTGAAATGAATTTTATCCCCTTTTCCTTGATGCATGTATTCCAACCCCAAACAATATGATTATTTCCTAAAGTTATAGGAAGGCACATACCAAGAACATTAAAATCGAACGAATTCTACAAGAGTTATCGTGAAACAGACAGACAGACAGACACAAATTACGGTTGAGTCGACTGCTACAATCCTGATACGCACGCTTGATCTAAAAGTAACGGATTTCGGAGAACAATGAGTCAATATTTTCGTTATTTACATTCATTTCATCTGTGATTCAGTAACTTCCGATTCGTTTTACCAAGATAAATGTAAAGCGAAGTCAATAGATGGGAAGAATGTTCATGACGCATTTCACATCATATGTACGTTCCATAATTATACATCAGCAACATAGAACTTTGTCTTTATTTTGTTTCAATACTTTATGTTAAAATTATTAAATGTTTTTTTTAATGGGTACGGTGAAAAAAAGAAGTGTTGCAAACTGTGAGACTGAGAAAAAAATTCAGAATTTTGCCTTATCGAGAAATAATATTCGTGTTTCATATTAATTGACGTACTTATTTTTGAGTTGAGTTGAGTTGATTTTGAGTTAGCGTTCTTTCCAGCAGCGAGACTATATGAGACCTGGAATCCGAACTACATGAGCTCCTACTGGGAATCGAATCTGGGTCTCCCACGTATTTATTTTTGACAAGTAGATATTTGTGTTTGATAATTTACCAAATAAACAGGGAAACTTTAAGGAAATGTACACTATGTTTTATCGATTTTGATTTTTTTTTTTTTTTTTTAAGTTTTGCGTCCCTTTCAGCAGCGAGGCTATCTAATTATAATATTGGAATTTCATAGCAAGCTTCTAACAATTTTGTTTTTAATAAAATTTTAAGTTCATTAACTTAAAATCTAACAGATATGGCCTGTTATGTGAGAGAGAGTTTCCGAAGTTCTCACATTATGATTCAAACAAAGGCACATTTATGTTTGTATATTCATATCGACTTTATTCATTTATTGTAACGCTATTTTCTTGGACATTTGGTTTCTGTTGTAGTAACTCCCCACTATTCTTTAATATTTATCTACTTTCCTTCTGTCTGTTTACAGGTCTGCAGCTTGTATGTTCCAAACTGTAGCTGGTAGTAAACCAACTCGTAAGCATAGATGTAAAGTTTGCTTTAAAGCATTTCCTTGGAAGTCTTCTCTCAGGGACCATGCAAGAGTACATACTGGAGAAAGACCCTTTGAATGTAATACCTGTGGGAAAACATTTAGTCTGAAGCATCATCTCGAATATCATTCCGGAATTCACTTGACCATCAAACCTTTCCGATGTGAAGAATGCAATCGTGACTTTAATTCCAAACAAGCATTGCATGTACACAATTTCACAAAACATGAAATATATAGGCGATTGAAAAGATCTTCCATAAAAATGCCATAGTGTGTTTTTAATAATACCGGCGTATTAACAGTTTATATGTAGAGGAATTGGAGAGAATACTTTGCAAACATCGTTATAAACTTCTTTCTTCAAATGCTATTGCCAAAGGGAAAATAGTAAGAATTCTGTAATACAGATACATCATTCATTGCTAAATTTATAACCATAATAACCATCTAGTTTTTGGGGGGGATTAGAAGCTGTATGATAACATGCTTCTATAGTTCTTACAAAGACAATGTTTAATGTATTTTTTTTTTAAATTCATTTATTTATTTTCGAATAAAATTTTCTTTACTTTTGTTCATGAATTTTTTCTTCAACCATCCGTGATGTTTTCAGCGTTCCTTAACTAATGTTTTATAAAATACACTAAATTAATATTGATATCGTACAGTTTACAGTTGAAACCTATTCTAACCCTCTTCTTTATGTTTATATCTATTATACTTCTTTCGGTTTTAGGGACAATTCAATTTAAAAATAAAATAAATTTTGTTTTGATAATTAGTTAAAAGTTTTTACTAATACATTGTTTAATAAAATAACCTTAATATTATATACATTATTTTCTGCCGTATGTATTAACGGTACTAAGAAATTATGAATCCCTTAATAGTTTGTCATTTATTCACACAAAAGTCATTTTTAGTAAATAATTATGTACTTGTGACCTACTAAGAAAACAAGAGAATCCCTTGATAATAAAACTAAGAAAAATATTCATACTGAAAGTTAATGAAACTTAAAGAGTAATGTTTCATCTAAGATCTATATACAGTATTAAAAATTAAATCATCTTTCATAAAGTTGTACTGAGGAAAGAAATATTGTATTAGTTGTCATTTAAAATTAGTTAAATTTTGATACATTGATTAGAATCAAACATAACTTTTCAACGCCGGAGCTGTATGAGACGGAATCTACTAGTTAAAGATGATTTGAACTATTACTCTGGTTCCTTCTTTGTAGCCGAGGCAAGTCTTCATAGTTTACTAAATCTTAAAATTTGAGCTTAGTTTCAATTGTATTAAAGCAAACAAAACTGCTTTCATATCAATAGCTAGGATATCTGTATGAAGAAACACGATTGATCTTGTACAAATTTAATAGAAAACACGTTGTTCATGTTAAGAAATATAGTTGTTTTGTGTTAATTGAAAAAAAAATGCAAAAACTTAGATGTATGTTTTCAAAATTTTTGTATCATAATCTTATGCGATAACAGGATAAATAAAACATTTATGTTACAGAATTTGATAATTGTGTATTAATTTGGTTTTTTTTCCCTTTCCCATAGGTATATGCAAAATTCATTTAAGATATCATGTTTTCGTACATTTAAGATAAAAGAGCAAGTGATTTTACCGAATAATAACAAGTCATAATAAGGAACTAAAACAAATATTAAAATTGTATCGGGTAGTTTGTGTATTATATACGGCTTATAATCAAAATATTATATTGGACTGCAATTCCTTTGGAATTCAAAGTATTGCTTTGGATCTGGTGACATAAATAATCTTTTATTCTTGTTAAATTCATTAGCCACTACTTTATAGCGCCACACTTGTAACTAGGGATGATTGCTAACAGATGCTATTAGATGTATCTTAAAATATTTAAATAATTTTAATGAATTAATTATAATTCATTCAACTCTCAAAACATTTATAAAGATTATTTCATAAAGAATTTCCAAGTCATGCTCGTAATCTTCTTCAGTATGATTGATTAAATTTCACTAATAAATTCTGAAAATAAAACTATAATTGATTTACGATTCTTCTTCTTCTTCTTTCACTGTGACACCACACTGCACCATACCGTTCTTAAATATCGATCTTAACGATCGTTTTCACTCTTATTATCCTGTGATGGATTTGTTGATGTGTACTTTTCTTTGATGAGAATTTAATATATATTGAAAGGAAACAGGTCTTGTAGGTGATCAAATCATAGGAAAATGGCTGAAACGTATGAAATGAATTTTGGAATATAGGAAGTTAGCATCAAGCTCGAACTAGGCTTTTATCATGACAATTTTATTTAAATGTATATCTATGGGATGAAGCAGGAGGAGGCATAATTTATACAAAAAATTTGGTAGCTCACGAGTTCGATGAAACTCGGTACATAAAATTCTCATTACAAATAAACGCACACGTGTCCCAGCATCTTTCAGAATATCGTTTTGAGGGGCGGGAGGAGACATTTTATATATATATTTTTGTTTCTCCACTTTGAAAGAGACGTTGTCTGATGTATGTTATCCTAAAAAGAATATTGGGGGGGGGGGGGAGGAGGGACAAAAATTTGTGCGGAAAATAGAGTATCTCACGAAACACTGTAGCTAGGAACGTGAAACTCGCTGTATAAACACTTTATTAAGAATGAGTGGAAACATGTCCCAGAGTTTTTGAAATTTTTTGTGTTATGGGGAAGAGTTAGAAGAGAAACTTTTTCTATATTTTGTTTACCACATTGAAATCGACATAATCTGTTCTTTGTGATCGGATCATGGAAAAACGGCTGATCCGCTTAAAGCTCAAGCTGTACTTTTTTTTTTGTCATATCACTTTAATTAAAGGGCTTATCTTAAGAGCCTGACTTACTAAAAATAATACAAAATTAACCATTTTTCTTTTGCTTGTTTTTCATAAGTGAAAAGAGAGAATGAAATGCAACTTACCACAATCACAGATAATATTATTCTACAACAGAGAGTATGAACCTGAAGAATTTTCAATGTTGCCATCCATAGAAATTACAGTGTTGCCAGAACAAGATTTTCCCCAAAATCTAAGTTAAGGCAGCGACTAGAGGAACGAACTCAATTGCATTTGATTATGTATAACGTTGCTTTGGTATCCTGTGAACTACTTTTTAAATAACATTATTTAATTTTAATAATATGTTAAAACTATTTTGGTTATTACAAACTAAATATAACTATTATTTACAAAAGTAGTAGTAGTAGGACGTATAATGATTAATAATAATAATAATAATATACAATAAGTCATGAAAAGGGCTGAATTTATAACCGTTTTCACCATTGTTCATTATATTTGTGCAAATTTTAAAAGTTACCAGTGTTCTTTTTTCTTTCTTTCTTTCTTCCACTGGTGAAACGCAAAGCAGATACCTGGCTTCTGAGCGAAGTGAATCATTTCTACGTTCTAACTTTTGATAATAATTAATTTATTCTGAACTATAAATAAAACAATTTAAATTACGGGTTTGTTGGCTTTTCGTTCCATGCTTTGCAATTTCGATATGCTAAATTAAAATTAATAATAATTGGTAAATATTTGGAAACGCGATACTTGTGATTTGGGCATCAAAACTTATTTGTGGCAACTATATATTTAAATATTCTTGTACACTGTAATGAGAAATTATGGAGTGAAGAAAGCAAACACTTTAGTTGAGATCAATGTAACAGCGCTAGACACTTTTGCAATATAAGGAAATCTACCAAATTCTTGCTTCATTTATAATACTGTATGTACTAGAAACGAAGCCGTGCAGCCACCCAGATGGAATAAGATGATATATTTAGTTCCGCGAGTAATCTTACAAAGGGATTCAGTTAGAATATATCATCCTGTAGGTAGGTAAGAAATGTTGGAAGGCAAAATTTGAAATAAAATAACATGTTGTTCTTACAGAAGTAATATATTAGTGCAAATTTGTTAGTATCGAAGAATAGGAAGATATTAAGATATGTAAGTCTATTTGGGAAATATTTTATAAATGATGTATTGATGAGTTCAACGGGTTTTATAACCATCTCTGCGTTATATATATATATAGTAGTAATTATAGTTGACATGAACTAAGATACGTGAAACTTTGTTGACGAAATGGATGATATATTTGAATAAGATTAATCCTCTTGAGATTCATTATAGTCTACATCAGATTCTATTTCTAGCATGTACTTCGTACATTGCTTACCTCTTTCATGCCTTTTCAGTCATTTTGAAATACTTTCTTACTACCTAGGTATAAGAGTTATTTATGATGCATATATAAACATACACAAAAAACATACTTAACTCTGCAAAATTAACAGTTTCTTTCCTTTTCATATTTATCTTGCAACTGATGCTAATTGACACAGACTTTTTGTTTTAAAAATCAACCACGTAGAGAGTGCAATGAACTTCATTTATAGCACTCATTAGTATAATAAATTTTACTTCAATAATGATTTTCGTTGTAATAGTTTTCCTTCTTTGCAGGTATATTATTGACACATGCTTAACGGAAGATGTATCTGCAATATTCTCTTGTTATGTTCTAGATTGTGATATTTTAAATTACGACAAAAATATCGAAGTTAGGGTTGAAAATAACAATAATAATAATAATAATAATAATAAGGATAACTTGTCAGCTATAAATACTGTTCCTACTTCAGAATTGAGCAAAGACTTCGACAAGACATATGTAGGAACTCATAAATATAAATATTGTTGCAATATTTGTTCAGTGCGTTGGCAGAAACGTAAAGACTTGCTGATTCATATGCGCTGTCATACGGGGGAAAAGCCTTTTCAATGCCAGATCTGTGACAAAACATTTCGTCGCAAACAACATTTGGATTACCACATTCCTGTACATTTTCCTGAAAAGCGTGTAGAATGTTTTGTGTGTGGGATAAAATACTGCACCAATCAGGCCTTACATCGACATATAGAAAGAAGGCATAATATGTTAAAAAGTAGTCTCAGAAATATTAGTTAAACGATGTTGGATATTTAGTTTTCATTTTCAGCTGTTTGTTGTGAAGTTTAATTTAATGCAGGATTAAATAAGCTTTTATTGTTAAAGCAAATGGTTTTCATAGAAAACTATCAAGTATTGTTGCAGTGTCAAGTTAATTAATTTACATTTAATTTTAATAAATGATTTAATATATATACCGTTGCCATTTTAAGTGTTTAATTATGTTAACTTAATATATAAAATTGATATTTTAAATGTTTAATTATAGTTATATGATATGTTCAATATTTGAATACAGAATAATGTTTTAATTCCGTAGAGTATGCTTGCAATAAAACTTAGTAAAACAGATGTGACAATTATCAAATGGTTAAATTCCTTTTTTATTATGAATCGTCCCATAATATTAAAAATGTAATAATGTATCACTGAGAAATAAACCTAATCACTAATGTTTGAAATCGAATATCTACAATGAAGTTGATGTATTTTTTAGTATATTAAACGTAAATTATTCAATTTGCTCGAGCATTTTCTAAAATTTGTTCGACATTCTAAGCAACTTAGGACACACATTCTAAATAGGTTATTGGCCAAAAAATTGAATCTTCAAAGTAAAACTCATTAGGAGTTATTTACTAAAAACATTAAGTTGGCATAACCACAATGATTATTATTTATCATGTATTTCATTGTTAATATTTGTATCGTAAGTATGCAGTAGTATTTGGAACTTTTTAAATAAAGAAACGAACTAAATATTAACGAGTATTTTTTTAAACTTGTCTCAGAAAGTAAGTGCTAGTCATTAACTGGATTTTGTTGTTTGTATCGTTATCTAATAGAAGGAGAAACTTGCGGATAGAGTAAAACATTGAGTTTTCTGCATTGGCATCAAAATTATATATGTTTCTTAATGAATTAGGAAGAGACGACAAGCACGAATGTGAGATTTAATTCAATGATTATGATATAATAAAAGTGGAAACAAAAGTTAGAAGCAATGAGAAAGCCTAGTTATTGATGTTAGTGTTCTATGCATTAAAAGTGAACGAAGCGTTATCATTATATACAAACCTGGTGGTAAGTTTCCCTCCGTACCCATAATTAATTTTAATTCGAAACAATAATTATAATTATTGACACCGAAAGAAATATACGCCACGTTTGATAAAATTGGAAGATATTTACGAAAGGTATCATAGAAAATCATTTTGTCATTTCATTATATACGTCTGCCACCTCTCACACACATACAAATGAAAATGCATGTCATGCCAAATGATAAAATCTCGCTTCATTAAAGCTAATAACGTTACAAGGATTAGGTAATACAAGACATCTGCATTTGTCAAAATAGCATCCCGCTTCTTCATCCCTTTAGTATATGCTTGTGATACCTCAATATACATACCAGAATATTACTTTCGATTTGATATAGTAATCTTTAATTTAAGATTCATTTCAGTTTGAGTATTTTTCGTATCGAAGAAATATAGTAATTTAAAATTACTACATGACATCTAATTAATATTAGCGCTGTATAACCTACTTTTGCTAAAGCATCCTTTTCATACGCACATGTAGTTGTATAATAACAAGGATATGAAATAAATAAATAATAAACTACCTTGATACTTAATTTCTTCTTTGTAAAGCAACAAATATGACTTTTGTAGATCATGGAAAAATTTTTCTCCCTATAAGGAAATTATTTTATCTGTAATGTTCATTCAACTATTTTAAGTAGTTTTCAAAACACTGCAACAAAACTAATTGATATTCATGATACATCATCGAAAAATTTGAATATTTCTTAAGAGCAGTTGGAAAGCGAAACAGTATTGTCTTCATCAATAAGTGATTTTAAAGAAAGAAATTATGTACTTTATGTTTTCAGAATAATCAGAGAATTATTTGAATTTTGAATGTAGCTACATTAGGATACCCTTTTGCGGATGAAAGTATATTTGATAAAATATTTCGTCTTTCATATGTGATTAAGATCTGTATCTTGATACAGAGATACTCATTGTTCAGATTTTCTTATTATTATACTTGCTCTCTCTTCTTACTTATTGAGGATTGTATTTTCCAGTTATTATAATATTATCATATTGTAATAAACATGATTTATTGTAATATACTGTCGGAACAGGCCCGTAGCCAGCCCAAAAATTTAGGGGGAGGGGCGACCCAATCATACTATACTTCATCACCATATTATAGTTCATTTGCAAGTCTATCATGAAACTTTTAGGGGGCCAACCAAAGTTTAGGGGGCGGCTCCCCCTAGCCCCCGTGGATACGGGCCTGTGTCGGAGAGCTAGAAAACTATTATTGACAACAAAGAAGGGATGTAATATGAAACGAGATTAGTGGGATTACTCGATAATAAATTCTATACGTATAAAGAAATGGAAGATCTCATGATTTCTCTCTCAAAAAAGTAGAAATTATACTTATTCTAAGAATAGCCTGTAAAACTATCTATATATATAAAAGAGAACGCACAAATCCTTTGTTAGCTCATCACGCTAATACGGCTGAACCAATTTCTTTCATTTTTGGGGGGTTATTAGGATTTGGACCCTAGATGGTTTTTATCATATCACTTTAATTTTTAATTACCAGTGTCTTGAGATAATTGACCATTCAGGTACAAATCCTTTGTTATATTCATCATAGGTAAAAATAAACGTATTTATATGCAACCCGCATGACCGTTAACTCGGCGGGTTAACATAAATGACAGGCGATATACAGCGGAAAATAGCTTGAATCTTCTGTTTAAAATTTTTTAATTGATTTGCTTATTTTTACAGACACTTTTACAATATGCCAGCACCGGGATGACCGCAGCGAAGCGGGGCGGGTTAACATAAATGACAGGCGATATAATGTTAAGATTTACTGCAATCTTCTATGGTTTTTATCATATCACTTGAAAGCGAAAAAGTAAAAATTATCTAAGTAACAAAGTTTATTGCGTTCCGGGGTGACCGCAGCGAAGCGGGGTGAACGCTGCTAGTCTATATATATATAAAAGAGAACGCACAAATCCTTTGTTAGCTCATCACGCTAATACGGCTGAACCGATTTCTTTCATTTTTGGGGGGTTATTAGGATTTGGACCCTAGATGGTTTTTATCATATCACTTTAATTTTTAATTACCAGTGTCTTGAGATAATTGACCATTCAGGTACAAATCCTTTGTTATTAGTTCATCATAGGTAAAAATAAACGTATTTATGCAACCCGCATGACCGTTAACTCGGCGGGTTAACATAAATGACAGGCGATATACAGCGGAAAATAGCTTGAATCTTCTGTTTAAAATTTTTTAATTGATTTGCTTATTTTTACAGACACTTTTACAATATGCCAGCACCGGGATGACCGCAGCGAAGCGGGGCGGGTTAACATAAATGACAGGCGATATAATGTTAAGATTTACTGCAATCTTCTATGGTTTTTATCATATCACTTGAAAGCGAAAAAGTAAAAATTATCTAAGTAACAAAGTTTATTGCGTTCCGGGGTGACCGCAGCGAAGCGGGGTGAACGCTGCTAGTCTATTATATAAAAGAGAACGTACAAAATCCTTTGTTCCCTCATCACGCTAATACGGCTGAACCGATTTCTTTCATTTTTGGGGGGTTATTAGGATTTGGACCCTAGATGGTTTTTATCATATCACTTTAATTTTTAATTAACAATGTCTTGAGATAATTGACCATTCAGGTGTCCACGTATTTATATGCAACCCGCATGACCGTTAACTCGGCGGGTTAACATAAATGACAGGCGATATACAGCGGAAAATAGCTTGAATCTTCTGTTTAAAATTTTTTAATTGATTTGCTTATTTTTACAGACACTTTTACAATATGCCAGCACCGGGATGACCGCAGCGAAGCGGGGCGGGTTAACATAAATGACAGGCGATATAATGTTAAGATTTACTGCAATCTTCTATGGTTTTTATCATATCACTTGAAAGCGAAAAAGTAAAAATTATCTAAGTAACAAAGTTTATTGCGTTCCGGGGTGACCGCAGCGAAGCGGGGTGAACGCTGCTAGTCTATTATATAAAAGAGAACGTACAAAATCCTTTGTTCCCTCATCACGCTAATACGGCTGAACCGATTTCTTTCATTTTTGGGGGGTTATTAGGATTTGGACCCTAGATGGTTTTTATCATATCACTTTAATTTTTAATTAACAATGTCTTGAGATAATTGACCATTCAGGTGTCCACGTATTTATATGCAACCCGCATGACCGTTAACTCGGCGGGTTAACATAAATGACAGGCGATATACAGCGGAAAATAGCTTGAATCTTCTGTTTAAAATTTTTTAATTGATTTGCTTATTTTTACAGACACTTTTACAATATGCCAGCACCGGGATGACCGCAGCGAAGCGGGGCGGGTTAACATAAATGACAGGCGATATAATGTTAAGATTTACTGCAATCTTCTATGGTTTTTATCATATCACTTGAAAGCGAAAAAGTAAAAATTATCTAAGTAACAAAGTTTATTGCGTTCCGGGGTGACCGCAGCGAAGCGGGGTGAACGCTGCTAGTATTTTATAAAGGCAAGATTACGATAACAAGTAAGGATTATCGTTACATTTTTATTAGATCGAACTGAATAAATGTAAGTAAAATTCAGTCTTTATACTGTATTACTAAATAGTGATTATAACTTTCATAAGGACTACTTAAGAAACATGTAACAGAAATCAGTGACTAAGCTGCAAGAACAAGCATATTAGTTTAGGCTCTGTGTATTTTATATGGCGGAAGCAAGCTACACATCTTTATTACTATATATATAGTGGACAAAATAGTAGAGAAACTTGGCATATTATATTTTTGGCCACACTGAAACATTAATCGTTCAACTTAATTTGTTTGTTACAAGAAGTGAAAATTGTAGAGTAGTTGAAGTAAAAGGCAGTACGATCCCGAAGTTGTGCTGATATAGTGAGTGAACAATATATTATGCGCCACCGAGTGTCAGAAAAATCAAATTAGTGATGCCTATCTATTTGGGGATATAACCCAACCTTCAGCGTATAACCCAGCCTTCAATTCCCAAACAATCCTAGCTCATGTTAAATTTGGTTAGTTAACCTAAGTGTTGAAACATACATTTCAACCATAAGACAATATATAAAAGGGCGCTGGATATATATATATATATATATAAACACAAATACAAAAAAAATGTGGACTAGCACATGATAGCCTAGCACACCGAGATTTTCGCAACTAACAACACAGACAACTGTTCTGCACATAAAATGCATTATCAAGAGAGATTATAATTCAACGTGAGAAAATTATAATATGAAGAGAATTTTCCTAATTTTTTTTCAGACATCATCTTTGAAATATATAATGAATTAATGGAATTGATTCAGGGTCCTCTCGTCTACCAGAAATCATCAGACAACACAAAATTTATTGATTCCTTTGCTTATAAAATGCAAAAGAATGCAAAGAAGCCCGTGAGGTTTTTTTTTTGGGGGGGGGGGAGAATTTTAATTAAAACACTTGTAATGTTTTTCAATTTAGAGTAATTTTGCTGCTAAGTTAGGAGTTACAATTTTTAAGATTTTCAAAATGAGAATTCCAAAGTCGATGTTTAATACATTAAATGTTACATACTATATGTTCGTTATCGTAAATCATGTCTTAAAAATAGCTCATTCCAGTAGAGACTGAAGTATAGTATCTCCGGAAATGAAAAGGAGATGAAGAAAGACCAATCGATTATGTTCAATTGTTAACCGAGCCAATAGTCAATTTCGTGGAATCCTCATACTTCTAAACATGTTTTATCCATTCCTAGTACGTCTCAAACAAGTAAGATACACGATAATACAAGAAATAGTTGAGGGCTTAGAATAAATTACAAAGGTAAAGATATATTAGTCAATACAAACCGTAAGAAACAAGGATTATATTGATTTTTTTTAAAAATGATAATGGAAATTAAACAATCAATAACAACAAATAAGAAGAATAGAAGATAAATGATCATATTGTTCTTAAAAAAGAATAACTCAAGAACAATATGGATTTAAATAAAAATAAGTCTAACCAACTTGCTATTAACAGTCTTTTAAACTACATCTCATATACTCTTGACGATATACTTAGTTAACTGATAAGTGTGTTCATTGAACTTTAAAAAGCGTTTGATACCGTAAATCACAAAATATTACTTCAGTAACTACAATATTATGGAATACGGGGAGTCGCCTACAATCTTGTGAAAAGTTACTTACAAACTGATTGGAATATACTATTGGGAACGGACATCCATCGGTAACATCATTAGTAAACTACGGAATTCCTGAAGGTTCCATTTTAGGGCCATTGCTGTACCTTTTATATATTAACAACATGCCATGTGTATTAAAAGATTCCCAGTGTTGTTTGTTTATGGAAACGATACAGTTGTCTTGTCTTGTCTTCTACACCCTTATTGGTGTTTTCTGAACGATCACTTTGCACCCACCAAGTTTTGTGCAACAAATGTATGATAAGGCATGATGTTAAGTTGATTACACCTGTGAAAATGAGGGGGAAAAATTATTAAATTAACATGCAATTATGTTGATTTTTTTTTTTTATATGTTAATGCCAGATTTTATTAAGTATTGAACCATTGCTTTTATTGCTTTCCGGTTGTTAGTACCAAGAATAAATTTATAGGAAAATGGGGAATGTCCCAAAGTCGAAATCAGTTGATGAAGTAATGTTGATCTGATGTCACTATATAGATCACACTCAAATAATATATGATTCAGTGTTCCAATGCCCTTGTCACACCAGCAATGGTATGTGTTCTTTTTCTTGATTTGGTATAATTTTGTTGGTATTAAGGCCGTGTTGAACAATAAGCGATAGTATATTATGACTTCACGTCTCGACCATGTGGATAATTGCTGTATTCGACTTGAGTTGTTATGATCCTTGATTTCCCAATATAATTTACCAGGAAGATCATTATTATTAATTCTCCATTGTGTGAAATCGGAATTTATGAAGTGGTTAATTACATTTTTAAAGTTGCGTGGTGCCAATTTAATATAAGAGGCAAGACTTTCCTTACATGCATGTTTAGCAGCTAAGTCAATAATGGTCATATTCGGATCCAGGTCAACATGGGCTTTTCCAAATATTAAAATTATTTTAAAATTATTGTTCTTCATTTTTGTATATAAATATTTAATATTTAGTATGGTCCAAGAGGTATTTTTCGTCCAATGAGTTGAGTTCAATGCTAATAGTACACTTAATGAATCCGTACATATTGCTGTTTTAGGTAGATTATGTCTTTGAATATAGATAAAAGCTTGACGAATTGCAAATGCTTCTCCTTCATAAATTGAGGTAAATTTCGGCAATTTATATTTTATGATTTTTGATTTGTCAGGTATGTATATTGCGGCTCCAACATGAGAATTTGGGAATTTCGAAGCATCCGTGTAGACTAAAGTTGTGCCTTCTTCCAAAGTCTGAAGTGTCGTTTGCCAAATATTTTTATAGATTCCTTTTCTTAGTTCTGGGTGATATATCTTCAAGAAATTTGGAAGGATGGGCGTAATCTGTGTTAAATTGACTTGATAGTCCCAGACAAAACAGTTGATGGACGGAACCTTTTGTATGTGAGCGTTGATGTGTCTCAACCTCTTGAAAGCCTGAAAGAACCAGGGTTGTTTCTTTTTATATGGAGTTTTTCTTTTTCCCAATATGTCAATGATATAATCTAGATTTTTAATTATTTGAGAAGAAGATTTTCCCATTATATTTAAGATGAAACTGTAGGCTTGTTTCATGATGATGACGTGGATTGGGTTACATCCAAGTTCTGTTAGTAAGGCTTTTTTGGGGCAAAAAGAAGGCTGTGAGAAAATTAGTTTCGCCAGCGAGTAAATAATTTGTTCCAATTTGTTGAGTTGTGTTTGATTATGTGACATAAAGATGCTACCGTAAGAGATTTTTGCTATGTAACCTTGTTTTAAAATGGTATTTAAGGAGATAGGATTGATACCCCATTTTTTTGATGATAAGCATCTTAGTAATTTTTGGTATTTCATTGCTTCGGCCAGTAAGTATTGTACATGGTGGTCCCAGGTTAATTTCTTGTCTAAAATTATTCCAAGATATTTAAGTGAGTTTTCCGAAGTAATTGTTACATTATCTATGTTTAAATTAAAATAGTTTGAAGACTTCTTCCTTGTAAAAATTACGAACTTTGTTTTTTTCCAGTTAAGGTCCAAACCGTTATGATGCATCCAAGAATTAATTTGTTTTAGATTTTGTTCTAGCTTTGGGATACTTGCTTTGATGTTAATAGATGGTAACGTTACTAGTATATCATCCGCAAAGCTTATTAATTTACATGGAGACCAATTTTTTCCCATTAAGTCCAGAATGTAAATATTAAATAAAATTGGGCTGAGTTTGCTTCCTTGAAGGAGCCCAAGAGAAGTTTGTCTTGGCGATGAGTAAGAATTATTCAGCTTGATATAAACTTTTCTGTTAATTAATGAGTTGTGAATTATTCGGATCATCTTCCCAGGAATTTGTATTTGATGTAACTTTTGCAGTAGTAAGTCTAAGTTCACATTATCGTAAGCTCCTTGAATATCCAGTGATACAACTAAAATATTTTGTCTTTGGTAGAAGGATTTGTAAATGTCTGCCGTGAGAAGAGATAAGGCATCATATGTTGAGAAGTTTTTCCTGAATCCAGTAATATTTGATGGAAAAATTTGATTGTGTTCTAGGAACCAAATTAGCCGATTCAATAATAAATTTTCGAAGATTTTTAATGAGCATGTCAGTAGTGCTATTGGCCGAAAATTATTGGTGTTTTGGGCTGCTTTTACTTTCGGGATAGGGATTATTAAAATTTTTTTCCACTGTGCTGGTATCTTGCCTGAATTCCATATATTATTAAAGTAGTTGAGCAATATAGTAAGTCCGGAGGGAGGTAAGTTTTTATAATGATTAAAACAAATCCCATCAATCCCAGGTGTTGTATTTTTCCTTAGGTTATTAATTACTATTTCTAATTCAGTCAGAGTGAAATTTTTGTCCAGTAAACTATTTGTGTTACCAAATAAGTATTTTGTTAATAATAATCTATCATTGTTTCTGTGCATGGAGTTAATTTTTTATGAAACTGGTCATACCATGATGTATCAAACATTGATATATTATTTGTATCATTGGATTGATTATTTTTAAATTTCTTCCAAAAATTCCATATTTTAAACGATGATGTTCTTTCAGACAATGAATTGCAGAAATTCTGCCAATGTTGACGTTTCACATTGTTGATTACACGTTTTGAGATAGCTTTCTGTTCCTGAAATAGTCTGAAGTTGTTTGGAGATTTTGTAGTAATAAAATTTTTGAAGAGTATAATACATTTATTGATGTTTCGCTGGCATTCTGTATTCCACCAAATAGGTTTAGGAGAGAATTGCTGTATATTGGTGTTCTTACTTGACGTAGATCTTCTGCGAAAGTAATTTTTTGGAGTTAACTGAGATGCCGACTGTTTGATGATTGTAAAGATGTCCGAATCATTCCTGAGATTATGAAGGTTGACTTGAATTATTTTTTGATATTCAGACCAATTAATATTTTGTGAAACATGCTGTAATTTAGATCGGAAGGTTAGATTGTTACTTTGGTTCGTACTAGACGTTAGTTGTGACGTATGAGTTCTGAAGATTATGGGAAAATGATCACTATGACACGTGTGAAAGTATGTAGACCATTCAGTTTCTATATAGTGGGCGTGATAGGCAAGGGTTAAGTCTGGAGCACTGAGAGAATCTTTTTGAGCTCTAGTAGGAGCACCATTGTTTAAAAAAAGAAAAGGAGAGTCATTGAGGATGTTGAGAAATTTCCGACCAGCAGTGTCCGTTCTATTCGCTCCCCAGATCTTATGAGAGACATTGAAGTCACCACATATATAATCAATTTTTAAATTATTGATTAGTAAAGCTTTCCAAAAGACGATATCGACCTTAATTTTGGGTGGAATATATAAATTTACTATACGTATATCTTGAATTTGAATACCCATATATTGAATAGAGTTATGATGATGTGGCAATTGTAGATTAAAAGTTTGAAATTTTATATTATTTTTTATGCAAATGGCGATTCCTCCGTGTGAATCATGTCTAATTTGGTTTAAACAATTGTAGCCTTTGAGTTTTAGAGGTATTTTTGGTGTACACCACGTTTCTTGAAGAAGTAACAGATCTGGAGAAAATATATTTATTAAAAGTTTTAAATAATAGATTTTCCCATAAATGCTCTGAGCGTTCCATTGCAATATGGTTAACTTCCTATTTATAATATGTTCCATCAGATTGATTTGAAAAATAACACAGAAACAGAAGAAAATTGGAATTTTATTGTTATTTTTTTTTTTTTTTTTGGAAAAATCATGACTTAAAAATAGATATACCAGATTTTTTTTTTTTTTATGGATTAATGATTGATTGCATATCATGTAATAAAGATAGTAGCGTTTCTTTCTCTGTCTTTTGGTCAGTATTGGTTTGAACTAACAACGTGCATCGTTGTATTAGTTGATTTAGTTTGTCAGAATTATAGCTATTTAATTTCTGAGGATTACTTCCATGCTCTGAATCTGGAGAAAGTCTTTTTAAGTCTATAAGTTTAGGCTTAAGAGGTAAATTTTGGTTTTCCATTGACGACTGAGTTAGAACTTTATAGTCTTGAGTTTTGTTAATTGTTTCCATCTGTTGTTGTTTGAATCTCTGAGAGGATCTTCGTGGTATTGTATAGGCTTCCTCCTTATGGGGAAATGGGATTGAACTATCACTAGATATAGGGAGAGTTTTTTTCATCCAATTTGTGGATGATGACGCTTGATCTAATTGGATACTAGGGTCCGTTCTGAATTGCAAATTAAAGTCCGAGGGCTTCTTAAACAGTGATGAGTTAATTTTATTAGTAGTTCGATTTTCGTTAGTGTTTTTCCTTTTTTTCCCAGGTGGGCTTCGTAGGAGATCTTCACGTGGATTTGCAAAACGGTCTGCTGGTTTATTGGAAATGATACCAGAGTACGTATATATTTTGCCTCCAGAATTTGAAGATGTGGAGGGTTTGGCTGATGGATGATTAGTGGGAATCTGAAACGTTCCAGTACTGATTTTGATTTGTTCCAAAGTTGGTGGCCTTTTAATTATTGAATTGGCTTCATTGAATGAAATTCTTTCTTTGGCCATGAGAATCATGATTTGATCTTGTCTTATACGTTCTGGACATTTTTTGAAGTCCGCCCTGTGATCTCCTCCGCAGTTGAGGCATTTAGTTGGGTTATTGCAAGAGTCAGCTGCATGAGACTGGCCACAATTAACACAAGCTGACTTTTTCGAATTACAGTTATTTTTCCTGTGTCCGTATTTATAACAACCCATAATGCACTGCTTTGTTGTTGGTATGTACAGATGAACATCCCGTTTCATGTAATATAACTTTACGTCAGTTGGTAAGTACTGGGAATCAAAGGTAAGGATGATTGTGGAAGTTGGTTGGAGAACATTATTATTGTCTCTTCTATAAATTCTACGAGCTGAAGTTATTTGTATGTCACTTTGGATATCTGACAATAGGTCATTCATTGGAATGTCTGTGTCCACACCATATATCACTCCCGTTGAATATATTAAATGGTTGGGAACGAAAGCTTCCCATTTATTTTCTGCCAAAATGGGATGGTTCAAAAAACTATTAGCTTCGGTTCCTGAGCGAAATTTTACTTTAACAAGATTACGCCCTATTTTATCTATGAGTTCCACACCAGGAATGTCCACATAAAAAATTTTCCTGCTAATCGCCATGATGTGTTTTTTCCCCAAATCTTCTGAATCGGAACGTAAAAATACAAAATATGGTGCAAGGTGGTGAGATTGGTATTTATTTTTCCCCAAATGGGTGGCATGCGTTTGCGGATTAAGAACAGTATTATCAACTTTGGCATGTGAATGGTTGTCATTCTTAGTACTCATATTTTTGTTAAGATTTGCAGTACTAGTAGTAGGGGTTGTACTTGTATTTAGTGATTCGATGTCCATATCTGGATTTTCAGTAGGATTATCAACTCCTAATGAATTGTTGGCTGAGGTATCCATTTTATCCCTTGTGAGCATGGTATACCATAACGAGTATGTAGTTAGGCTTAATTTCACACAAGAACGAGTATAACACTTAGAGAAATAAAGAAATGTTTACAAGAAGAATTATATACAAAGAACAGTAATAGAGTTGACTTAGTTTGATATACGAAGCAAATAATTAAAGTTGATCTCACCTAGAATACTGTGAGTCCCTGTAACGATGAACTACGAATGTTCCAGAGCACAAAGATCACGAGACACCACACACTGTAGTGTATCAGTTTGTGATCAGTTGTTCTAAATTTTCACTCTTTTTTTTTATTTATTATTTTTTAATTTTACACCACACTTATGATTATTTGTTGAACTCCGTTTCTCTCTTCCATGTTTATAAAACGTCCCAAAAACACAATCTTAACCGGTGTGATAATTCAACCAGTCGCCATCTTCCAATATCCCCTCATTGTCAAACGATACAGTTACTGTATATTCTTGAAAGGGCCAAAGGTTAAAACAAAACAGAAGTTGATTAATTTTGAGTTAGGTAGATTATTACAGTGGTTTTGAATTAAGAAGTTAGCCTTGGATAAAACTAAGTGCATATTCTTCAGAAACAGACATAAAATGCAAAACATTAATGACTATCCTATCACAATAAGTTCTCAAAAAGTAACAGTTGTTGAAAACGTAAAATACTTAGGTGTATGATTTGATGAACATTTCACATGGGAGTAACATTCCGAAATCAGATATAAAAATTTCACTACATATTGAGTTAATGTTTAAAATATCAAAAATGTTGCCTCAATCAATCACAAGAATATTACTTTGCATTCATCCACCCATACCTTTCACACGAAATCGTAGCTTAGTATAGAAACTTAGGTGTTCTGCTTAAATATAAGCTTCTCGTTCTTCAGAAGAATGTAATAAGGATAATAAAATAATGAACATTTCCTTGAGCACACAGAAACGCTATTCCGTGAACTGAACATATTAAAATTAGATAGACTTTATTTTCATAGGATAAATTGCCTAAGGTACAGAACCCTCAAGAAATATGCAATTATATTTTCACCACAATTTGTTGGAATAAAACACTTAACACACGTGCAAAGACAAACAAAGAACTTGATAAACCAAGAGCACGACTATAGTATCCAAAATATCAGATACCAATGTATTAAGGCATGGAACGTCCTACTACAAAGTGCCAGAGAACTACAGATTTTTAGCAAATTTAAGAAACAGCTGAAAGAGTATTTGAAAATCGAGATACTACCATGTTAGTATGTCATTATTATTATTATTATTATTATTATTATTATTATTATTATTATTATTATTATTACTATGAACTTTTGGTATTTATATTTATTGATGTTTCTAGCAAACACCAGAAAACATATTCCAAAAAATTAGCAATATACTGTAAGTATTTCATTATTTTAAAGAAAACGAAAATCGAATTATCCAAATAATCGGCTAAATTAATACATGTTTATATCGATGGACTATATATTTTATTTTATCACAGCAAAAAATTGCAGTTTTGTAAAGAAATAACTATAGAAATATTTAGAAATAAATTATAGAAGTATTTATAGGAAAATTGAAGTAACTACTTTACGATTAGGGCAATATATCTTACAATCAAGAACAAACAGACATATATATTCATATCCGTACCTTAAAATGAATACCTCGTACAGATACAGAAGAAAAAAATATATATATAATATACAGTATGACGCTAAATTCGTTGTACAAAAGCAGAGGAGTGATTCCTGAGAGTAAAACAAACAAAAAATTTCCAATAAACATAGGGCGAAAACCCCATCGTTTACGTTTTACAGGCTGCTGAAATAATGAAAAAATGAATTTTAAAGGTTCATAGCTCCAAAACTATGGGACCTACCTTGGTCGGGTCAGGACTTCACTTAGAAACTAGTATGTACCCTATCCAAAAATGCGTGTTTCAGAATCCTGAGGTGCTTCCACAACAATTTTTATATTGGGAGTTTGACTACGGGCCTATGATATAAAGCACTCTCCAACTACCTTCATAAAAGTTGTTGCGTGAGTACCTTAGAATTCTAAAACATGTATTTTTGGATAGAGCACATACTTGTTGCTAAGTGAAGTCTTGACCCGACTACAGTAGGTCCCCTAGTTTTGGAGCTATGGACCGTTACAATTCATGTTTTCGGCAGCCTATAACACGTAAACGATGGGGTTTTCGCCCTATGTTTTAGAAACTTTTTTGTTTGTTTTACTCTCAGGAATCACTCCTCTGCTTTTGTACAACGAATTTAGCGCCATACTGTATATATGTAAATGAATATGAATATAACTAATTGTTATAATCTAGTGTGAATTCTTAAATGGTGTCACTTTACGAAGGCATTAAAACAGTTTTGGCACTGGTCAAGTTCACGCACACCACACTTTGCAAAATTTACAGTTAAAATTCAATACCCTGCATAGAAAGACATATTTATAAGTAAACAAAATTCTGCAAGCGGCAGAATTAAATACTTAGTAATACAGCTGTATTTTGGGTTTACAAGTGTAGAGTTACTAGTGTGAAACCATTCAAGTGATATGGAACTCGTATTAACGCAAGAGCTTCTTCTTGGCAAAGCTGTTGCCGTGCGTATCTTTGGCATGGGAGACCCGGGTTCGATTCCCGTGGGAGCTCACGTGGTTCGGATTCCATGTTAATCAGTAGGTCCCGTCTCATATATTCTCGCTGTTGAAAGGGACGGCAAACTCAAAATCAACTCAACTCGTATTATCGCAATAACCCTACCCTCGTTTAGGCCTTCATTTTTACCCAATATCGCTGACGCGCCAACTTCTTCGGACGCGGAACCGCATAGACCGTCGAGATTCGCCTTGCCCTGACCAGGTTATATAGCATTCGTACTATTTAGTTGACACTTAGCACAGACTGATTTTTTTTACGGTAGATTTTACACAATAAATCTGAAAGTATTTATACGCAAATCGTAAAAGAATTGTAATTTTTAACTAATGGTTGCCCCCTTGAATTTCATCTATGCGAAGTGAGGTAATGTCATATAGTCCAGCGTAAATCTTTTGGGGAAAAATAAGAAGAAAAATAGTGAAAGAATTATAATTTTTCAACAGTTACTTCGAGTGGTATGCCGAAAATTAACCTGCACGACGATTTTATTAAAGTTAGAGGGTTATGTCTTATTTTTCGGGGCCAAAACGGACAACGTTTAGTAGAAGGTATTATGCTCAACAGTTATTCTTAATGGTTATTAAAAAACATTGTTTATTCGTTCTTATTTGGAGTATGAATCTGTGTTCCAAATATTGAATTCATTTAATATTGTTAAATGTTACCGTGTTTTAGTTCTGTATCCGGAATTTAATTTTTGAAACAATTCTACTCTCACATTAGAAGAAGAAGAAAATTTAGATTTAAACTTTTAAATCGCAGTTTATTTAAAATGAAACAAGAATTGTGAAAAGTGTAAACATAGCATAATCGTGAATTAGTTAATTATTCTGTCAATGTTAACGAAAATAGTAATTTAGAACTTATTAATATATCAGAAGTGAAGATAAATAATAATTTGGTAAATATATACAGGATGGTCATGCATCAATAACGGAAAATTTGCGAGATGAATCTACAGGTAAAAACAAGCAAAAAATGTCAAGATGAACACTGGGTGAATGCGGCTTCGTTTGGACGCTAGAGGCATCTGTACTGTAAAAACAAGAGGTATTGTACTTACCGAGGTCAGTATAATGTTGTCCTACAGAAGGTTTTCAATATGTCCTTCTTGTTCTTCGAGACAGACATACACGATGGCGTAAGAATTCTCTGACTTTTGGCAATAACGCTGGCGTTTGACGTAGTGTGGCAAACGCAGCTCATACACGCTAGCGAAGATCTTCAATGCAATGCACGGGCCGTGTATACACGATACTCTTCATGTAACGCCACAGGAAAAAAAAATATGGTTACAGATCGGGTGAACGTGGCGGCCATGCTCGTCTGCTACCACGATCTACCTTTCGTTCAGATATGCACGAAAGTGTGACATGAATGAGCAGGGACGTGCTCATGCATAAACCACATACACTATCGTGTCCTCAGTGGCACGTCTTTAAGGAAAATAGGTAGGCCCTAGGTCAGAAACTGGAGATACGATATTGCTTGCGTTCAATCACTGTGGTAAGAAGTGTTGTCTCACAACGTTGTCATCAATAATACCAGCCCACACATGCAATTGGAAACGCTGATGATGCTTCGTCTCTACAATTGCATGCGGGTTGTTGGGTGCCCATGTGGACATTTGTGATGACATCCCGTATGAATGCCTCATCCTAGAACATCATCTGTGCTAGAAATTGTCTCCGCGTTTCATTCACTTTCTTTGTTCCCCTTGCGCCGCCACTGCTTCGCCATCACTTATGCATAATTGGATTCTTCGGATCGGTGTTCCTTTGATATCTTCTTACCCGCATTCCTATTTCTTTCCGTTACAAAGATACTGTATTCCTACATTCCGCCTCCCATAGTGTCCCTTCAGCGTAGCCATTGTTGCCTTTGTTCATTAACATTTGTTGATACATGTTCCATGTAATATCCCCTCCTACAGTTTTCCAGAGTAAATTGTCCATTTTTCTCCACGTTTTATTCACTTTATTTGTGCCCCCCTTTGGCGCCGCCACTGTTTTGCCATCACTTATGTATAAACGGATTCTTCGGATGGGGTTTCCTTTGATATCTTTTGACCCGACAATCGTATTTCTCTCCATTCTTGCGAAATTGCAAATTGCTGCCTCGGAAGGTGACATTTCAGATGCCTCTAACGTCCAAACGAAGCCGCATTCACCCAATGTTCATATGATATTCTTTGCTTGTTTTTACCTGTAGATTCATCTCCCGAATTATATAAACCTTGAACACATTGTTAACCATGAATAGTTAAATATCATCTTCTGGGGCTTAGGCCCTTATTCTTCCATACCGCCACTTTACCGTAAAACATATTCTGATGGAAATTACTGTCTAATAACAAGGCTTATAATAAAAATTCTAGTAATTTGGCTTAAGACTTCTGTAAAATGGAATATCTTCAGGAACAAACAAAATTTCATTTCATTTTCATCCATATATCATACATAATGCTCGAAGGAAGACAAGCGTATGAATCGGAGACGTCAATAAATAAGATACAAAGAAATAGTTATTACATACCAAAAAACAATAACGAGACAAAATTACACTGTACAATCTGCAAGCTACATTTAGCAGACTGGTTTAAATACATTCATTGACTCAATGTTGCGAATATCTTTCGGGAGGTTATTATATAATGCTGGACCTAAGAATATGGGACCACAATGCTGTATGGTGATTTTGAATGTAGAAATTTTCCCTATATCTTGTATTATGACAGTGAAGGTTTCCTTTATTGACAAAGAATGTATTAAGATTCTGGTGCGTGAAAATTAATAACTGTAATACATAAAGACATGGCAGTGGTAATATTTGTAGTCTAATGAAAAGTTTTTTTACATGGTTTACTCTCGCGTTGACTAATACTCTAACATTTTTTTTTTTTTTTTAATACGGAAGATTAATTTACTTCTTCATTCATTCCCCCAGAAGATAATGCCGTACATTAACAAAGATTGAAATATACCAAAATAAATGCTTCTATAGCTATTTATATCCAAAATATTTTTAATAAATTTCAAGGTACATATAGAAAACATTATTAAGTTTTTGTGCTAACGACATTATGTGAGTATCCCAAGTAAAGGTATTACTTATATGAAGACATTAGAAATTTGTTAAAGTTATGTACTTTAAGTCAAAATTCATGATTGATACATTTATGTCATGAGTAGATCTACTCCATAATGTGGCGGTTTTATTAACAAAACAGTAAAACATTTTACAAACAAACGTTGGCCCCAAAAGCGAACGTTTGGCATAAGATTTTAGTGGAGAGATTGAGGCAGAGCCCTCTGTCAATAATGTTCCTGGAACATCAAAATTTTCAAACGCGTAGCTACGAAGATCCTTCTTTCCTGTACTACGTACCATACAAGGGTATACAAGGGCACCAGGAGGAAGTTGTATTAATGGGTGCAGATTGCCTTTAGGAGAACTAACTATAACTACAGCGTGTGCACATATTACATAAAAACTGCAGTGCATAAACCACCAATTCTTTAAAACTCAAACCAACTTGTGTGGCACGGCTCTGCAACACTTCTATGAACACTTTTCTTATGCAGTACTACGTGGTAAAGCACACGCTTTCCGTTTCGTATATGTACATTATTATACATGTAAGAGGTAAGAACCCGATATATTTTGATTACTTGTACAGTCAGCGACAAAACTTCTTTATATTTGATGAAATTAGTTTCGTAAATAACTTCGGAAAGGAAGAACAATTTGAGTACAGTTTTCATAGATTAATAAGAGTGTAATATTCTGTACGTTCTAGCCATACCACCGTTATTCCCCAAATAAACTTTACCAAACGGAAAGAACTTTTGTCACTGACTGTACAATTCTATTCTCAAATTATGTAGCTAATATATTTCTCCCTTATGTTTTAGAAATTAATGTCCCCATAAAATTGGATAGCATCCATAATTTTGTTCCATTTGATTCAGATACGACTCTCCTCTTATTAATTTCGCTCTATGTTTCTGTACTTTCCTCCATTACTGCAGCATTCACGTAAGTTGGTTAATAAAACTGGGTTTGAAACACTGCCATATTATGCTCCGCTGCCTGTTACTTAATATTGCATCAATCCATAATTTAACTTCGTTTTTCTCCCTATTTAACCACCCAATACTTGAGCTTCATTGCCTTTTTGGTATTATCATACTGACATTTCGTCTGAATCTGTTTATTTCTACATTATTTTGTATTTCGGAGCAGCCATTTGCGGCATTATACCGGCAAACTTTCTGCAGATGAACCCACAAGAACCTGTTTTCAACGTTATATTGCTGTTTATTATTTGTTATTTTAATATACATTAATTAGATTTACTCCTCTTTCATTTCCATCGTTCGTTCTGAACTGTTAATCACAAATATTCCTTATGTTATACTTTGTTTGTTGCCAGATCCGCATTCTTCTGTATTGTATTACTTTGCAAAATCAGTCTTCCAACTGTTAAGTGTCTTCCAACTGAAACTACGCACTATTCAGGAATAATGAAAACAATGAATCTTTAACTTCTCATATATGAAACTAACACTATAAACAATACTCTACTATAGTATTACGCAATAGACTTTTAAAGAGATTAATGGGGCCAGAGCCCCCTATTCTGATATTCATTACATTTGAACTTAGCAGGAAATGCACTCTTACTGTCTTAGAAACTGTTTCTTAAGCGAGAAGTTGCATTAACGGATTCAGATTAACTTCAGGAGAACTGAAGTCAATCTGAAGTTAGTAAACTGAAGTTAACTACAGCGTGTGCACATATGGCATAAAATCTGCAGTCCATAAACCACGAAGAAACTTTAAAACTCAAACCAACCTGTGCTAGGTGACCACTAAGAAGCACGAATGCTATCTAATCGAGTCAGGGAGGAACGCAACAGGAAGCCCGATCGGAAGGGATGCTCCCGTAGGCATAATGAAAAGAATTACTTTATATGACATAAAACGCATGCCTTGTGTGTGGCACAGCTTTTCGACACTTCTATGAACAGTTCATACACTCCTTCACATAGCAATTCACATCACCATGTCTTTCTTATGGAGTACTAAGTACTAAAGAACACACTTTCCATTTTGTATTTCTACCGTATTATACATGTAAGAGGTAAGATCCCGATATATTTTGATTACTTGTACAATCCTATTGTGAAATCAAGTAACATGTTTCTTCTGTTGACTTTACAAATTTATGTCTCCATAAAGTGGAATAACACCCAAACTTTTGCCTCATTTCACGACATTTGGTCAAGATGCAACTCTTCTCGTATTAGTTTCCGCTCTCCATTTCTGTAGCGTGCATGTCCTACTTAATAAGGCAGTGGATCTGAAACACTGCCATATTATGCTGTATTGCCAGCTTACCTAATATTGTATCAATACGCAAACTTATATATCCATAGTTTAATCTCGTTTTTCTGCCTAGGTAATCACCCTCCGGTGATGACCTTATTACCTTTTTTGTTACTCTTATGCTGACATTTCTTTTGGTTCTGTTCCTTTCTCCGTTAATTTTGTATTTCGGGGCCACCGTCTGAGGCAATTAGTCCTAAGGGATAAAACAGCGTGAGCGAGTGAAGTCAGGCGAGTAGCACAATGTTAGGGTGCTGAGGGCAAAGGTGTGAATGGTACTTGAGACCAATGAAAGTAGCTTCCTATAGTGTATATATTGTCTGCTGTGCTTCTGTCACGGGTGATTTGTATGGGTAATAGTGAATATATGATTTATGCTATTTCAATCTTACTAATTTGATTAGAAACATTATGCCTGTATAAATAAGCTCCTTTTATACTCCGCTTTTTCTTTCCCAGTTTGCTAGATTTAATTTATAAATTTCCCAAATATTGGTGCGCAGATTATTAATTATCGGCTTTTGTCATAAGTAACAACAGATAAATTAAAATAATTGTGTTATATTTCATTTTATTATTTATTTATTTTTACCATAAGAAAATAATTTCAAATATCTAGTTCTATGAATCTTACAATCCCGGAATTTGGGACGCAGAAAAGTAACCGTTATCATGGAATTTCATTCTCTGCTAGAACGTATAGTTTCCCAGTTTTGTCTTTTTATTTATAAACTAACTTCCTTTGTTGTAAAGACCACAAACTTTCTGTGCTTATATACTTTAGTGAAAGTGACCCCTGATATCGAATTCAGGTGAATTTTACATTGATTTTTGTATCTTCTTTGAACTACATTTTGATAATAAAACTATGATTATAAGACGATCAAATTGAATGAGGTCGTTGAATATACTTTTTTTTTTTTTTTTTTTTTTTTTTTTAAATATCTGCTACTGATGTTGTATGTTTCACACTTTTCTCTCTCCTTGACGCTTCATGCCTCTTCAGATTTGATAAGGAGATTGTGGTGTCTCCATTCACTCTTGCAGTTTGTTATTAATTTCTGGATTCTGGCATCACTGCTCTTGTTTCAGTCTAATATTTATATTGTTTCACTAATAAATTGTAAAATTGTAAACATGAGCTTGATTTGATTTGAGTTCTGAATCCCTTTCAGCAGCGAGGCTATATGACACTTGGACATACAGCTTAACGTGGAATGTGAACCATATAAACTTCCTCCGGGAATCAAACCGGAGTCTTCCGCGCGAGAGGCGTATTTGCTATCCATACGGAAGTCTGTGGATGTTAGTATGAAATAGCATTTTCGTGCCTGATTATATTCTTTTGCGTTGTCTAATTATATTGTGAAGTTAATTAATTTATACCTAATGTATATAACGAATTTTAAATATGTATCTGTGTGTCTAGATATGATAAGTTTCCACATATGGAAAAATTCAAATCTATATGATTACATCTATTGTAATTGGGGAGAATCCCTGTTAGAGGTAATAAATAAATAAATAGAAAAATATTTTTGTCGTTGCGCAAACTACTATTGAATAGCACTTCTATACAATAGATGAATATCGAAGGAGCCCATTGTAACTTGTAAACAATATTAAATTACTTCTTTTATATATATAGATATATAGTAAAGAAGTACAGAGTAATACATTCCATGTATATTATTATGTTATGCAGATTTAAAGAAATGTTTCTTATGTTTTTCCTTAAAATTGCATCTTCTCTATGTTGTTAAAACAGAATTTTGTATTTGTTTCTGTATTGTATCTGTTTTAAGCATTGACGAGTTCTATACCACTTTATATAATGTAATCTTTTGATAAACATATTTTAAAATGTTTATATTTGTTGAGGTTATAAGCAGTACAAATCTAGATTTCGTTTTTTTATAAATATGTCAAAGTTTGTATTTTTGAGTTAGTTAATAAACAGTATTTCAAAGATATAAATTATACCTATAGTATCATCAAAGTGAAATATTTACAGTATTATTTGTATGGTTTTGTTTATTGTACGTATATATTGAGCACTTATATTGTTTAATATTTCTCTGTTCCTCAAATGTTAGAATAATCCTTTGCTTTTTTCCTACTGTGTAACGAATTCTTAACTATAATTCATGAAATACATTTTTCAGTGTATATGAAATATAATGAATTCTTTTGCAAAAATATAACAGCTTGACATTGAATTCTCTACTCACTAATAAGTTCTTAAGAAGAAAAATTCGGTAAGTATTAAATTACAGGACTTGATTTTTATTCTTCTTTTGTATAGCTGTTTTCTACTTATATATTTTTGTATAGTTTCAATCTTATTTAATCAAATAAGTTAAAAACAGATTTTGAAAGGGAACAATAAATATTTGCATAAGTAAATAGTTTTTCTTCTGTTTACAGGTTGGAATTAAATGAAACCACAGCTGCATTTACGTCCTCCGGTGAAATAATTGGAGCTGCTTCAAGAGGTGTAGATATATCTGTTTTGGATACCCAAACTCTTATTACGCCGGACATCTCGTTATTCGGAATTGATAATGCCTCCTTTCTTGCCAGTACTGGAGGAGCAGGATTTAGCGCTCATAGTAGTACGCTACGTGCTGATAGACAAAGCACAGATAATGCGAAACGGAAACATGTCTGTAAACTATGTGGAAGTCGATTTCTTAGGAAAGCTCATCTGACTACCCATATGAAGAGCCATACTCGAGAAAGACCATTCGTATGCAAGATATGTTTCAAAGGATTTCGCCTGAAACATCACCTAAAAGCACATTCGGGAATGCATCTATCTAAGAAACCTTTTATGTGCAATTTATGTAACACGTATTTCTGTTCGAAGCACACTCTTAAGCAACATCATATTAGGAAACATAGTAACCAGTGAACTTACTTTAATACTTTTTTATTTGAAATTTTTCTTTGTTTCACGCCAGAAGACTATATATATAAATAATATAACAATATAAAATGTATTCTGAAGATGGTAAAGGACACCGTACAAAAAACATTGCATTTCCTCGTCTGTCCGATTTGTGTGATTTTTGGACATGTTGTAGCTGATGGACACCTTCCCCCCAATCAATTGTTTATATGGAGTCAACTCCGTATGACCAACCCTGTGACCTCCAGAGGTCTCCAAAGGTCACACAACGGGTTTTTTTGTGGGAACTGTTGCAAACTTGGCATACAAAATGCAGTAGTGATGTCATAGAAGGTCACAAATCGAAACGTGTTGTGAGAGACGTTAGATCGCAGATTAGCCCTACCATTGCCCGGAGCAAGGAACTTGAACCCATCTCCCCACGTTGCTCCAGTACTTTCAACACTCCAGTCCTCCGAGGCAGCAGGTGACTTTCTATTCTGGTACTTGAGTGGAAAGCAAGGAACGATGACTCTGTTCCCTCGGCACATTCCTAGGGCAGCTGGTTGTCCCGGTTGCTACATAATTTCATGCCTTGTTGATGCCGTACAACTAGTCGCCAGTTTCAAACCCTATACCTTCAAATAAGCCACTTCAAGTACAACTGGTCTCGTGACCTTTGGTGACCTCTGGAGATCACACAGTTAGTTACATAGACAATCCGCATTTGCCTTAGCCCAGTAAAACACACACATATTTTTTGTATGCCAAGTTTGAACCAGTTCTGTCAATATGCGTTGTGACCTTTGGTGACCTCTGGAGGTCACAGAATTGGTCATAAGGAGTTCGCCCAATATAAACAATTGCCCAAGGGGTCCTCAGCTACAACATATCCAAAAATCACCCAAATTGGACAGACGAGGAAATGTAATGCATTTTGTACCGTGTCCTTTGCTTTCATTCCTTTCTCTTCAGACGAACCTTGGAATCATGATTTTCAGTTAGATCGCGGTATTTCTTTTTTTCTTGTATTATTATTATTATTATTATTATTATTATTATTTAATTTTGCTCTATGTATAGAAAGTAGAATTGCAAATTTCAAGAGCCTATACATGTGAAGTAGCGGGAATCTAAATTACTTTAAATTTACTCTGTAAAGTTACACAATCGGCTGCTTATTTATTCATCTATTTTATAAGACGTGTTATTTAATAGTAGTTTGCACACTACGTTGACAATAGAATTATTTTTCTAATTATTTCTTATATAGTCAGGTAGTTTATTAAATAATTTTACAGTCTTACAGACAAGTGATTTTTCCAGATGCAGAAGTTCGATACATATTACATAAATTTATATATGTGATAACAGAGATTTCACTTTTAATGTTTAACAGTAGCTAGATTCCATCTTTTTCCTAATGTGTAAGTCGTAACTATGGAGTTCATTTTCAAGTTTTCTATAGTAATTTTTGTTCATTATTTATATTTTTTTATATTTATGTGACTGTTATAAGATGATGAGATATGTAAATTTCTTATATGTAATTTTAAAATGGATAAGAATAAAACACTTGCTGCTGAAATTTAGTTTGTTTACTATTACTCTCAAGATATTATTTACTTTGAAATGATTTATTTATTAAGTGACAGCATGTAAGAAAACGAACTCTTTGTGTTTAGTTTAAAACTGGAAATAATTTTGTAACTACATTGTATTGCTACTTATTTAGTTATCTGCTTTTCTAAAATTACCAGCTTTAGTGACTAATTCTTTTTCTGAGTAACATCCTTGCGTAGAAAAATAAAACAATGGAATAAACTGCTCAGAATTTCTTATCATCTGCTTAAAAAAAAATTATTTACTTCTATTACTAAGAAAAATTTTGTTAGGATTATCGATCAATGCAAGATATGAACTCGTCAGCGATTGCCTCATGTCAAACTTATAGGCTAACCCTGCTTCCGGATCTTCTGAACATTCTTTCGGACAGATGTTTTAAGAATATAATAATGAAATTTATACTTTTTCAAGATTTAGATTTCGATCTTTTCCCCCAATTCCCTGAATACATTTTCCTGAAATATTAAGAAGAATTGAAACTGGCCAAATTTCCTAAAACTTTGACTGGACGTATCTACTGATAGAAGCTGTAGGACACATATTAATAAGAAAAGACACTTACCTCTTGTCTCCATATTTGTTTCTTTAATTGTATATCTCATAATATTCACAATAATGTGTGCGTAGCGTTAATTCTGCGAGTGAAAAATCATGTTTACAACAGCAACAGAAAGTGAATTTAGTGAAACCACATTAGAGCAACAAAATTAAAAGATGTAAACATCGTAAATCAATAATTTGAACAATAATATTTTCACAAATGCAAGTGTACGGTTAAACTCGGTGACAATAATGGAGGGATAATTAAAAACCAAAAATTAAGGCTACGAAATACACAGTGTAAAAAGTAAAACCACAATAGATGTAAAGGAAAAATCCAGTGACTCAGAAAAAAAAAAAAAGTTGTTGATTACGTTCCAACTCGGAAGGAAATATACAATTAAAGGAACAAATACGAAGACACTTTTCTTCTAACTAAAAATACTGTACTTGAACTCGAGACCTAGTGTACTATCATCAAGAGAAGCAAAACACTGGTCCCAACTTGTTTTTAATTTAACTATCCAATTTTGCTTCTTACGTAAATATTCATTCCACAGATACAAAGAGAGAAGATTGAATATTTCATCTGCTACCTGATTATCATTACGAGATGTCTCATTAAATATACGTGTTTCTGAGCAAAACAGGAAATTAACAAATAATTTGTTATATTAAAAGCAGTACACTATAGTCCAATCCATTATAATGTACTAGTATTACTTTCTAGGGTTTCCTCGTGGCTGAACTGTCCTCGTACGCGTCTTTGGTGCGGGAGACCCGGGTTCGATTCCCGACGGAACTCATCTGGTTTGGATCCAGCGTTCATATAGCCTCGCTGCTGAAAAAAGACACTAAATTCAAAATAAAATTATAACTTCATAATCCAATATCATATTTTATAGGGTTGATTTGGGTTTATTTTCACGCTTTATCATACATATTGTTCACAAAGTGAGCGTATAAATTGAATACGTCAGTTCTCAAATATTATTGTACAGGTTAGTACATTCATATATTATCAATATATTGAGTACGTAGCTTAATATATTTTTTAATTATTCTAATTTAAATGTAAAATAAATTGTCCTTGTAAATATTAACTTACATATACAGGGTGCCCCAAAAGTAAAAAATGAAACCACAGATTCCTGGCACCAAAACAAGAAAAAAAGTTTATATGACCTATAGTCTGGAACTGGACAGGAGCGGAGATAGACAGCTTCGAATGTGGGGGAAAGGAACTTCACACTTAGGGAAAGGAATTTGCAGACTTACAAAATCGCACTGAAGATGAGTGTGAACATTTACGAAACACACTGTGAGTGATAGAACACATTTGAAACTCACGATTAGCACGTTGCATAGACGCGGGAGGACAGCACTTTGAACATCTTCTGTAGGTACGTTTATTGTTAGCACGCATGACCTAACAGTTTGTAATACTACTCTGTGTAAGATACTACGTTAAAAATAAAGTACATCGTTGTGTATTCTGCCTGTTATTTCATTACATTACACGACTAGTTATACTTGTTCTTATTTTTACCCTCTTTCTACAAGTTTCTATCTGGTATACCAGTTTCCATTGCCCCCTGATATTATGCAACCGTTCTAAATGGTCGTTGCTTTGACTCCCATTGTACATTTGCGTGCAATCGTGCCACGGATAACAACTCTTTTCTATATGGTTTCCATCTTTACTGCACCGTTTCAATACCTTTTCCGCACAGATATTCGATGAATCTCTGAATGACGTATGAAGAATCTCTGGTGCAGTTATGTAGCATGGGTTTAACATGTCAAGTCAAGATCTTCATGTAGGGCTATTTATGAACCCCTTTCCTAGCTCTAATCATTATTCCGCTGGCAGGTGTGAAGTTCTTTCCCCCCACATTCGAAGCTGTCTAGCTCTGCCCTTGTCCACCTCCGGACTATAGGTCATATAAACATTTTTCTTATTTTCGTGCCAGGAACCTTTGGTTTCATTTTTTACCATTACTTTTGGGACACCCTGTATAATTACATTTACGATTAGGTTTTACTTTTATTAGCTTTAATCCGTATTGTAAAGTCCTAAAATTACTATTGATGCATTAACTTGAGAGATGATCTTCTGAGACAGGAAATTCGTTGTCAATATTTACTGCTTCCAAAATATGCTGTTCTATATTTTTAAGTATCAGAATTCTACAGAAAGATTCGAGCTCATTTTGCTGTAGAAGTGAATAGTTGAATTAAGCTGAAAGTTTCTTGTACCTACTTTGTTATCTTTTCCTTACAAACTCGATGAGTTTGTTCATGTATGTGCAGGATATAGGTAAGAACATAAAATATTTAATTATGATAAAAAGGCCTTGTGTCCATCTTAAACACAAACTTAATACAACTTTCTTACAAGGCTGTCTATAATCTTTATTATAAATTAATCATATCTATGATTATTTATGATTTCAGTTGGAATAGTAGTCTGAAGAAGGAAGTGATATACTTCCGAAACTATAACATTTCTAATTAATTTATAATAAAGATTATAGACAGCCTTGTAAGAAAGTTGTATTTAGTTTGTGTTTAAAATATTTAAATATAGGTTTACAAGAGACACAAGGTCTATTTACCGAAATAAGTTTTTAAAGCTGTATTTTGTACAGCACCATAAAGTATGAACATACGTAATTTTGAATAAACATTTCAAAGTAAGTTGATAGCGGAACATATTAACTAATAATATTTCTCATAAGGTTCAACATGCAACACATTTGAGCCAAATTACTAGAAAACTACTGAATATGGCATTTCTATTTGAAGTATATGTTAGTCAAAAACTCAAGAAATTCGGTAGCCGAAATATTTAAGCGTTTTGTCACAAATTATTACCTTATTTTTGCTCTTATTTTATTTTGCACTGCGTATAAACACATATACAATGACTTCATTGTGCTTAGTGTTAACAATAGGTTTCAGATTAAGTTAATTGCATACCTTTTTTTTCTGTCCTTAGTCCTATTTTGTAGAAGATCAATGAATGTATTTCTGCAAAGAATCTTTAGGGGAATTTATAGTCTACGTAAATCTCAGTAACATTAATACAGGCGTACGATAGAGACAAATAAGAATTAATTTACGATCTCAAAATTCAAGTGCTATAGTTTAAAAAGTCTTTCTACGTTTAATGTAAGCACATTTTTTATAGTTATTTGACGTGAAATATGTATGAATACAACCATACCGCCACGAGAAGTATTTCTTGTACAGTAGTACACAACTGTTTATTCTTTTTCACAGTGTTCAGATATGTATCCCAAATTAGTTTTACTTGATTCTGTTACCAAAAGAACTTGAATTTCAATTATTTTATTTCTTAAATTTTGGAAGTTTTGATTCAAGATTTAAAGATATTTTAAGACTTACTTGCACCTAGCACACTTTGCTTCAGAGTATTAATTTCCCAATGGACAAATTGGATTATTATCTATATCGCTTAAATTCAGATTACTAAAAGATACAGCAGAATAATTTATTTTCATGGTAATTATCGTAACTTTTTCAACATATCAGCATGGAAAATTCAGTTTATGTAGAAGACTGAATCTACAGAAAAACCTTCAATGTATAGAGGTAAGCCATATTTAATGTAATGATGCTAATAGAATTAGTATCAGTGTCTTTGTCATAAACTAGGTTTTTCACCTGATTCATAAGTTCAAATATTGATCTGTTTACCTTATTATTCGACTTGAGTGAAATCATACAAATAAAGAGTTGATAATACTATTTTTCTTTCTTTCTTTCTTTCTTTCTTTCTTTCTTTCTTTCTTTCTTTCTTTCTTTCTTGTGCTTTCAAGTCCTTTTCTAAAACTATTATGAATACGTTACCGTTTTCTGATAAACGATTTAAAGAATTACTAGCTCCTCCAATCAGTACCTCTTAGTTGTTCGTAGTGAAAATACCAGTAAGTTTGTCAATGTACTTTACATTAACATGAGTGCTGTACAGAGGCTGATTCATTTATATTGAGCCGAAATTAATGTGCAACTGTACCGCGTATACGCAACCTATCACTATGAGATTGCCACGATGCAAACAACAGCATCTCTCCGTCACGCAGCAGAGCAGTGTGGACCCACCAAAACTGAACAGATTCTGGAAGGGATTTATTGTTTCCCTTACCGATGCTAAGTTCATGGCATCGCCTATCGTAAAAATGTGTCAAGTGCAAAATTTTCGTGTATGTCGTGCCACTATGAATCGTATTATACAGAAATATGTTGTACAGACTGCTGGGGCCACCACACCGGCTGAAGCAGCTAGAAACCGACCTTCCGTGAGGAAGACCCCCCGCCGCTATTGCGTGTAGTTCGACGTATGGCGAATTTCGAAAATTCTCACACAGCGTGCGATAGCCAGCAAATGCCGCACATTGCAGACGACAATCAACCATGCCATTCACAGGAATTTACGCCTCACAGTCCTTCGCAAGAGCAGTGTGCACACCCTGAAATCATGTCATGTGGCTGAGCAAAAAAAGAACTGCGGGAGGCTGTATGAACATCATTTCGGGGTAATTAGTGGAAGTTGGTTGTTATCCTAGATGAGGTGTATATTTTACTCATAGACTGTGGTAAAGCTCGTGCCACTATATACAAACCTGTTGACGCCAAGGGCCGAAGCATGTTCTTCCGACAGTGCGCAGGGAGTTTCCCAAAAGGGTTCATGATTGTTCAGGGGCAAACTGCGTCTCCGAAAGGTGGAGCAAAGCGTCTAAATCAATTCTGCATACTACAAGACCCATGTCCTGGCTGAAATGTACGTCAGCATTTCATACCCAACAGATTGTAATTGAAGTGAAAGTATCGAGCTCCTACCGTTTGACTCGATCAGCTTTCCCGTGTGTCGGTCTGTCTGTTCCACAATAACTTTCATATAATTTATCTAATTTTAATGAAACTTAGGATATATCTTCCTCCAACCTTCCGAAAAAATTTTATTGTTTCACGTTGCAATATATGAAGAATATAGGGTCAAAGTTATCCATATTGCAAGTTTGAACGTATGCATAGAAAATAATTCTGCAGAATACACTATGTAATAGTCATTCGAATGTTTTGACAAGGCATATATTTCTTTATGAAATTCGAATAATCTTCACAGATTGGGATTAGAAATACCAAGAATAACTTTTCTTAAAAAAAAAAAAAAATTAAGAAGTGTAATTTTGTAAATGTTAGAAGAATTTACCCTCCCCCAATTTAAAGATATGTTCCACGATAATTTTCTTAAAAATTAATCTGATTTTCATGTAATACAACATATACTTTCTTTGGGGCTTCTAAATCATTCCCTCTAAATTGACATAAAATCATTTTCTAAGAGTGAAGACGTAAATTACTCCTTCCCTCTGATTTTGTTTTTAAATGTTCGAGTATAAATTTCGTAAAAAATTTTATGTATAGGCCTATTTTCTTTAAGGCATTCTCACAGTCCTCATTCTTCGAATTAAAATCAGTCAGGAATGACCCATAACTTTAGCCTGTTAATCTAAAGTGAAGTTTTTTCTCCTCCCGGAGGGTAAAAAAGTTCTACAATTTTATCCGTCATTGTTTTATTTGAAAAAGAAAAAAAAGTTACAAGAACATTCTAAGAGCAAAATATTTCGAGTATCAAAGTGTATATATTTAATATTTTTAATTATTTTATTTATTTTTTAGGACGTTACAGGATCATATGAAGATACCCGATTGTTTCTAATACTTATATTTATGTCGTTAATAGAGGATTCAGTTTTATTATCATGGTTCTACTCCAATCGGTTCATGTGCAAAAATATACAATACTGCTGTATGTTCCTAACTAACGCATAGTAGGACAGCATGTAGGTTGTACTGTGTAAACCACACCATATTGAATGGCATGCAGAAGGGATTAGAAATCACAATTATATGTCTACTTTCTCTAGAACTGTGAATTCATACCTGAAGTATTAAGTTTCTGTAATTTCTTTTTCAGAATATGAAATTTAATTCTGTAAATAACACCTTGCAGGCTCTGATTAGACTGTGTTGAGAGCCAAAGGTTTTTATTTGAACAATTAACATTTATACATCGTGTTACCGACACACTTTATTTTGTTTTCAGGTGCGAATTGGAAAATACATCGCAACAAGAGATGTGGATATTTCGTCCGGAATCCGAAGAATATTTTCACGGCAATGATGAATTCCGTGACACACTGACTACGCATACCATGACGAGCAATACAGCGCCCCACAGTAATTGTTCATTATTAGATGGTACCGAAACACCAAGTGACATGAGTCGAAAATTTGTATGTAAGATGTGTCGTAAAGCTTTTCGCAGGAAATATCATTTACATGCTCATCTAAAGACACATACAGGAGAAAGACCTTTCAAGTGTCATATATGTTCTAAGGCATTTCGTCATAAACATCACCTTCAGGATCATCTTGGAACACATAATCAACAGAAACCTTTCTCATGTCGTTTCTGTGGCGCGGGTTTTTGCACGAAGCGTTCTCTCAAGAGACACTACTTAATACAACATCATATGACTGTAAGTGCAATAATAAGTGCTCTTTACAAGTAATGTGTGCATCACTGTTATGTTTGTGTGTCACTGTTAGGAGGGACCAAACAACAAATACAATCTGTTACTTAGCAGTTTATTTATTTATTTTACATATATAGTGCATAACTCAATGAATAATCTGTTTCAACAGAATAAATGGTATTAATTGCTATTGGAAACCAACCAGCGACTTACTTTTTAGTGCTATAAAAATTCGAAAAGTACGCATGAGAAATTTATCCTCATGCATCTCCTTTTGTTCAGCTCAATATGATTTATCGTTTGATACATGTCTCATCTTTGAACATCATTATAGTTTAAGAGTTAATCACAATTTTCCAGTCTATCTCATTAATCTTACTATGTATTGTTGTATTGCCAGTGTCATAATCAAAAGTTTGATAAAGGTATATTTCAGTAACAGTTTGACCTTAATAAATAGGGCGGTTATCGTACAATATCGATTTTACGTTTACAGAAATCTCATTTTTCTCGATTTATTCGAAAATTACGCATGAAGACCATAACTCATTTACTTACTCATGTTATTTTCACTTAATAAGATATATCCATTTTAGTAAGATGTTTCATCTTTCTTTTCTTCTTCTTTTTTTGTGTGCTATTAATATCGTAAAATTTATAAAATATAGCTGGATACTATACTTATACAGGGTGATTTTTTAAAGTCACGATTTCATTTGGTCTAGAATTTCTAACTGACGTCCGATTTTCATGCGGTTTGTGGCAAATGATTAAGGAAGGATGGGAGATTTATGGGATTTTGTTTACTGGTTTAAATTCTTCCGGGGTAATATCGGCCAAGCCTCCTGAAAAACAGCAAATATTCTCCAATGTATCTTACAATTGGAATGAGGTGTGGTGCGGTGTGAAGATTTGAGTTTTCTTCGTTAGATGGCAACCTTGCCAAGGTCAATAAGAAACAGAAAACTATGCCGTTGTATTGGAAATTGTACTATACAGTTCTGTGCCACTGTGTAAATATGATAAGGACCCAATGTGAATAGTACTCTTTGGAGCAACATAAGTTTATCGTTAAAAGTTTTTAGAGAACGAAATCTATTTTTGCTGCACAAAGGGCATTTATAAACAAATTTGCCTCATTTTCTGCCCCAGGCACGAATATAATATGGTCACTAGTGACAACCCAGTCACTCTGTGCCTAATTTGGAGATGGTAATTGAGTGATACTGAGCGCCTTCCACTCACCATCTAGAATGAGTGGGAATGATCTCATATACATATGCGAGAGGTTAACTAAACTTACTCATACCAATCGGGGATTAATTCTGGTAATAAAAACATTTACTTCAATCAATCAATAACAATTATATTTCTCTTAGATAAATGTTGTGAATGTAAGTGTTGTGAGGTGATTACGGATAATCGGAAACTTTGCCAGTCGAGTATCGCCTATGGAGTATTGAGCATTTGAGCCCTGAATAGGAGTAACACATACCTTATCTCTTCAGATGACGCTCGCTGATGACCTAGGTGTTGTATCCAGTATCGCCAAGTTGATACTTCTCATGAATGGTTGCTGTAGTTGAGCATGAGTCTCGTTTACTCCCAAATGCTAAAGATGAATCGCCGATCTCCGTAGATAGAATATTGAATTCTAAGTTGACTGTCTCGCTCTCTGTCGCTCCAGCTGATCACTTTGACTGCCAAGACTTATCTTGTCTGCCTAGACTTATCTTGTCTGCCCAGAAGACCTCCCGTCTCCTGGTTTTGTTCAACTTGGTCCTTCTAGAATTTTCTCCTGTCGTCTGCTGGACGGCACGTGTGACCTCCTTTCACTTAGAAGAACAAATTCTTTCCTTGTGTCAAGACTCAAAAACTGCAACTCTCGACACACTCCGATTTCCCGATTCTAAGCAATTTCCTCATATCCGTGAATGTGTGAAATGTTCACAAAAGCTTACAATCTCTCTTTTCATAATTTACAGAATTTAGCCTATGTAGGAATTGACGCATTGCATGCATTGTCTTCCTGCATTGGCAGACTCTCAATGAAACATTTTATTTACATAATTTCGCTGACCATTAAATAATAACTTTTCCTCAGCTTGCATTAAACTCAACTCGTAACCATTATTCACCTTCACCTAATTATTTTCATAAAACGCGATCTTCGCAAAATAAATAAACATTGATTGATAAAATAAAATTATTATACATAATCTTTCGATTTAAAACGGATACTGCCACATGTCCCCCCTTAAAATCTTGGTTGCTTCGCAATCCAATCTAGACCCCGTAAGAGGGCGTTATATTATTAAACTCCCTGTAGATATACAATATATGAAAAATAAATAATACTGGAAATAAATATAAACTTGAAAATGAGTGAGACATGTGTAAATACGTAAATTAATATTATAAACAATAATTGATTTTCCTGCACCAAAACATTAACATTATATATATATTTTAACTTTTAACCATTTTCATTAATTGATGAGAAAAAACTACATGAAGCAAAAACTTCAGAATCACTATGCTCAAAAGTATACACTCACGACATCTTGTGAGATGTAACAGAATTATTAGATGAGCATAATGTCAGCACAAGTACTCTGTGCGAAAAATATATGTATGTATATTCAAAGGTACTCTGCATTGCAAGTCCTCCTCGCAATTAAGTTTAAGTGTCAAATTTCTGGAACTTTCCATTACTTGGTTGTCCATACTTGCCAACTCAAGAATTTGCTGACAGTATTAGTAACGAATGATAATTGTTTATTCCCATTGTTATGCACTTCGAAATCTAGAAGATAAAACTTTTTAACAAATGATTAAAACATATTCACTGATAGTATAATCGTAGCACTAAAAAAATTGAAAATATATTCGTTTTTATTTTCTTCAATAAAACTGAACACTAAAATTTTAGATGTGGGGAAATAAAATTCTGCTCTAGGGCATTTGCTGCACTGCGAGAGTTTCTGGGTAGCGACTGCAACTTCAGCAAAATTTTACCAAGGTTAAGATTACTTCCGCTCCAACAAATCCATTTGCGCGTCGGTTTGGTTTCGTGAACACTGGTTGTTAAAACGCACTACGAAATTTTTACTAATTTCGCCGAAAATATTGTGTTTTTACAACACAATGACATCAGATGGAAAGAAAAATTCTTTGTTGATGTCTGTCGGGCACTCGGTTTTTCCGTGTTTATCGAAATTTCCAACAAAAACGTTAGTTTTCGTGGTTTCACTGTGTCCCATTAATGTATTAGTGTGTGCATCTTCTTCTTTAGTGGTGTGGTTCATGTGTGTGTTCTTCCATTCAGTTTCAGTGCTAGTACTACGATATGCTTTACTACGATCTGGCAAATTACTACAAATTGTGTTTTCAGTGCTTTGTGATATAGTTTTAATTGTTGGTTTATTCTTATTTAATATTGTGGCATAGAGTGGAGAAACTTGCGAAAGTACGTAAGTTTCAGACTCTTCTCTACCACTTACATCTAATTCTATATTCGATCTTACATTATTTTTACTATTTCTTACACTATTTTCGTATTTTCTCTCTAGCCTATTTAATCTTACCAAAATATAACACGTAATAATTACTATTATAACTAATACACTTCCTAAAACTATCGTAGATGTTAATAATAAAATTGTTTCGATGTCCATTTCCCTCGTTTTGGATATTATCTGAAATAGACGAGAAATAGATAAAGTCGGGATAGGCCTACTTAAAATTCGTAGAAAATTACATTTATTATAATTATTTAAATAATTAATATTCCTAGCTTGTGTCTGCTTACACTTTTTGCGACAATAATTCGCGTGTTTTGAAGCAGTCTCATTTTGTTCTCTACTGTGTCTAACACACTTGCTACTTTCTAAGTAATTCTCGTGCAAGACCGTTAAAACTCTAACTATGTGTAAAACCTATCTAACCATAAGTTGTAGACTTTGTTTCACACTTAAAAACTCGTATTTTCAGTCATTTTCTACCTTAAATATAGTACTGAACTATATCCACTATATTTCCGTATATTTAGACATATTTCTTCTAACGTACGTATTTCTATTATTTAAACCTTATTTTAACCATCTACGTGATTAAATATTGTTAATTATCTTTAATATTATTATTTTCTGTAATTTAAAAGTATATTTCATTGCTTTACGCTCGGGCTTAGTTGTTCATTTTGGATGGAAAATTCTCTGCTTGGCGAGATAGCTTTAGGTAACGTTCGTAATCATTCGAGTTCGCTCGGAACTATTCGTTTTTCGTCTGCAGTCTTCTCTGAGGCCTGGAGTGGAGAGTAATTCTAGCCTCTCACAGGGTCTCTGTTCATGTTTTTACCTCTTGACGTTCAGAACGCCCTGAAAGTCTTTGACGCGAACGATTACTGACTTCCACATAAACATTGCTCGTAGCGCTTGCAAATTAAATACAACAATGGAATAAATAATTCCAATCATTATTTTTAATCAATATCGATTGATTATTACCAATTGTAGTGTAATATATTATTTTCTTTTCTAAAATTTATAAAATTTTTCACATGTAAAAATAACTATTAAATATATTATTACTACTTAAACTAAACATTCTTCAATACTATTTGTGAACTATTTCTTGCTGTATCTATGCTTATTCATAGATTTTAACCCTTTAATTCACAATGTAAATACTAAATAAACTTTATTATTCTCTATTTTCCATAAATAATCGTAGTATTTATGTATATATTTTAACTATTATTACCATAATAGTAATCTATTTCTATTTTGTCTATTTTTATCTATTATTAACTATTTCTATTATTATTAATAATGATGTTATTGTTTTCTACTCTTATTTTCCTCATCCCTTCTTCGATGTTACTATGTTCTCATCCATTCTTTGATGTTACTATCCTAGATTTATCTAGGTTATCTATTCTCATCTATATCTATCCTTATTTTCATCATTTTTTTCACTTACACCTAAAACGTAAATGGGACATCGTTCGGTACGGTATTACAATACAATCTATTCGGTTGGATACTATGAACTATTATAGACTATAGACTTTTTTTTGAATTGATTCCTACATTTGGTGATGGCTGTTTGGTGAGTATCGAATGCATGATTCGTATACACTATTGACACTTCCTACTTGTTTGTTTACATTCGTCTTCCTCATTTTTTTCACCATTTACCAATCCTTAACTCTATTGTTTACAAACTTTTCGTGAGTTTTCCGTGCACTAGAACATGAATAAATTTTATAGTGTCATTAAATAATATTATTGTTATTGTTATTATTGTTATGGTTCATTGCTCTCCAATTTATACTTTCTTATTGATTTATACAATCTACAATACAATGCTATTAAAGCAACGACTGAAACAACTAAAACTAATATAATGGCTGCAATTACATACATTATATAGTTTGTTTTGATTATTAACAGTGGTACAGTAGTATCCACTTTTAGTTTTAACAAATTTTCCGCTAGACTATTGAGTTCTTCGTGATGTAAACTGAAATTGAATTGCTTTTGCGTCCAATTTCCTATCAAATTTAGATGTTTATTATTTACATTTATTACTTTTTTCGTTGGAATTGCCAATTCTCCAAAAATTAAATTATCGAATGAACTGTATTCAATAAAATAAGAACAATTATTTCCAAAACTTACTTTCGTCGATGTGACTTCGTGATGTTTTCCTAATTTAGTTATGTATCCTTCTATTAATGACGAATATAATACTCCAGCATGAGTATATTTATATACTACATTCCCTAGGTATTTCTGTTTGTTGTTGACACCCACTTAGTGATCCGTTGAAAACAATATTATTCAGGCATTTCGCTTCGTCATCTAATGTTATCTGTTCACAGAAATACAAAAAGCTCTTAAATTCGCATTTCGATCGATCCAACGTATGATACATACCATTTGCTAAGTATACCACTTCCGGTAATTTGTAATATGTTCGAAAATTTTTCGTTAGGAAACCCATTAAAATCACATTAAACATCTTCGATACTGTATTTTCATAAACAATAGGCGTTTTTCCATAATGAACCATAACTAACCAATTTATAATGATGAACAATATTCTTGACTCCATTTTATAATGATTTCCTTTCAGTCTCGTATAAGAAGTCTGTAATTAGTAAAACCTAATATTAATTCTTTTCTCTTGTTATTCATTTATTTATTTATATTTTAGATTACTTATAACAATTTATTTATTTATATGTATTTCATATTTCATTTTATGTTCTAGGCACCAACTGATTTTAACTTTGATTTTAATTGCATATTACATACATTTATTTATTTACTTAAAACTCTAGTAACTATAATCCAAAAAGTGTCTATCGATTCGGGAAATTTTCTGATGGAGATTAGCATTTACTCCAATCTCGGGGTGAGGGTTTGGTTGAGAAAGTGCCCTCTAACTGACACTTCATCGGTAGACCCAATTTGTACCATAGTTACAGTAAACCCTAACTTAAATGTTTTCAAAATTTTTTTTCAAATTTAAATTTATTCTTCGCCATCAGATATTTGATCTATATCACCAACCTTTTCACCGTTTTTACTAGCTACAAACAATTTTAACCGTCTTATGTCTATAGTGTCACTTTTCTTTTCACCCTTTTTGGTTTCATACTGCACTTTGTATGAATTATTATTAACTTTGTCAATAATTACCCCTTTTGTATTATACCGATTTCCGAAACATGTCGGCAAACCTGCTCGTGGCATTTCTCTAATCAAAACTTTTTGACCGATCTCAAAACTTGGTTGGTCAAATTTCTTTTCAATTTGCTTTTTCTGGGATCTGAATTTCCTTTGCAAGTTTTTATACGCTAATTGACGTGCCTCCTTTATGCCCTGAAGTCTCACCTCGTTGTCAACAAACTCGCAAGGAATGTCTAAATCCTGCTCGAGAAATGTTCTTGGTTCGACTCCATGCAATAAATAGTACGGCGAAAAACCAGTACCATCATGCACCTGCGTATTAATTGTAAATATTAAACTCGGTAGTATCTCATCCCAGTTTGTAAAATCTTTGTCAATATAATGCTTCATTACTTGTTGTAATGAGCCTATGGCCCTTTCTGCGCTTCCTATCGAATAATGGGCACTTGTATTTGCGAAATGTAATTCCATACCAAATTTTTCAGACATTTCCTCCAATATCTTGCTGCGGTGAGATGACAATCTATCCAGATGGAGCTGAGATGGGACTCCATGTTTCGTAATAAGGTCCTCAAAAATTACTTGAGCAACGATCTCTGCCGTTACTGCTGGTACCGCTCTAGCGATAATAAATCTTGTAGCATTGTCTACAAATACTAAAATATACTTATTTCGGTTATTACGGGATAACTTAAATGGACCGACCTCATCCATTACGACTGATTGAAATGGAGCATAAGATGGATAAGTCTGAGCATGAAACGGGACTCTACCTGTTTTCCTCTTCTGTATTTGACAGCTTATACATTCGCCTATTTTCTCCATAATGAATTTCTTCATATTAGGAAAATATATTATCTTCAGTGCTCGTCTGTAACACTTCGTATACGAAAAGTGTCCACCACCATACACTGATCAATGTAAATTCCTAAATACCTGCTCTCTCAAGGTATGTGGGATACATAACAATAACTTCGTACCACCAGCCATACGCTGTGTTCTATATAACCTGTTGTCTTTCACCGTGTACCATCGAGCCTGTTTTTCCGCTTTCACATCTGCCTCTTCTGGATGTTCAATTGCGTGCATTATAGGGCCGAAAAATGAATCTTTACGTTGTAAATCCCCTACGTCGATATCCTTGTCAAAGGTCAAATTGACTTGCAAATCCTCAGAAGTCACTTTCCATGTTTCCAACTCTACATCATCTACTGTCGGTTCAATGTCGGTGTTCCTGGACAAAATATCACTCGGATTCTTTTCCCCAGGACAATGCACCGGCGTATACTTATATTGTGCTAAATCTAAACTCCACCTCACAAGTTTTGGAGCTAACTTCGGCGATGTTTGTAAATACTTCAACGCTTTACAGTCGGTATATAGTTCGAATTCCTTATTAAACAAGTAATAATTAAACGCTCTTAGAGAACTTATTACTGCCAAAATTTCTAATTCTACGACATGTCTCGTTTTTTCTTGTGGTCTTAATACGCGACTGTAATACGCTACTGGTGTCCATTCCCCATTAGCTTTTTTCTGCATCAGGACGCCACCAATCGACGCATCTGTGTACACCCTCGTTTCCAAATCCTCCCTAAACGGGGCTAATAATGGTGCATTCATCAACGCCGATTTCAATTTTTCAAAAGCCTGCTGATACGACTCGTTCCATTCAAACTTATGACCCTTTTTCAAAATTGGTTGGAAAATTGAAGTAATCTTAGCATAGTCTTTACAAAATTTCCTAACGTAATTCGTTAGTCCAAGGAATGACTTAAGTTGCTTGACGTTACTCGGGGCTTTACACGCTTTAATGGCCTGTATTATTTTCGGGCTAACTTCGTAACCTGCGTCACTGACAATGTGTCCAAGAGCCAAAATTTTCCTTTCAACAAACTGACACTTCTCTACTGACAACTTGAGACCGTAATGCCTTAACCTTTTGAACACTGATTGCAGTACATCTACCATTTTATCTTGTTCGTTAGTGTAAAGGAATACGTCGTCCATATAATAGGATACGGACTCTGGATTTACATTGCCCAAGGTCATCGCCATTATTTTCGTGTAAATAGCCTGCGCTTGAAGGTATCCCATGGGTAAAACTCGATATGAATAGGCTCCTACACCTGGTATGTTAAATGCGGTATACTCTCGTGACTCTTCAGAGATAGGCACTTGATGATAGGCCGATTTCACGTCCAAAATGCTAAAATATTTATTTTGTCCTCCCATGCATGTTAGTATCTGATGGATTGGAGGCAGCGCAATGCTATGTAATTTCACGCATTTATTTAAAAATCTACAGTCGAGAACTGCACGAATAACCCCTGATGGTTTCTGTATAAACAGCATAGGAGAATTATAAGCACTAGCACTTTCCTCTATTATGCCCTGTCTTAGCAAAATATTAATCTGTTCTTTCACCTTATCCTTGAGTGTAATTGGAATGGGATACTGATGTCTTCTGAACGGTACTTTCGTCTCCAACTCGATATGATGCTGGAAATGCTTAACCTGACCTAATTCATCATCTTGCCATGCAAAAACATCTGCAAAATTATAACATAAGCTCTCAATTCGCTCTTTAATCTCAGGTCTTGTCTCTTTTCCAAATTTCAATCGTGATTTGTCAAAGTTCTTCCGTGACCTTAAAATACCGTCTATATCCTCATTCGACAATCCTTTCTGCTTTAATTGTTCCTCATCTACGCATTCCTCTGCTTGTCCTAATGTTACATTTGCTCTTAACATAATTGATCTATTCGATGGATTTACAATTTCAATCTTATTATTCTGTGCCGATAAAAGTACGCGCGGGATTAATACATTGTATTGGCTTTCTATCCTTCTGTCTGGTTCTAACAAGTATTCCTTGTTATTCCATGAGTTAACTAAATTAACTTCTACTGTTGTCTTTGTCCTAGATAACAAGCGTACCTTATGACCTAATACCCATTTAGGTCTAATACTATTGAAATATATTTGATGCCAATAGATGCATTTTCCGATACAGTAACAGATTCCTGTTCTTCCCTTTTCCTAAACATTGGCTTTCCAAATCTCTGTAATGTTAATTTATTCTCCGTAATTTATTTGACAATTTTGACTTTGTAGAAAATCATTTCCGATCAAAACTTGATACGGAAAATCCTTTACTACCCGAAATTCCAAATAAAATGTTTGACCAGCCATTTTGAATCTTAAAATAGCTATCTTATTCACTACTAACACATTCTGTGTTATCCCACGAATTCGTGTTGGTTTAGAAATTACTTTTGCGCTTGGTGGAACTAGCTTTTCATTCACTATTGATATTTGGGAACCTGTATCGATTAACGCCTTATGATTTCTCCCTTCGACCTCTATCGGTACGTACAACATATTATTTTCGGTTAGTGTAGAGGCTACAATTTCTCTAATCTTCGATTTACTTCCTGTAAATGCGCCTCTGTCATTTACAGTATTATCTAGTTTAAATTATTTGCGTTCGAAGCCTGATAATATGTTGTCCCATTAATCTGATTTGGTACAACCGGTACGTATTGTACTTGACCACTCATTTGACCATGATTTTGACACCATGATGGACCATTAGAACGACTACCACAACAATTATTTCCTCGTTGTTGCCAATAATTTGTCCTTCTTCCACCACGATTACCACGCCAATTATTCCTATATCCTCTTCTGCAATTATATTCATTATTACCTCTATTCCTATTGAAGTTACCATTATCACGGTTCCAACTTCTATTACCGTTATTCCTATAAAAATTTCGTCCTTTATTCCTAAAATTCTTGTTTCCTCTAAAATTATTTCCATTCTTCTGTTGTTTCAACTCCCTATCACGTCTATCCTCTCTATCATCCTGGTCTTGAAACTTTGTCGCTAACGTGATCTGCAACTTTTCTATCTTTTTCTCTAACTCACCTAATTGGGTGATACTCTGTGGTTCCTGTTTAATTTTGACTTCGTCCCTATTCCTAATTTATTTCTTCAATAATAATTTGTCTACTTCAATGTCACCATCCTCCTCTTCTACTTGTTCACGCATTTTCTTAAGTAGATCTTTTACTGTAACCTTTCCATTTTCTCTTTTAACACGTTTGTCTACTTTACATTTATTCTTTTCGATCTTCTGGAGATCTTCAACGAACTTTATCGTGGAATACGATATAGTCCACACTTTCTCCATAAAATATGGCTGAAGGCCACCTACTATGATTCCGATCTTCTTTTTATCGTCCATGCTAGAATCTATCCTTTCACCTAGCACAAACATGTCATAGACATAATTTATAATGGGTTCATCCTCGAGATGTAACCTCTCCCTTATCCTTTCTTCTGTCTAACGTAACATTCGTTCTTGTAAATTCATCTATAATACTCTTTTGTAATTCTTTATAACCTATGTCACTGATATTTCGTCTCTTTAAAAATACTTTGATCCACTGTCTACCATTTCCTTTAAACACGCTTGGCAACAGTTCCTTTCTTTTGTCTTCGCTCACGCCTGCCATTTGACACGCGTCGTCAAACTCATCGAAAAATCCTACAATGTCATTATCGATTTTTAAATCAAACTTTGGGAGTTTATTAACGTCCGAATAAAACATTACACTGGTCGTCATCTTGTTTTCTTGCAAACTACTGGACTCTTTATTACTTATAACGCTACTTTCGAACGGAAAGATAGACTCAAAATCTTCTGAGTACGACTTCGCTACAGGACTTGACGGAAAATTTTCTACAGGTCCTAATTTTAAACTAGGTTTAACACTTTCTTGCTCTGTAACTTTAACTTGCTTTTTCCTACTTGAGGTAGCAATATTGAATAAACTTCCGACTTGTACCCCTCTTCCAGCTCTTTGTGTTCTAGTACGAATTGTATCGTCACTCATTTAATTACTAATCACTTTAATTATTATTATTCATATAATACTTATACTTCGAGCATCTATAATTAATTGGTAGGATGGGTCGGTTGAAATTTCTTCTTATTGCTTAAAATTATAATCACGTTTCATATAATCCTACTTATAACTAACACCTTAAACTATAATTGCTAATTTGAGAAAATACTTTAGATATTCATAATATTAAACTTCATCGTAGACAGGGTGGGAAGGGTGGGATTTATTTACTAATATAACATAATATAGCATAATTCAAAAAGGGTGGGTTGGGAGGGACTTAAATAATTCTATATTCACTGAGATCGCTACTAAATGGATTATTACCAAAACCAGCAATCGCCACCATGACAACCCAGTCACTCTGTGCCTAATTTGGGGATGGTAATTGAGTGATACTGAGCGCCTTCCACTCACCATCTAGAATGAGTGGGAATGATCTCATATACATATGCGAGAGGTTAACTAAACTTACTCATACCAATCGGGGATTAATTCTGGTAATAAAAACATTTACTTCAATCAATCAATAACAATTATATTTCTCTTAGATAAATGTTGTGAATGTAAGTGTTGTGAGGTGATTACGGATAATCGGAAACTTTGCCAGTCGAGTATCGCCTATGGAGTATTGAGCATTTGAGCCCTGAATAGGAGTAACACATACCTTATCTCTTCAGATGACGCTCGCTGATGACCTAGGTGTTGTATCCAGTATCGCCAAGTTGATACTTCTCATGAATGGTTGCTGTAGTTGAGCATCGAGTCTCGTTTACTCCCAAATGCTAAAGATGAATCGCCGATCTCCGTAGATAGAATATTGAATTCTAAGTTGACTGTCTCGCTCTCTGTCGCTCCAGCTGATCACTTTGACTGCCAAGACTTATCTTGTCTGCCTAGACTTATCTTGTCTGCCCAGAAGACCTCCCGTCTCCTGGTTTTGTTCAACTTGGTCCTTCTAGAATTTTCTCCTGTCGTCTGCTGGACGGCACGTGTGACCTCCTTTCACTTAGAAGAACAAATTCTTTCCTTGTGTCAAGACTCAAAAACTGCAACTCTCGACACACTCCGATTTCCCGATTCTAAGCAATTTCCTCATATCCGTGAATGTGTGAAATGTTCACAAAAGCTTACAATCTCTCTTTTCATAATTTACAGAATTTAGCCTATGTAGGAGTTGACGCATTGCATGCATTGTCTTCCTGCATTGGCAGACTCTCAATGAAACATTTTAATTACATAATTTCGCTGACCATTAAATAATAACTTTTCCTCAGCTTGCATTAAACTCAACTCGTAACCATTATTCACCTTCACCTAATTATTTTCATAAAACGCGATCTTCGCAAAATAAATAAACATTGATTGATAAAATAAAATTATTATACATAATCTTTCGATTTAAAACGGATACTGCCACACTAGTGAATAAATTAAAAGAAACAAGATCGCTTCTGAGTGAGACAGGGAAACGTCGAACACCACAGGCGAGTGTTGTAGAAGATGTCAGTTACCGACTCCTTAGATTGCCCAAGAAGTCTCTCCGTTGTTTATCGCAAGAAACCGGCTAAAGTTATCCAACATGTCAAAAGGCTAACGCTTAATTTGCAGTCTCGCTAAAATAAATTTGTATTCTGCAATTTCGCTTCAAAAATCCAAAACCTCATTGCAATTGTAAGGTACACTGGCTAATATTTGCTGTTTTTCTTGAGGTGTGGTCGACATTACCCGGGATGAACTTGAGCCAGTAAACATAGTCCCATAAATCTTCCATCTTTCCTTGATCATTTACCACAAACCTCATGAAAATCGGACGACAGTTAGAAGTTCTAGACCCAAATGAAATCTGTGAGTTTAAAAAAGTGATGTAATATAAATGCATGGCCAAAAGTGATAAAGTAAAATATCATGTTAAAAACTTTTTTTAAACTTCAGAAATAAATGTGTAATTAAAAACATATAAATAAGAAAGAAACGGAACTTCTACTTTCGTGTCTCACGATTATACACTGTAGGCTAAAAGAGACGGATCAATAATGAAAGTGAATTATTATGAAAGAATTGGTTAAATGAGAATTTGGGAGGAAACGGGAGAACCTCGAGAAACACACTAACATGATGATGTCCACGTTAACAAGCTATAATACGCTATAAGCTATAACTTAACAAGCTATAATATAATATGGCACTATAATTTTTATTTGAAAAATGAGAGAATTGTAATTTAACCCGTTAGTGCATGAAGTTCTCTCGAGGTAATTCTTGTGTATAGTTTGTTATTTTGGGCTAGGTTTTCAACACCTAAAACAACTGAAACGGAACTTACCCGAAATGTTGATTGTAGTAGTTGGGAGGCGCCATAAAAAAAGGATCACATGCACAGGTAACACTTGTATATTTTACCAATATTTTTATAATATAAACTACTTTATTCTTCATATAATATTAACACTTAAAAACCGATGGACGATCCTGAGCGTCCATTCCTTTAATAAGGTTGAATCCGCTGGACGCTCACGAGCGTCCAGGCATTTAAACATTAAAAAAAAGGGTATATAAACTTAATTTCAGACTTTTTAAAAAATAGTCAATTTCCTACTCCTTTGCATGATGCAGGAAAGTCTTCATTTTGATATATTTTCATACTTTTTGGGGCAAAACTTTTTGGTAAATGAAAGGGTACTTTGCAAAATTGAGGCAAATAGGTAGGCCTACAGTCAGCAACAAATTGACAAGGAAAAAAAGAAGGAACCATTGAATAATTTTATCTTGATGTATCAGTATATTAGCATACATTTCACAAAATTTCTTTGACTAACTACAAAAAAGAAACAAGATATGATATTTTAAAATAACCCTTGATTTCTGCCGGACAGGGCGGTTTCGAAATTTAAATCCCCATCGGCCTTTAAGTGTTAACCCTTGGTTATTTCAGTTAACAGTTTTAGTTGTTGATAATAAACTGACATTTCTTTATCAGCCATGTATTTGAAATGCTCTTATCTTTCAATATCAATGGCAGTCTTTGAAAATTTTGTCTCTTAGAGTCCAAGTTGACAGTTTTTCGAGAACAATTAACATCCTCTCAGGACTGTTAAAGGATCGCCGAAAATGTTCAGTCCGCAAAAGCTATTGATGTGTTGGTTATAATGAATTTAAACATGACATTGGAGTTTTCGGATTACATGCACTAGCAGGTTATTGTGAGGCGACTTTTCGTTTCAACAGTTTTATCGAAAATGGCTATTACTATTTAATTGGAAACCTACAACTTCATAATTCATTTCGCTCGAAAACTTTAGAAAGGTTATTGGTGGAGACGAGTTTTTTTTTAAACGTTTATAACCTTTTGTTTTTTATATTTTGTAAATATTTCAGTAACGATCCTACCATATGGCATAATTAGTTTCTCTCCGAACCGTAAGAATGGATAGGTTGTTGGTGAGAGTGAATTTAGTTCGAACGATATTTTTCGTAAACAAATATAAGGATTTTTAAATATATTTCATAAATATTTCATAAGATTTCTACGCTATGCCAAGTTGTATACCAAGATTTTTATTTAACGAATATACTTATTTTCAATGCACATGTTTAATTAAGAATTTAATTTGTCGAGAATTCTAGACTTTAGTTGAATAATATTCTTGTTATTTAACTGCAGAGTCATAAAAGAGCAGTAAATATTTTACTGCAGAGTGGAGCATAAAAGATAGTAAGACAGTCTACCTGTTAGTACTTTAGAAAAGTAATTATATTTTTAATTCATTTTTATTTTTACAAGATGCCAGGTATTAAGATTGTGTTATACTACTGTAAAATTTACAATCTTAATTCACTTAACATTGTGTTGGAGCGACGTACAGTACGAATACGAATAGTGTAGTTAGTTTTAGAAGTCAGTTACATTTCTTTTCCTTTACTCCTATTTTTATTTATTTTGTTTTGTTAATTATTTATTTTGCTAGCGGACTTCAGAAAAAATATCCTTAAAAAATAGCAATTCAATTACACACAAATGTTTATATTATATATATATATATATATATATATATATATATATATATATATATATATTGGATAAAATTAAAACTTGTGACCTCACTTAAAAGGAGAAAGCAGACTTTGCTAAATGAACTTAAGGAACATCTTTCGGGAGGTAGTATAGTGCACAACTGTTGATATTACAAACTGGGAGAGTGCAATAGCCAGAAATAGGCTAAAAAAAGCGTCTTAAAGTATCCGACTCGCCGCATGTATGAAATGACGCGTAAAGTTATCAAGTGATGGCATGACAGAATGAGGAGCATCTATGACTCCGCATATATGATACGACGCTTAAAGTTATCAAATGATGGCATGACAGAATGAGGAGCATCTATGACTCACGTACAAAGGGTCACTTGATAACTTTACGCGTCATATCATACATGCGGTGAGTTGGAAACTTTAAGACGCATTTTCTAGGCTATTTCTAGCTATTGCGTTCTCCCAGTTTGTAATATTAACACTTTAAATGTGCACTACTACCTTGCGAAAGATGGCCCCGAAGTTCATTTACCAAAGTCTGCTTTCTCCTTGTTAGTCAGAAAAAGAAAAATTGAATGTTAACATAATTGGGAAAACATTCTTATCTCTTTTTCCAGTTAAATAACATTACATTTTCCCTTTTATTTCTACAAAACTGCAGTCAAAGAATTTATTCCGTCTTTTTATCATTAGTTGAATTGATTAGCAATAAATTAATTTTTTAAGAATAATTCATTATCAGTGGGTAGACAAATGAACTCAAATTTCTTGAACAGACTGAAACTAAACACTTAAGAAAATTGTGGCTGTGTCGCTGTATTGTGGATGAATATTCAACTGTTGACTTTTATTTCTTTTAAAAAGAAACAAGAATAAATATTTAAAACATTTTCATATTTTAATGAAATCCTAATGAATACGTTATTCATAAATTTAAACCACCATAATGATCAAAAGGTATGAGTGCTTTAAACATCAGCATCGTAAAGTTAAGTAATATGGAAGAGTTTTGAAAGAAATTTGTTTATATCAATAATTTTGCTTTTTTTTTACAACTCTATTACTTAATTGTCATTTATATTTATCTTCTGTGTATGCATTATATAATTTTAAAACATTAATTAACATTGATAGTTCGAAAGCTGTGTCATTAACTGTATCTTTTACGTTTAGAAGCAAACTTTCGCTAGAAAATTTACAAAAGGAGACAGACGAAATTTTTATTATGTATTTTCATTACTTATTTTTTTAAGTAATAATAAGAAACATGTATCATTATTCTTGTTATCTGTTGTTATTCTTGATAGGATAGAAATTGATTCGACACTCTTGCTATCTATTATCGAGGTATATTTTAGAATTGATCAGAATTGTTAAGAAAAAGTTATTTTGATGAGAATGAAAACTTTATTTTGAATTAAAATAACACATTTTTACTAAACATTGATAGGTTATGCAGCTTTTATGTCATCCTTTCAAATCAAATTAGGTCAGTCTTTTACAAGGTTTTCAATTAATAATAATATTAATAATGGAATAGGTAACGAACTAATAATAATATATAAGAAATATATATATCCAAACGAACATTAAAGACACTATGCGTAAGTTAAATATTTAACTTAAGAGACAAACTTGTATATCAAATGAACAATCTACAGTTACACGTTGACAAATCAGAAATCATGAACTTCCATCATCCGCATAACAAAATTGCACATAATTCCGCTATCACTATCAAAAACATCCATTAGGTGCGTGTTTTAACAATTAGCTATATTCGTTACAAAAAAAACCTTAAACCAACCCTAAATTATAATATTGATATCCAAACATTCAGTACAAAAAAAGAACATAACGTGTCATTCTTAAACGTAATTGTACTACAAATGACCCAATTCATGAATAGTAATGGTATAACAAGTTCTCAGTGAATATAAAACACTTAAAAATTTGACAAAAGGTTGAAAACAAATTTAAAAAATACTTATTGAAACCTTGCTTTCTTTCTGTAAATTGATTTTATTTGATACCAGAGGAACGACAGATTAATTGTATATACATACTTTAATATTAATAGATGTTGATATAAATAAGTATGATGATGTGTTTAGGAAAAAAAAACGCAAAATGCACAGAGTATCCATAATATCCTTTCAGCAGTTCAAAATGTTGTTACAAAGAAACTGTCATATTCACAGCTATATGGTTTATAGCAAAAGAGGACAAAGTTTTTGTTGTGATGTTCATATACCTCCACATATGCCCCCTTTTTCATTCCAGTATGCCTAAGCAATATTCTACAGTATTTCATTATATGTGTTGTGCAGTATTCTTGGATTACCCTATACGCGTTTTTGGCGTGGGAGACCTGGCTTCGATTCTAGGCGGGAGCTCGTGTGGTTCGGATCCCACGTTAAGCTGTAGGTCCACGTCTCATATAGCCTCGCTGCTGAAAGAAACGATAAACTAAAAATCAAAACCAAATCAAATCAGGTTTTACTACTAGTTGTGTTGATTACCCTGATCATAATGAATAGTCCTTAACTTCAGTGTCTTCAGGTCGGATACACGCGTTGCATAAACTCTGTCTTTGGCATACTCCACAAGAAGAAGGCTAAAGGGGGTAATGTCCTTTGATTGTTGTGGTCAGGATGTAGAGCCGTCGCACCAAACCCACCTGATGTGAAATGTCTCATTCAAGATATCATTCATGATACTCATTTTTACGTTGCGTTACCATTTTTATTCATTTTGATTAATCATCTAAGTATTTCCACTCTTTTAGAGTAGATAGATTTATAAAGTATTATTTTCTGTCCTCAGAGGCGTTTCGATTATTTCTATACCAGATGTACAGTATGTATAATCTTGTGATATATTGAACCCAAATAATAATAATAATAATAATAATAATAATAATAATAATAATAATAATAATAATAATAATAATAATAATAATAATAATAATAATAAAAAACATATTTTTTACTTTGACTTTTTTATTATAATAAGTTCAAAAATAAGTTTTAAAACAAAATTGGTGCTAAATTTTACAAGGACATACATTGTACTGTAATGTGCCGTATTAAGCAAGAAGACAATTGCATTTTCATTCACATTTCATTGTTACATTCGTTTTTAAGTTTATCTTCGTTAAGATTGTTGATTCGCTTATTTTTTATTTACATTATATATTCAATCACATATAGCTAACTAACTATATGGCCTATGGAACCCGAAGGTTCAATGCCACGTTCACAAAAGCTCTCCACTGACTTCTATCCTTAGCCAACTGGATTCAGTTTCTACTTTGTATACTATTTAGAGATCAATCTTAATATTGTCCTTCCGTCTGCGCTTAGGTCTCCCTAATAGATTGTTCCGATTAGGCTTAGGTTTCCGATTGTTCTTCCAATTCCCTCTACGTTCTACGTTCTTCCCTCAGAGTAAATGACCACGTTTCGCAACCATACAGAACAACAGGCATGATTATTCTTTTGTATATTTTAAGCTTCAAGTTCCTCGACAGAATTCGCGACTAGAGATTTTGAACTGAATAATAACACGAATTCCCTGCTTTTAGTCGAGATTTAATTTCTTTATGAATATGGTTTTAGTCTGTTAACATATTCAATCATATGTAGTGATCAAATATATAATGCTTTCTTTATCTATTACTTCTCTTTTTTCTTAATAGATTTTAATTGGTGGTGGTATCTTTTCCTATTTGCAGATACTTGCAGAATAATGCATCATGGAAACGAAGTGTTATTAATAAGTATACATGTAGCCCAACGGATAGAACTATTGATTCTCATCTGTCATCTGGTACTCAAAATCTCCGAAACGATTTGGGCAGTAACAGTACATCTTTAGGTGAAGTGTCTACTAGAAAGAATTCTAGCGAAAATGAACACGCTGCAAACTACGATTTTAAAAAATGGATTTGCAAAACATGTTCTAAGGCATTCAGAGACAAATACAATTTAATAAATCACTTGAGAGTTCATACGGGTGAAAGACCTTTCGTCTGTAAAATCTGTAATCTGTCATTCCAATTAAAACATCACTTAACTATTCATAGAGGAGTTCATAGTTCTGTAAAGCCATTTACATGTAAATTATGTGGTCAGGGTTATAGTTCGAAGCAGGCAGAGAGGCGACATTGCATGATTAAACATCAGGAGTTCTACCAATGAGTAACAAAGGAAATTGTCAAGTAATTCCTGTGCAGCAATATGAGCACCTTGCAGTTCTAAATCTTTGAATGGTGATACATTTATATTTACTATATGTAGATTATTTCGTACTTGTGTCTGTTTTTATTAGTCTGTTTAAAATCTACTATTCTATTTTCATTTTTTTCGATACAGTATATTAAGGAAAGTACATAAGATGAGTGACAGTGATTATATGTAAAAGCATTCGTGATTATAAATATTAAAAAACTGCATTAGGGCATATCTGGCAGTTCTACAATTTGTCCTGCCTTACTTCTTCAAATAAGAGTTTCCAGCATCCAAATCATTGGCACTCCACCAACACTTACCAAAAACATCCATGATCAGCATTCACTTATATTTCGTTGTCTCCTGTTCAGACTGGTCTAGTTATATATATAAAACATTTTCTTTCACTCTCCGTTTTGAGATTTATTATGTTTTAAAATGTTGTGAAAGCTCCAGAATTAGTTGCTAATTTTTTACATTACTTAAGTGAGTCTTAATTTTAGTCGTACTTTTTCATTTGATGGTACGTATATAAATCCACTCCCATAGACAGACTATATGATATATTCAATTACTTTGAAAGATGCATATTTAGCAATATCTTATAACCTGTAAGATGTTGCTATATATATATATATATATATATATATATATATATATATATATATATATATATATATATATATATATATATATATATATAGGATGATTAAAAAACGGGAAATTTTGAAAATTAAATAATTTCATTAAAACAATTTTTAAACAACAATATTCAGGCTTTATCGTTACGTTTAAACCATACCTATTAAATATATTCTTTAAGTTAATATTACAGAGTAAGATTAGACACTCAAGCCAGACCCCGAAATATTTACTTGAAATAAAAATCTACGGACCAGCATACTAAATTTTGTCGTTTCCATTTCTTAATTTAAATCAACTCATGCTACAATTATTACTGAAACATTTATGTATAGAATATGAACAAAATTACAATAGGAATTTTCGAAAAGCTTCTAATAAAACTCACCTTCAAGAGTAAACTAATCGTTGTGAATTTTTCACGAAGAATAGTTTATATCACATTGTAGGGTTGGGACCATTCTTCTATGTTGTTTTTAAGAAAATAGTCCGAGAAATTCTCACTTCCAATAATAAATCTTCACCAATCCACCTCTTGTGGATTTTGTTTTCAAGAGAAATGACTTACTCCACACTACAGGATTGTTATTGAAACATGTATTTATGGAATATGAACAGAATCGTCTGAATCGTGTGTGGAGGAAAAAAAAAAAAACTTCAATACTAAACTTTCTTCTTCTGTACTTTTTATATTTTTTAAAAAAATGAGATTTTAATTTATGCGATATTGTACAATTGTTTTTCAATGTTTATTTACGAAATATAAAGAAATTCACATGAGATATTTTTTGAAATCTTCCGAATACCATAATGATAATTAAATATTTAAAGATATCCAAAGTTTCTGCCCATCTAAATGAATATGTTGTGGTTTGTCCATTTTAATATGACATTTATTGGAAATAAAGTGTTTTGTGAATACTCAGTTTTATCCAGTTTTGCTGATAGTTCCTCTTTCTATAAGTAAAATATTCTTTCATGATGTTTTCTTGCATTAATGTTGGAATTGTAGTAAATTACTTTTAATATAGCTGTTTCCTCTACATTGTGGTTCGGTCACCATTGAGTGCTGATTCGTATCCGAGTGACTGACGAACGTCTTTCTGTGTGCGTAGCCCCAGGTTCGATTTTTGTCTCGGGTACAAATCAAAGTAGTAGTTCTCAAGCATAAACAGTAGGTCCCATTTCGAATGGCCTCGGTACTGGAAAGGGATGCTAAATTCCAATTAACATAGATCACCATTGAATCACTTCTTTTTTGTTTCTTTATTCATTTGAAATTCGTCGTCTATGAGAAAATTCGTATCATATTAATGTAAAGCAATGTGTTTCTATTTCCTTGTTGTGTAGGATTTTGTTTAAGGCTAGTTGTTTTCTTAGTGATTGTACTCTATTAAATTATGTTTTAATTTTTATCGCCTAGAAAGCAGAAACTTTTTCACGCTTCTTTTTCTTTTCAATTTAACAAGCTATTTTGTCATTATGAGATCATACTTTATGGAAGCCGTCTGTGGTGATTATATATATGATTTATTGTTTCTTATATCTACAGGTACCATTGTTAAAATCGGTTTAAATTATGTTTGAGAATACCGAAGAGAACGTATTGTATTTTGTACGTACATTTTAAGTTTATTCAAATGTCCTACATGTACTATACTGAAATAACTTATTCCGGAAAATTATATGAAAAGGCCTTTAAAAATCCTGAAAATAACTCCAAAACGTATTATGATGTTGCGTTAAATATTTGTTTAAGCGAATGTTTGAGAGTGAACATATAAGTAAATGCTCATACATTCGAGAACGAAAATCCTTATGATACATGCATCGAATAATCTCGATATTATCTTTTTATTTTTAAAATAATGTTTCAGTTTAAGTTATTAAAATGTTTATATATATTTGTGCTTTAAAGAGCGGGTTTCGTACTTTCATTGTAATAAACTATGAAAGAGTACAGGGAAAGTACTAATGCTTACACCAATGATAAAATTACCCACAATTGGATAAATTTCTAATTATATGTATTTGAGGACGACGAATCCGATGGAACTGTTGTTAATTGCTGCTAGTGTACCAAATAATAAGCACTTGGAACTTTTTGGTATTGTTAATATTCCATATACTGTATGTACTACTTTTTCAAGTCACATAAATTTGTAGAAATTATTGTGATTTGATAGTGAAGAAACAAATTAGTTGTATCATTATATGTAAAGATTATTTAATAAATAAACATAAAAATATCCTTATTTAATTGTTTTATTTATTGTCTTGTATTTTCTCTTTAATTTCGATCGATATCTTCAATGGCACACACAAACTTTGTTTTGTAAATTATAATATAAATAATCATTATCATAATAAAAGGTTCATGAAAATTACTGTTTATATTGTAATATTTCCATCAAGTTCAATTGATATTGAACATAATTAAATGTGGATTTTTAATTTTGCAGAAATTTTAACATATGGATTTAATAATACCAATACCTTTATTTTGTTTTCCCGTACATAGAACAATTGAATTTTTTTGTGGAAGATGTTGGTTTGTTATTATATGCACATTTTTTTTTAAAAAAAAAATCTTGATAGGTGCTATAAATCATCAATATTATGTATATACAAAGTAACTATCAAAAGAATGAAAAAAATCCGTATACACTAGCCTTGTAAGTGGACACCCAAAAAATGAGCTTATGGTCATTCCTACGTAACAGTGCACAAAAGAAGCCAATTCTGTCACTGGGGTTATTACTAAGTGAAGTATCGTTTGTCATAAAGATTCAATCCTACGTGACATAGCATTCAGTAAGACATCGATGACCTTCTGTAACAAGTGGTATCATTCGTCACAGAATGCGTCAAGTAATTGTTGTTAGTTTGCGGATTTATACAACCGTTTGTGCAACTACAGCTGTAGGAGATGTCAAACATCTTTCAGTAGGATTGTTGTCCTGGGATCGAGGATACGGTGACTCGGTGGTTAGAGTGCTTACTGCTGGTTTCAGAAGTTCCTGGTTAGACACGTGAGTTTGTGGTGGACAACATTGTATTCATAGGTTTTCTCCGGATCTCCCGTTTTCCCCCACATTTCCATTCCACAAAGTCTATCGATCCCTGTCGTAACAATATTTATTGGTGAGGATTTGTTAAATGAACTGACTTCAAAACTTCCATTACGAACACGTGAATCATCAAATCAAATTACGCCGATAAGAAATATCTACTATTTTAATAAATTTCTTAATACAACAACCCGCACTTCTAAGAAAGATATAATCAGTTGCCATATGTACATGATTCATTTTGTTATAATTTATCATGCATTATATGTAGAATTCATAACAGAAATTCTTCCACATTTCTCTAAATTTTATTTAAAAATGCCTTGCACTATTTAGTTTTGACATTATTATTGAACTTTCCTTTACACACAATTTAACTCTCTACTTCCTCAGTTAGAGCTCTCAATTAAGGTAAATTAATAATATAAATCATTAAATTTACGTCCTGCCTTATAGGTTAAAGGTTGTAGGTAAATAATATGAGTAAATGTTTGCGAAATAATTAGTGAAATGAGAATGTGGGAGGAGATGGAAGAATGCAGGGAAGACCCAAAAGTTATATTGACAACTATTGAAAATTAACAAAACAAAATTGTATTCAAGAACATGAAGAGTGGGACTTTCGAAATTATTAGAGACCAGTAATTCAACATTATGTATTATGGGGCCGCGGTGGCTCAGTGGTAGAGCGTTCACCTCTGGTGCTTGGGGGTCCCGGGTTCGATCCCAGCCCTCGCCAAGTGAACTTTGTGGTGGACAAACACCGTGTGCGTGGGTTTTCTCGGGGTTCTCCCATTTCCTCTCACTTTCTTCATTCCACCATTTCATTCATTACTCATCATCACCGTCTCCTTTAGCCTAAGCGGCATAACCGTGGGACGTAAAACTCAAAGATTTCATTTCATTTCATTTTCAACATCATGTAAATAATATATCATCAAAAATTTCAATAAATACAAGGTTTTTGAATATTTAATAGCATTAATGGGATATTAAATGTATGTAGCAAACTCTTTCTTCTTCTTCTTCTTCTTCTTCTTATTATTATTATTATTATTATTATTATTATTATTATTATTATTATTATTATTATTATTATTATTATTATTATTATTACGAGAGAAGATCGGAAACTAACGCATAATATTTTTCCAACAAAGTTTAATATGTACCAAAACCAGACAAAGCACAAATAAATTTACATCTTTGACCTTCTTTTCTACATAGTCATCAAGTTTCTCAACATATTTTTCCCATTGTGCAGAGGCGGCCTTTGTTCCTGCGGGGCCCTGGGCAAGTTGGTGCCGTGGGGCCTTACTATTTGGATTGGGAACACTTACGCAATCATACTTTATAAGCTTTCATGTGAAACAAATTGATGTTGTAAGATGAATTAAAGTACATACTTCTCTACAATAAAACACAGGCAATTAAAATGCTTACTTTAGAAAACAACTTTGAGAATTTACAGTTGTCTGAATTCTTCTATCAAGACACTATAGTCTGAAGAAGCCATGACGTTGTTTTCGGTGCAGAGAAGGGCGAGAACGATCATTTTCTATTGGGACATGGTGCTACTGAGATATGTTTATCTTTTTTATGAGTTTTAGTCTTGAAAAGCCCCTCTCTGCCGATGCAACGGTAACCAGTATTGTATATACATAATATTCGTAAAACAATGTCTACATTAGCGTAGATTTCCTCCGATTTGTTTTCACTTATATATTTAAGCACAGCTAGTAGATTATTTTCGCTATCGAAAGCTCTTGAGAACATCTTCAATTCTTCATAGAGTTCCACTCCATTTATGCCACTTTTTTCTCCGGCAGATGATGTTCGTTCAAAGTTTTTGCAGCTCTTCATAAAGTCTTCGCCGGTCATGCCAATCAAATTTTTACCCTGGTATAGAAAACCAAATGTGAGTTTATGCTTCTTCTGACCTTCGAATCGTAGTTTACAGCTTGATCGTATCGTATCAACAATTACATTGAAGTATTCTATTTTGAAGCAGTCTTCTGCAGAAAACACTAGGTCGTCCTCAACTTCGTACGAGGAGAGTCTTCTTTTCTTTCTTTTTCTGACAGTCTTGAAAATGGTTTCAATTCCCACTTCTTCCGCGACTTGTCTCGCTGTTAGCAGATTTGTCTGAAAAGCACTTTCTCAGTAGTATTAAAGTCATTTCAGAAACACTTGCAAGTGCTTCCTTGTCACACCTGAGTTCATTTTCTCACCTTGCCACACTTTACTGATGATATTAATCTCTGTAAGGAGCTCGTACCACATTACAAATGAGAGGACAAATTTGTAAGTTGTTATTTCTGCTTTTAGTGACTGGTATTCACTGATCAATACACAGTCTGTAGTACTTCTTTCAGGCAAACTTTGCAGTAAAAACTTGAGCAAGTAAAAAGTATGTATGATTTCTGTAGAATTCCAAAGAAGGACTTAGTACATGCACAGAAACTTGCTACGTCTCCCAACATCAAGTTCCAGTTGTGACTTCCTCAGGGTAGAAAAGAAGCGAGGGGATTTACAATGAAACTCCACCCATGTTTGCACCATTATCCTAGTCTTGGCCTCTACAGTTTTGCAATGATAGTACCAGTTGTTCAATTTCGGTGAAAATGTAACATGCTAAGATTTCAACTGTACTTTCCTTTTCAGCTATGTATAAAGCCCATAGTGCTCCTTGATTTCGCCTGTGGTTTTGTTAATAAAACGCTGTATCAGTGAGAGCTGTTCAACACAAGCGACATCTCGAGTGCAGTCAACAATACTTGAAACGTACTTACTCTTCTCACTTTCTTCACAATTTCAGCGTTAATGTTAGTCGCAAGCAGTTGTATAAGTTCATCTTGGACATACTATCGTGGTCCTTAACTTCCTTGTTTATCGCTTGTCGCAAATGCTCCCGCAGGGTTAGATCAAATAAAGTTATCAACTTGACCAAGTCCAAACAATTACCACTGAAATCTGAATCCAGTTTCTTTTTAGATCTCCTGAATAGTCAATTATGACGTGCAAAATATTGCACGATTGTGAGCATCCTTGCTAAAATGATCCAAGCTCGTCATCATTCGCTGGCCCTTGTTGTTGTCTGTGAGGTTCTTAGGCACTCAGCGAGCACTAATTTTGCGGAATTGCAACGTGTCATGGACAATGTGGTACACCACACCATATTAAATGTTGAACTTCTGCGATAAGGTTCGCAAATGCACACGGCGGTCGTTCAAAATTACTGCCTCGATGGCGCGGATATTCTGCGGTTTGAAGCTATTACCGGTCGCCCGAAGCGTGGCGCATCACTAAGGTTCTCACGGCCCTCTTCAAAGAATGCACACCACCTGGAGACATTGCTACGGTCCATACAATCGTCCCCATACACGCCACGCATGTCCCTGTGAATTTCACTCGATGTATGCCCTTTGGCCCACAAAAATCTAACCACACCTCGCTGCTCTTCACACGTGGACGACAGTAACGTACGCGCCATGTTTGTTTTGTAGTTCAGACTTCTCTCGCTAGAGCTGCACAGGAGAACAAAATACTCTCTGTGGCGCAAACTTCAACCTCTCTCGTCGTGCAGTTTCACAATTCCAGCTGCAATACCTGGGGAGAAAAAATATGGTGCGTTACTTTCCGATCTGCCATCGTATTAATTAACTAACTAACTAACTCTATGGCCTATGGAACCCGGAGGTTCAATGCCGCGTTCACAAAAGTTCTCCACTGACTTCTATTCTTAGCTAACTGCATCCAGTTTCTACTTTGTATTCCAGTCTCTGCGAGATCCATTTTAATATTGTCCTCCCATCTGCGCCTAGGTCATCCTAATGGTCGTTTTCCGATTGGTCTTCCAGTCAAGACTTTGAAAGCGTTTCTACTTTCTTCCATTCTAGCTACATGACCCGCCACCTAAGCCTCCTAGACTTCACGACCCTTCTGCCATCGTATTATTATTATTAGATTTATTAATATTATTATTATTATTTATTTATTTATTGATAATAATAATATACCCGATGGGACACAATTCTTTGTAAACAAGAAGAAAAACAAATTTTTCGATATCTGTGATTGTACGCTTTGCGAGTCACGGTATGCAACCGTGGCTCCGCTTTGCAAGTCCCGAAAAATATTGATTATTGCATATAGTTTGCATACTCTTGAAAACTTATTATCCTCTTAAATCTTGCTATATATTTATTTAAATTTATAAGTGTTCTTCCGTTGTAGAGTGGGTAACACACGTATTCCCAGTAAATATGACCTCAGGTTCAATCTCTCGTGGAGGCTCAGAGCCGTAGGAAGAACCAAATAGTGGTTAAAGGCACATTATGAAAATGGATACTGTCCTAGATGGTCTCGAAGTTGCACAAAAGAAAATAACAAAAATCTTATACAGATAAGCAATAGACTTTGCAAAGAAAATTCGGAGTCGTGTGACCGCAGTAACAACTTTAAAGTAAACTGAGAGATCATACATGAGAATGAAAATTTATTCTCCATTTGAAGAGTAATAAAGAGATTTCTCTAACACTGTTTTAACTACCGGTAAATGTACTGCTATAGCAGTATCTTGGTTTTGTAATTCCTGAAATCATATCATAGTGTTGCTGAAAAAGATATATTGGGTAAAGTCGCACAATTGCAGCACGTTTGCATGGCTATGTTTGTGAAATTGTGTATCTTTGCTTTATATGATTTAGAAAAACTCTAGAAATGTTCTTTCCTCTTTTTCCAGGAACCTTAATATGGAACTCGTGGAAGACCCACTATATTTTTCACAATCAGAAGAGGGATCATTCTCAGAAATTACACAAAACGAGAAAAATTTCAGCGATGCGGAAAACAGAGGTGATCTTGAGTTTTCAGATGATGGCATGCGTCACAACTATGAACTTAGCGATCCTTATGCTAATATGATTAGAGTTGACGGCCCTAAATTCGTCTTTCAATGTGATGGATGTTCAAAAATTTTCCAAAAAAGAGCAAACTTTCTATCGCATCGCAGAACGCATACTGGAGAGAGACCTTTTGTGTGTACTGTTTGCCATAAAGGGTTCCGTCATAAACACCATTTAAAAGTTCATTTTGGATTGCATCTAGTACGGAAACCTTATAGCTGTAGCTTTTGTGATCAGACATTTTGTTCCAAACATTCTCTTCAGCGACACCAACTTCATAAGCATTTGTAATTGATTGGCGTTGCAAGAAACGCTCTGAAGAAAATTTATGGCCTCGTATAACATCATTTCCATAGCCTTACTGTCTCAGATAGTCACCTGGTGTTGGCGATGTAGGTTTAATTCGTGATGAAATCACATATGGATCAGATCTCACGTTATATTATAACTGCAAATGTGATGTGTGCCAGGACGTTAAATTCCTTTAAAAAAAAAAAAATAGAACTTATTAAGATTTCTGATTTATACTACAACATGGGTTATAAGTCAATTGACGCTAACAAGTACTCAGTTCTCAGTTGACTAGAGTAGCAGTAACAATATGTTAATGTAGTTCATAATAGTACGTGTTTTGTGAACAATACGTTGTAAGAAGTTATTTAAACCTTGTTACATTTGTAGTTATATAAATTTACAATGAATGGAAAGTTATCAAAGGATAGACATGTGTTCTTCTGTGCTTAAAAGATATCATTTCGGTACTGAACAATGAAAACTTGATTTAGGTAATCTACATGTTAATATACAACTTGCAGTGATTTCATAATTTCATAGTTGATGAATAATTCATTTCAAATGAATTTTCGTCAAGAGATTTACGTCCATCCTGTATATACTATGTATATATACTCATCACAAAGTTTGGAGTATCGTAAACAGAACAATGACTTAACATTATGGAAACATTATTATATTGCACGAAACTACGGTGTAGAAGTATACTGTGTAAGTAAGAGAAAGTACATATTTAGACACTACTGTTAACAAGAAATAAACCGTATGAATCAAATCGTATGGACGATGTCTCTGGTAGAATTTTTTTTCGCACTTACACTGTGCCTTAGTAGCCGTCCCCAATGGTCTCCTTTAGCATTGTCTAGATTACTGACATGTCCTGACGTTTCTGCGATCAATTTGTTGACACTGACATCTGCATGAAACTTCCATTTTAACTGAACTGTGCAAATCAAATACTTAAACTTAGTGAAATTATCTTCCCTGCATGTTCATTCAAATTCATGTCTGGGAAGTTTGATGACATTAAGATAACATGATGTCCATGTTTCGCTCGGCTCCCTACTGCTTGTGCCAACACTGAACAATACTGACAATGTCTAATGTATGTACTGTCTGATATATTAGTCCAAGTTTTCTGTTAGGTGCGTATTTTATTTTATAACACTTTTCATTAACTTTATTATAGTATGTTTTGTTAATACGATTTATCTTCTTATCTACGAAATCCATTGTCAGTGAGTTGGACATATCTTACAATGACAAATCTTTTTTTATAATTATTGATCTTATTTTAACTTCATTTATAATTTATTAAGCAAAACAAGGTACCACGAAAAGAAAAGTGCAAGTATATTTTTGCTAGTGGGTGCAGTTATATAAATCAATGCCATCTATGTTTTATTTTATATTATAAATGTTCTGTTGGCAATGATGAGTTCGAGTATTTTTATAGCTTTACCTGTATTCAGCGAATTGTTTTAATAAAATTTTATTTTACCTCAAATTTATGGGTTTTGTAAAATTATCTTTTTGTAAACAGTGGTATTAGCTTTTGAGTTTTTGTTGTATTGCTTTATTCAAATACCAACAAACATTATATGAAGTAATCATATCTGTCTCTTTTCATTAAAAAAAATCCCTTATGCGGAAGGACAGTACCATAGCTATATACTATTTGCTGTGAACTTCTTAAAAGAAAATTCTTTTGGAATATTCAATCATGTTTGAGTGGTAGTTAAAAGCGGGTATGAAGTCAATTACAGTTCAAGTTCGGGGGAGAACTCTTCGCACTTGAATGCTTGATATAGAGTTTACATAATTGAACATCCATGACCACTAAACTATGTAAGAATAGGATATTCTAACGTAAAAGAGAACATGAAATAAAATCGTAAATTAATGCCTAGTTCTAAGATTATGAATGATAAAATAGATAGTGGAATAATAAAGTAAGTGAAAACAGGAGATGTTTGTCCACTTCAAAATAAATATGGCAAATTAGAATTGAAATTGCAGATCAGTAATAAAGAAAACAGAATTAGGTATGCTTGACACTTTACTTAAATGTATAAAGTGATGTTGTTAAGAAAAGAAGTATTTTCACTTATCTTGCGGATAGACGACAATTACCTGATGCATTTCCGAATTGTATCTGTAACATATAATTGAATATTTAAAAAACAAATAATAATTCAGGTTTTCTGTCAGTGTTAAGCTCTTCATTGCAACGTAACATAAAAAAAAAAAGACACTGAAAGATTTTTTATCTCAAACCTTATCAGTTAAAATACAATATGGAATCTATATTTTCTTTCGCAATATAGATCATCACTTAATTATACTTATCTCCCCTACCATCGTGATACCAAACCTACAAATCGAAATCAAATTTTTGAAATGATTTTAACTAACTGGTTCACATTAGCTTTGCTATCTAAATAACTTGTACTAAAAATACAAATTTCTGAGCAAAGCAACGTTTATTTTAAAAACAATAAATGTGCGACAGTTTCGCCAATTAACAGAACATATTGGCTTCATCAGTCACTGATGACAGTGTCTGATGAAGCCAGTATGTTCAGTAGATTGTTTCCAGTAGACTGTTTCTTCCTCTAACTTATATCACCGTATTTTTTAAAAAGTTATTTTATTCATATTCTACCAATAGTATCAGTTAGTTTGGTATAAGAGACTCGAATTCAAGCCCCAGTAAAGAGGGATGGTTCTGATCTTATCTTAAACTGTATTTCAAATTTCATATAGCTTGAATCCTGAAAAGAAATGTTTATTAATCTTCAAATGTATGCGTATATACGAAATTGTTAATCTCTTTGTATATAAATATTGTAATGATAGATTTCTTTAACTGTAATGAATGCTTTTATGTAAGCTGTGATAAATAAAAACATCTTCAACTGCTAACAAATTTGTTTGTTTATATATTTTAATTCAATTATTAGATCTTGAACATTTAACCCACCATTTTATAGTGTACTTCCTTAATTTATAATATATAAATTTCTAATTTTATTAATAGTTTAATACAATAACATAAACAACATATGATATAGAAATTAAACTTTATAAATACTCTTATAAAGTTTCTCTTATTAAATAAGTACAATTTTATTAATCACATATTCACAAAATAAGTATTTAAAAAAAAAACTCAAACTTACTTATATATATATATATATATATATATATATATATATATATATATATATATATATCGTACATTTTCATTTTAAAAATGAAAATAAGTTATTTTATAGTATCTTTTATGTATATATACTGTACATTTTGTTTTATTCTAAATATTTATAATTCATAATGATATCAGTAGTGTCCATGCGCGTAGTCCATGAGAATTGAAATAAATTGTAAATTTAATGGAAAAACCTGGAATTTGAAACACTTGTGATATTTGGATTGGCAATGATGAGGTGGGGACCGCAGCACCAGGTTGTCAGTGGTGGAGTGTTAGGGCGTACTCTGTGCTAGGCGTGAAGCAATAGAGGTTAAGAGTGTGCACTGAACTGAGCAGGCGGTGATAGTATAAAGTGGGCAATCTCTCTGATTTCCAAATAGGATAAATTCTTGGCGCTCGGTTATGTGGTGCGATTGTGAGGAAAGTGGCAATTGTATTGACTGTGTCCCGCAAGGGACAGTGTCCAATGTGATGATGTTCTACAAAACTCGCAGCAACACTGCGTTGATGAAAAGGAATAGCGGTCGTAAAACAAACCTTCAGTGAGTGGTCCCTCCGATCACTAAAGCGGATTGTTACTTGGAATCGTCGTGTGACTGCGGTGTAAGTGACAGAAGAATTCAAGCAGCATCTTTCACATTTTGTGTCGACAATCACAGTCCCCCGAGTTACTTGTCATGAACGTACGGGGTCGGGTTGCACGTAGAAAATCGCTGATAAGGGACTATCACACTTTAGCACAAAGCCAATCCTGGCGCGAACATCCAACATAGACCACTGATGACTGGAAATATGCAATATGGTCGGATGAATTATCGTTCTGCTTATTTTAAACCACGGACCGTGTTTGTGTGACAAGACATCTAAAGAAGCGTATGATCCACAATGTCTCCGCCAAACCGTGAAACATGGCGGCGGCTCTATGATTTCTGTGCCGCAGTAGTTTGGTTTTCAGTGGGTCCTATGCTGACGCTTACTGATCGCTCACTGCCCGTGATTATGTCATTATTTTAGGGGACCATATGTCCTTTGGTTCAAATGTTGTTTTGAGCAATGACACCATATTCCAGGATGATAATACGACTGAAGCTGCTGCAACGTGGTTTGAGGAATATTGGGATGAAGTTGATCACTCCCCTTGGCCATACCAATCCCCTGATCCAAACATAATCACAATCCGTTTTAGAAACACGAATCCGGCGCATGATTCTGCCTCCATCCTCTCTTACGGAAATGAGTGATGTATTACACGCGGAATGGTGTAACATTCCACTTGCTACTATTCACAACCTGTATGACTCCATTCCATGTCGCACCAGGACTGTTCTGAGGGCAAAAATGGTCTAACACCATATTAATCTGTTAATATGCATTTTTAGGTGTTGAATTGATAAGTACACAGTACGGCAATTTGAAATCGAGATGGATTTTTTTCTCAACATATGGGGCAGCTGTGCAAATGAGTTGTGGTGCAAGCAAAAGAGGAATGTTTCATGAGTACTTGATACCAAGTACATTAATCTTGACTGACAGTTACGTGTGTGGCCGTGGTGAGTGTAGACAGGTGTTGCTAAGTTGTGTCGTGAGATCAACATGAAAGAGCGAACATCAAGTTTTGTGTGCGTCTGGATAAGATTGCTACAGAAACTTATCAAATGTTTCAACAAGTTTATGAGTCCACTTGGTTATCTCACACGTGTGTATTTGCATAGCACAGGCGCTTCAGGGAGGCACCAGAATTAATTGAAGACGACAAGCATCCAGGTGCATAAAGAACAGTGAGAATCCAAGAATTGGTGGAGAAAATGAAACGGACACGGAAGACCGAAATGCAACAGTGTTAATCCTTACTGAGAAATTGTAAGCAAACAAAACAAACAAAATAAAAATTTGCGGCAAATAACCCAAGATCTCAACAAGAGGAAGTTTCTGTGTCCGTTTCGGCTCATTCATTAACAAATAACCAATAAAAAGTCAGGGTTAATCACTGCAAAGAACTGATTACTACCACCAATAGAGACACTAACCTCCTCTTGAATATCTTTACTGGAGATGAGATGGTTTTTTTTTTAATGACTCGTAGACAAAACGTCAGAATGCAGAGTGAAAGTCTCTTATCTCTACACAAGCAAACAAAAAAAGAAAGAAAGAAAAATAAACGTTCCTTCAAAATCCAAAATCAAGTTTTTGCTCTTTGATTTTTACGATAGTAAGGGCATTGTGCATATGGAATTTGTGCTTAAAGGATAGGCAGTTAATGCTTCATTTTACCAGGTATTAAAGCGGCCACTGTACCGTATCATACGTGTGAGGTCCGAATATCGGAGTGACGTTCAGTGGCGTGTGCTCCACGACAATGCCCTAAATCACAGGGTAGTGACTGTGCAAGATTTTTTGCTCCAAAAGGAGATCTGTGTTGCCTCACCCTCTCCATTCACTAGATCTGGCCCCATGCGATTCTTTTCTATTTTCTAAACTCAGGTGTGCATTCAAAGGTTCGTACTTTGGTGATGAAATGGCCATCAAAAGAGCCACAACAAGGATTTTCAACAGCATTCCACACAAGAACTTCCAGCAACCCTTCTACGCATTGGTCAGGGCGCAACGATGTATCGATGCAAGAGGGTCGTATTTTGAATGATCCAAACTAAGAAACGTTCTATGTTCACTCTCTCTTTTTCTACAGCTCGTTTCAATTTCAAATTGCCGTACTATGTATGATATAGTTGTGACATATCTAGACTTGAATTATTCTTTCCTAAACTGTGTTCAAGTAGTTATTGGCATCAATAGGATTTTTATGTGGCAGCATACCTCTTCATGATAAAGTGGCTAATGCTCATACTTCCTGTGAGTGTGGTCTTCGGCTGGTTTCTATTGGCAGTGCTTGTCTCAGAAACACAAGCCAGGATAATAATTTATTTTCCACTTTAAACAGTAGTCCAGCTCCGTAGCCTCAGTACTGAAAAAAGATACGGTAAATTCCACTTAATCCACTCGATATCAACTTCTATATATTCTGCTTGGCTTCTACTGAGTCGTCGTCATTCGTCGCATAGAGAGGTAACTGTAATCATTTAACTCTTCTACCATGAAACATTTATCTGGTACAGTTGAATTAACTCTTCTGCTTGCTGTTAAAATATATTAATGTTCAGTAATGTATTTATTTGTTTATTTAACAAAATATACAATTATTATCATTTTAAGCTGAATTTGGTAATAAAAACAAATAATATTGGGTTTGTGCGGTTGAAATGTCCAATTTTAGGATTGATGGAAACCAGCATCTATGCACAACCAATGGATGGGCCAAGATCAGAGGTACAACACAAACTCCGTACATGTTCATAAAACAGGCTGGGGTACCCAGTTAGGAGACAACGCATTGTTGCGCAGGGTCATGTAAACGTGCACCATGGACAACATTCAATTACGAGTGGGTTTCCCTTAACTAGTCCAAATTGTGATATTTTGTTTATTTAGCCGCGAAAAATATCAACAGTGCATTTGAGGCAATAGTAGTGAGTAAATATGTCTGCGCTGTTGATTTGTGAAATTTTGTGTTGTGGCATCGCATTGAAAAATGGACCACAACTACCCACCACTAGCATGTTCTGATGAGCTCGTCAGGAACCGTGGAAATAGACCCCGGAAAAGTGTTCGCAGACAGGTTAGGCATAAATCATACATACTACTGTCGTTTAGAAGTAAAGTGAAAAACTTAGACTCATGGGTACCACATGTGTTGACACTGACCAACGAGGATCGCTGTCTGGAGAATGTAGTTCTCTGAGTATACGAAATAACCGGGAAGGTTTTCTGTATCGAATTTTCACTTCTGATAGAAATCGATCTGTAACGAAAATTTTGAATGGTCGGACAGTGGTTGGATTGTGATTAATTTCCGGGACATCATTCAAAACCACCCCTCCACCCGCAGAAAGTGTTATTGCTGGTATGGTGATCTATGGTTGGAGTGATCCGTTACGTCTTTTTTCGTCGGAGCAAAACCATCACTGTGGATCGAAGTAGTGCTGAGCTACGTAAAATGCAGCGCAAACTTGTCCTCAAGCATTTAGCTATGGTCACAGACATTATGCCTTCATTTTACACTACAATGTATGCCCACGTGTCTCTCAAAAGGCAGTGCAGACTCTCTATGGCTTGCAGTATGAAACCCTAAAATATACCAAGCGAAAAGTTGTGTGCATTTCTGTAAAAATGTATTTTACAAAGATTTAGAATAAAAGGAAACTTAGCACAAATCAATAAATAATACACTGTTGTTTGTAGAAATTACAACACAAGAAAAATACGTGTGAGTTGATAATAAAAATTCGTTAGAAATCTATAAAGTAATGATTACAATTTCAGAACTGTACAACTTTTCTGCTTTCAGTTAATCAGTATTACGTGTTGCAATCAGATCTCCTCTATGCTCCTACATGTCATTACACCAAATCGAACTGCAAGTATTAAATGTGTTCCTGAGGAGGTTAGCCACCTGCTCGTATGCGAATCTGTAAGATGTCGACACTGTCTGCTGCAGGACCGTTGCGAACAAGGTGCCGACGATTATATTCCACACGTGTTCAATAGGCGACACATTAAGTAATTTGCATACCTGCGAAGCAGTGGTACTCATCATTTTTCGAAGAAAGCTTGAAACACATAGTTGAGCATTATCTTGCTGAAACATGTCTGGAATTGTCTGAAAGAAGAGTATTACTTAGGCCCATACAACTTCACTGATTTAACTATCAGTGGTGAATTTGTGTAGCCCATCACACCTACTGTATCTTTCGACTGCTATGACATTCTACAGCGCACGATGGCAGTGTGAGCTCACCACGATAGCGTCTAATATGTATACAGCTATCGCAATAGAATAGGTTCGAAGTTATCTGAAGGAAGGGTATAACCTCAGCCGCAGGAACTTGACTGGTGTAATCAGCACTGGTGAAGTTTCCCTAAATATGTAGGCCTAGTTTTCGGCTGCTATAACATTCGACAGCGTACATTGGCAGATTGAGCTAACCATGATAGCGTTTAACGCGTATGCAATCATCACTGCAGGGTAGGTTAAAGCGGGAGTCGTCCGGAGACCCAACCATCTCCCACTCAGCTTACCAACGACAGTGTTCACGCTCTTATTGTACCCTGAAATGTTTGTAGTTTTGTACTAATAGAAGCCGATGAAAAGGCATGCAATCCTCTAGGCCGTTTACCAGTAAATGCTTCGTATGATCAATGTAGACAAATTTACACCTATTACCGATCTTGCGTCATACTAACACTATGGACGATGCTGTGTGATCCATCACAAACATGTGTACAGTTTCCGTCATCTTATGGTCTGGTTGCATAACACAATATTGCCTACTTGTCACATCCCTTCCATATAGAACTTAGCTAACGAATCTCTGCTGCGATTGACGCCAACGAAGAATTTCCTCCAAGACAGATACTATTGAAGTAACTTAAGTATTATACTTAAGTTACTTAAATAGTATCTGTCTTGGAGGAAATTCTTCGTTGGCGTCTAATTCTGTGGTATGAAAGCCAACCTCCCCGTAAACCAAACTTGTAGATCCATTCGGACGCAGTCTGCTATTTGCATTGCGTTCTTTATCGTTGACAAATCATAATGATCTTTGCATATATGTTTTCCGTCCGATTGTTCACTCTCCATTTACAGAGTGCTGGGTAAACCGCCCTTGCGGTAGTACTGCGAATACCAAAACGAGAGCACTGTTCGGAACACGCATATGTCATCTCGCAGAAGTGATAATCATTCGTGTGTCGTATCGCTGCCGTAAATAAATCCTTTGACTTTTGATTCACTCTCCTCATTTCTTCTTGATGCTGTAATTGTCATAAACAACTGATTTAAATTTTACCAAATACACACACAATTATTTTTTGTTGTTGTTGTTGAAACAAAGGAATTTTGCGATTTTTAGTTTCTTCTGTTTCGCTTTGTGTAAATGAATTGTTACATTATGTTAATATTATAAATCTTATTTATATTTGTTATATGTAGGCAATAGAAAATTTCAAAATAGAATTTTTAACATTTTCATTTATTCCAAGAAGAAAACAAAAAAAATTCGACTAATTTAATAACAGAGTTTCGCATAAGACAAACGTTTTACATTCATATTTAGAAGTTATGTATGGTACACCATGGGAAAATGCATCCGAATGAAGACGGGGACCTGATCTCGATTGGTGGAATTGGACATCTGGAAGCATGCTGAAGGACAAATGACACAAAAAATAACGACTGTAAAGCACCTACCTCATTTGGGTTTTCCTATCGATTGCACTTCGGACCCGTTTGACGTTGCCAGAAACGTACAGTATGGAGTGATAATCTCAAACGGCTTTACAGTTGTTTCTACACTGTGCTCCTCTCGTAGTGCATTCAATTCTTGTACAAGCTCCCATCGGAGTCATCCAGGAGTCCGTAATGTAGATTTCCAGTTGCAGCCCGACGTCCAACCTGTCCAAGACATGTTCAGTCAGATTAGGTTCCGGGAACCGTGGTGGCTACTCAAAACTCATATCCTTGTATTTCAGGTATTCCTCCGTCTCCTGTACTCTGTTTGGACGGGCATTATCATCATTAAACAAAATCTATGGTTATATACACTACAAAAGAGTCGCACTTATTATTGCAGGATAACATCCGACATATCGCACCTTCACAATATACTACTAGAACACATGCAAGGCTGTCCATTCTTCTTACATGCTAACACCCAGGATCATAACTCCAGTACCGTCATAACGATCTCGTTCCATACAATTGGCAGATTCATAACGTATCCTTGATCCTTGCCTACTGCACGAGCGTCGAGAATCACTCTCTAAGCTGAACCGGGACTCGCAATTGAAAAGTACCCAAACTCACTATCCTTGGGTCCATTCACGGTAAGCTAAATACCATGTTAAGCAGTTCTGACGGTGTCGTGCTGTAAGTTCAATGCCTCTAGCTTGTTGCTTTACATAAAGCGGCACTTACATTGCTATCGGTGCACAGTTTGTCGGGAGACATGAGTCCCAAAGGCTGCTGCAAGATCTCGAATTAAAGTAGACACAATCCTAGTTAGACGTCATCAGCCTTTTAATTACAGATAGGGATCCTCGCGCTAGGCTGTGGTGTGTGAGCAAGCTGCTCACATTGCCTTTAAATGTTTTACCCCTCCTGGAACCTTGTTCACAATTGCAAAATTACACTATAAGCCAAATTCAACTCATTGACTTGGCACCCACAGCACATTGACTTGGCTCCTTTTTTTAGTCTTTCGATGATAGGCCACATGTGATATGAAGACCAGATGCCTTCTTTGCGCCGTCCACTGTGCTTCCTAATGCATTTGATGTGTACCTACTCGACGAAATACGCCATACATAACTTTTCACCACCAAGTTGGCCTTGTATTTGTTACCCGCCGATGATTGATCATAGTTGTTGAGGGCACCTATGTCGCTCAAGCTGTTATAATTTACGTTATTTGTGTGAGGCATATTTTCTAGCATCCGTAAAATCACATGTTGTGCCATGAGGTCTTGAAGTTTAGGAAAACAAAACAAAAAATTAACTTCTGGACACAAGTGTATTTTTGATTGTAGAACGACGTTTAAAAATGGATTACATCTGATAAAGTATCTTTTACTGATTATTTAAATGCATCATAACTAATGATTACTGACTTTTCAAAATAAACCGCTTTCTTTTGAAGTCTAAAAATATATCAGTTTATTATATTACTTTTGAACTAAGTTAATAATATTTCTATGCAATAAACCCCTTTTTTTGTTTATCGATCATATCAATTTTCTTCGTTTTCAGGTGCAGACCAGGTTTAACGATGCAAATCGATTTGGATAACCAAAACCAGAACAAGTTTGTATGTCAAATATGTCATAATAATTACTCGTGTAAAGGCAGTTTGAAACGACATGCTTTAACCCATTCTGGAGAGAAACCATTTCCTTGTACAGTTTGTAATTTATCCTTCGTTACTAAGCAGAGTCTGGAACGTCATAACTTAATCCATCTACATGTTAAACCTTTTACATGCAGAATATGTAACCTTAATTTTCGTCACAAGCACAATCTGAAGAGACACTTTGTTAACAGACATACTAAAGTACTTACACCATAAAATGCGTGTGGAAACTCTATTTGGTATGTTGTAACTATCATTAATGTAGCAAAGGTTGTTAGTGTAGATTTTCTTTAATTCGCCAAGTGTTCCAAATGTATTTACACAATACTTTTTCTGTCTAATTGCTGGTGAGAAATATATTTCTTTGAAACCTATCCTGAGCAGTCCTTATACCTTACATGAAAATTGTGCACTAGATACGAAATATTACATCGTTACATTATTATATTATATACACTTTATATAAAGCTTTTCCACTTGAATATACAGTAGGTAAGCGCCACTTATCTAGCAATTCAAATTTGTCACTTAGAGAGCCCTATACTTTGATCAATTTTACTTAATACTTTTACATGGGGAAAGTTATTAGGAACAATTTTGGGCAGTTGTAATTACATGTTCTCGTAATTACAACATTTTAATAAATGTTCCAATCTTATCACTGTATATCAATCATATATATAGGGTCGTTTAACTCGAACTGGCAACACTGCTACGATTGGAGTGTACGGTTGGAGTGTCGTGTGGGTAGGAGACAAATGACGAACATAGTGTGTTCTGTGGATGTGTACGAGTCAGTTCAACGCTTCTGCGACCCCATATTACGGTGTGTATGGCCAGTAGACATTGTTAAAGTGATTGTTGTGTGAAATACCGCCCTAACGCGGTGTTCGCGTGTGCAGAACAGCGTGTGTTTATGAAATTCCAGGTGGCGCGAGAGCGAAATATTAGGACGATTCACAGAAGATTAAAGTACGTTTATTTTATCTTGGCGCGCTTCCCGCCAATGCATTTGGTTGGCTTTTAAAGTACTTTCTTCTAGCACTCACATAAACGTTTTAATCAATAGACGTCCTATTGGCTTTGTCGTGTAGGTGACGTTAGTTGTCAGCCAGCCCATCAAATGAGGTCATTGCTATTTGGCGGGTATTTGAAATGCTTAGTTGCCACATGCGAACAAGTGTGTTACAGTGACTTATGAGTGGTGTGGCATTTTGCTGTGTTTCCTAGCGTATTGTAGCTCGCAACTTAAGTGTGGCGTGGCAAGAACGCGTTGCAGACAGATCCATCTTTTAGGCGGGAAGCGTGCCAAAGTAAAACAAACGTACTGAAGCTACTCTACCGTATCGGACAGTGGCGAGATGAATTGCAGCATTTCAGGCGGGACGACAGTCAACAAACAAAATGCACGTTGGAGGGCATATGCGAACGGCTACGGACGAAATTCATCTTCCAAGACTACGGATACTGCTTGACGGTGATCGGCGCTGGACGTGTAGTGAATTGGCGCAGGAGCTGAACATTTCTTCCGGATCAGTGCTCCGCATGCTAACACAAGATGTTGGTATGCGGAAAATTGCAGCAAGATGGGTACCCCATGCTTTGACCGAGGTTCAAAAATGGCATAGGTGGAACGTGCGCGGCTACACCTTCAACCTTACAATGAGGAAGGTGATGCCTTCTTGCACCGCATTATTGCAAGTGACGAAACGCGGGGAAGATCCTACAAGCCTGAATTGAAACGTCAGTCCAGTGAATGGCGCCAACCAGAATCTCCACGACCAAAAAAGCGTAGGCAAGAGCCAGCAAACGTAAAGGTGATAATGATAACGTCATACGAGCACGAAGGCATTATCCTGTCACATCAAGTTCCACCGGACGTTATCGTCAATGCTACATACTATGCTTTATACCTCAGTCACTACTTGCGACTAGCATTGTGGCGCAAATGTCCACACATAATGGAATCTGGATCAATTATCCTCCACTACAATGCCAGATGCCATACAGCCAATCTAGTACAGACTCTGTTACGACGATGGGGTTGGGAGGTACTGGGGCACCCGCCATACTCCCAGGATATGGGCCCCTGCGATTTTGATATTTTCCCAAAAATTAAAGAACCTCTCAGGGACAAACGTTTCAAAGACATTTCCAGCATTGTTCGTGCCTTAGGGCGCACTGTCAACACCCTCTCACAACGTTGGGATTTGACAGGTATTCAACGGTTACCAGACATCTGGCGAAGAGTTCAACAGGCTGGCGGAGATTACATCGAAGTAAGCTTCTTGAGGTGAGTGATTCACTACATTCCATTTCACAACTATGTTGCCACTTCGAGTTAAATGACCCTCACTATATATATACAGGGAGTTAATGAACTATACCGACAAACTGTAAGAGGTGATTCTTCACATCAAAATAAGAGGAAAAGTTCATATGGACCTATGGCAAAAAGTCCATAGTTTCAGAGCTAGGGCTGTCCAAAATCGCGAAAAAGCTCAATTTCAACAGGCCCTATTTCGAATTCCAGAAACGGTGGATGGTGGTCCTTGTCAGCGTAAACGAAGTCACGCATACACAATCAAGAAGTGCATATTTCATCAATTTTCAATGAGTGTACAGGGTATTCCGTACAGAGTGTAATTCTCAGATATGCTCTCAATAGAATTTTCAGGTATATCCTGATTTCAAGGAGGGTCCAAAGTAGGCAGGAGGTAAGCCTTGACAACAATGGACATCCAATGCTTCAGAGGGGAGTCGAAAGTGTTAAGAACCGGCAGCTCCATGTTCTTTTGTGTTCGGAATAACGTGTGATGCGATGTATTTCGTCATGGTACAATTCACGTTTTCTTCACTTATAAGCATGAAAGAAAACATCTCAGTGTGGGTTTTCTCGAGTACGAGATACTGTGCTGCTGACGATTCTAAACACTTCCGACATTGCTCCAAATGATTTCGTATTCACTGCTATCAAGGCTTATCATTTGCCTACTTTGGACCAATCATAAAGTCAGAGCGTATCTCAGAACTCGGTTGATGGCATGTCTGGGAATTTCACCCTGCAGGGAATACTCTATACTAGAGATGCATAGAGATGCAAGGGCTCGGAAAAAAACCGGCTTTTTTTTAAAAAAAACTCGGTTTTTTCTGCTTCGCTTTTTTGCTTGGGAAATTTTGGGCTTTTTTCAAAATACTGCTTTAAGTTGATAAAACAGACTTTGTATCGCTTCTCTATAACACAAAAAAATCATTTAATTAGTGGTTGATGCTGATAATAATATAAAACATCGAAAATAAATTATGAATTTCGAAAAGATATTTCAAACAATTTTTCTTCAACATATTTACATTATGAATTCCACAGGATTAACCAATGTATATAATAAGAATTTTTTAACCTCCTATATACAAAAGTAAGCAGAGTTGGCAAGAACCGTGGTTGTTTTTGAAAATGCCAAAAACCCGTTTTTTTGGGGATTTTTAAACCAGGCTTTTTTGGTTCAAACCAGGCTTTTTTGATTTAGATTTTTTGCTTTATGTATTTATATTACATATTCACAGAAATAAGTTTGTTTCGCCTTGGTGTTATTATGCAACAGCGGGGTTATGCCGGAAGAACTCCCATAAGCTTAAAGAAGTCCGGTCAGTAAGTTTCTTAAATTGAGAATCTCCCGCCCTAGCCATTGGGAAAATCCCGTCATTACTTCAATGTAAGACAATAACGGGAAAATCCTCTTATTGCTTTGCATGTAAAATTTAAAGGTCAACGTACCATAATCAGTACGCTAAAACTGAGGTATTAAATTACAAATTTAGTACGTAGATATCATTGAAAGTCCAATCCAAGCTAATGTTGGAAGCTACGTAGGCAATCGATAAATTTTGCCAATTTCTATCAATATATTTAAGCAATCTTGGCTTCTTTATGAAACAACACGCATTTAGGCATGCAGAAATATACAATTTGGTTTGTTTCGTATATTTAGGCTTAACATCCTTACGAAATACCGAGGTTATCAAGGAGAAGACTTACGCTTAAACTGACATCCGAACCACTACTTGGGTTACGCATGAAAGGTTTGTGGTTCGACCGAGAATTGAACATGGGACACCTTGATTAAAAGGTGAAAGGGAAATAAAACTATTGCAGGTGGTTTGATATCTGGAAACGTCACCATGAAGTTCACACGATTCGCATTTTTCATTCTTTTTATTTTTGTGGTTTAAACCAGTTATTAAAAAAAAAAATGGTGTAAACCAGCCAACCCTAAAAGTAAACACTCCTTTTAAAAGAATACACAAATAACTAGCAAAATAGTATGTAGTATTTTTACTTCAAAATATTCCATACCCTCTTTGTGAAACAAAATAAAATTAAAATAAAACATAAGAGAAATACTTAGATTTATATGATACATTTAAAGGCTGCACATTTAGAGCTTTTGGTTCTGTATATTCTTGAAATTCTACAGTTAAGTTTTATAGAACCACCATCACAGTTTACCAGTAGTAATTGCGGGACTTGAGGCCATTTTGGACTTTGACCCCGACCTTTGTGACGTCATAGGTCAAAGGTCAATGACCTTGGCCCGGGGTCAATGACCGAGGGGTACCTAGGACCACCCACTCTAAATTTTGGCAGGGGTACCTTGGCCCACCCCCTAAATTTTGGCAGGGGTACATAGGACCACCCCCCTTAAGTTTTGGAAATTGCCAAATCTAAAAATTTGGTATGGTAGCCTAGGACCATAGTATGTACCTCTGTCAGTATTGGGTGTCTATGTCGTTCCCTTTTATGGGTAAAAAATTGCCAAAAATTCAAATTTCGGAGGTTTTTGACCTAATTTATCACCTTTGATGAGGTATTATTACCTTATATAGTTATATGGGCGTATACAGGGGTCCATTACCTTTCATAAGATATGGGTATAGTAATGCACCCCTTGAAAAATTTGGGAGGGGTACCTTGGCCCACCCCTTAAATTTTGGAAATTGCCCAATTTAAACATTGGGTATTATAGTACTGGATCCTAACATGTATAATGATAAATTTGGGTGGTCCACCTCGTTCCCTTCTAGGGGTACAAAATTGCCAAAATATAAACGTAAGTAATACGTTGTACCACGTGTTTGTTTTTTGGCCCAATTTATTCTCTTGGATGAGGTCATATTACCTTATATGGTTATATGGTTATGTATAGGGATCTATTCCCTATCATAAGACATAGGTACATTTGTGCACCCCTTTAAAAATTTGGGAGGGGTACCATGGCCCACCCCTTAAATTTTGGAAATTTTCCAATTTAAACATTTGGTATCATAGTACTGGACCCTAATATATATTACTATAAATTTGGGTGGTCCACCTCGTTCCCTTTTAGGGGCCATTTTGTTCCGCTTTAGGGGTGAACATGGATACAGTGGTCCACCTCGTTCCCTTTTAGGGGGCATTTTTGTTCCGCTTTAGGGGTGAACATGGATACCTTTATAGTATAGGACCCTAATAGAGATTACTATAAATTTGGTTGGTTCACCTCGTTCCCTTTTAGGGGTACGAAATTGCCAAATTTTAGTACAACCACGTGTTTGTTTTGGCTCAATTTATCCCATTGGATGAGGTCCTATTACCTTATATGATTATATGGTTATGTATATTGGTCCATTTTCTATTATAAGACATGGGTATATTAATGCACCCCTTTAAAAATTTGGGAGGGGTACCTTGGCCCACCCCTTAAATTTTGGAAATTGACCAATTTAAACATTGGGTATTATAGTATAGGACCCTAATATGTATTATGATAAATTTGGGTGGTCCACCTCGTTCCCTTTTAGGGGTATAAAATTGCCAAAAATATAAACGTAAGCAATACGTTATACCACGTGTTTGGTTTTTGGTCGATTTTATCCCCTTTTGATGAGGTGTTATTATCCTATATAGTTATATGGTCATGTATAGGGGTCCATTCCCTTTCATAAGATATGGGTATATTTGTGCACCCCTTTAAAAATTTGGGAGGGGTACCTTGGCCCACCCCTTAAATTTTGGAAATTGCCCAATTTAAACATTGGGTATTATAGTACTGGACTCTAACATGTATTATGATAAATTTGGGTGGTCAACCTCGTTCCCTTCTAGGGGTACAAAATTGCCAAAATATAAACGTAAGCAATACGTTGTACCACGTGTTTGGTTTTGACCTAAGTTATCCCCTTTGATGAGGTCCTATTACCTTATATGGTTATATGGTTATGTATAGGGGTCTATTTCCTATCATAAGACATAGGTACATTTTTGCACCCCTTTAAATTTTTGGGAGGGGTACGTTGGCCCACCCCTTCATTTTTAGAAATTGCCCATTTTACACATTTGGTATAATAGTATAGGACCCTAATATATATTACTATAAATTTGGGTGGTTCACCTCGTTCCCTTTCATAGGTACGAAATTGCCAAATTTTTAGTACAACCACGTGTTTCGTTTTTGACCTAATTTATTCCCTTGGATGAGGTCCTATTACCTTATATGGTTATATGGTCATGTATAGGGGTCCATTACCTATCATAAGACATAGGTACATTTGTGCACCCCTTTAAATTTTTGGGAGGGGTACCTTGGCCCATCCCTTTAATTTTGGAAATTACCCATTTTATATATTTGGTATTATAGTATAGGACCCTAATAGAGATTACTATAAATTTGGTTGGTTCGCCTCGTTCCCTTTTAGGGGTACGAAATTGCCAAATTTTAGTACAACCACGTGTTTGGTTTTTGGTCGATTTTATCCCCTTTGATGAGGTCCTATTACCTTATATGATTATATGGTTATGTATATTGGTCCATTCCCTATTATAAGACATGGGTATATTAATGCACCCCCGGGAGGGGTACCTTGGCCCACCTCTTTATTTTTGGAAATTGCCCAATTTAAACATTTGGTATAATAGTATAAGACCCTAATAGAGATTACTATAAATTTGGATGGTCCACCTCGTTCCGTTGTAGGGGTACGAAATTGCCAAATTTTAGTACAACCACGTGTTTCGTTTTTGACCTAATTTATCCCCTTGGATGAGGTCCTATTACCTTATATGATTATATGGTTATGTATATTGGTCCATTCTTTATTATGAGACATGGGTATATTAATGCACCCCTTTAAAAATTTGGGAGGGGTACCTTTCCCGTTTGATGCGGTCTTATTACCGTATATGTTTATATGGTCATGTATATAGGTTTATTTCATATCATAAGACATGAGTACATTGATGCACCCTTTAAAATTTGGGAGGGGTATCTTGACTCATCCACTCAGTTTTAGAAATTGTTTAATATAAGCATTTGGTATCTTCGTACAGGTCTTCAATATGTACCACTATAAATTTGGATGGTCCACATCGTTCCCTTTCATGTGTAAAGAACTACCAAAAATCAAATTTCGGAGGTTATTGACCCCTACAACGACTCACCAAGGGTAGTCGTCAACCTGGTCCGTCTAAGTAAGATATACAAATATTGAGTGGTAGTATTAATTTGCATGTAAATATTATCTTTAATAATTATATAGCATTATTCTCACCTTTTCTGTTAAAATGATAACGTCGGTGAACGTTGCTAAAATGATTTATTAGCTGATATACTTTATAATATATTTTCCTTCAAACTGTCAAGCACACAAACTTGCTGACTAGGTATCCATAATAATATTTTTTTTACATAGTAACAACTATCCCATAATAATAATTTACATATCTCAAAAACATTCTTCTTTTGTTATTATCAAATTAACATACTATTAAGTATAGTGCACATGTATTAGCACTTTCTGCCCAAGGTACAGGTAATTATTAATCTATCCAAAGTATTTTGTTATACCCCTATTTAGCACGTTATATAGTTTATTACCTCTATATGTTTATGTTCTCTTGTAAATTTGGGAATTATCAAATAACAAAATTCGGTAAACGTTTTCTAGGACCCATTGGTATTCCTTTTATGGCCAAATATTCAAAATTTAAAGGTTATTGAAGGGCTTTATTAGGTGTGTTTGTGTACCAATCTTAAATTTTGGGAGGGGTACATTTCTTATTGTCATATCAATAATTGGTAATTGTTCTTAGAATTGGGTGGTATCTCTTTCTTTGGGTAAATCATTGTCAAATATGAGTATGATCACGTGATCAGTTATTGACCTATGATGGGATTAGGAGTCCAGGACATTCGTACATTTAAACTTTCTAGGATAATTTGAGAATGCGTCATTGGTTTTGATTATTACAGCCAAATATAAACGTAAGCAATACGATGTACCATGTGATTGACCTTGATGAGGTAGTGTACAGGGATACATAGCTAGCCTTATTGAATCTTATGACTCATAGTCTTAAGGAAATACATGCTACAACACTGGAAAAGTTATTGTTGATGCAATTTGATTGGTTGATTACAATCTTTCGTGCCATCTGATTGGCTGATCACTATATTTCATGCAATCTGATTGGTTGCTGATTTTCAAATCTTTGCTGCATTCAGTTTTAAGTTTTGTTTAAGATTTAAAAATCTTGGTTTCGTTCAACATTTTGCACTCACTGATAAATATGATCAAAACCGTTTATTTGTTAATCGAATAGTTAAAAACGGGATAAAGTTTGACGGTTAACCGTAAAACATATTTTTTTTAGTTTGAAAGTTTTTTGTTTGAAAGTTTTTGTTTGAAAACTCTTGTTTCAAATATGTGTTTGAATTTTTTTGTTTCAGAATTTTGTTTGAAATTTGTTTCAAATTTTTTTTGTTTGAAATTTTTTTTGTTTGAAATTTTTAAAATTTTTTTTGTTGCAAAATTTTGTTTGAAAATTTTTTGTTTAAAATTTTTTGTTCGAAATTTTTGTTTTGAAATTTTTGTTTGAAATTTTTTCGTTTGTTTGAAATTTCGTACCCCTAAAAGGGAAGGAGGTGAACCAACCAAATTTATAGTAATCTCTATTAGGGTCCTATACTATAATACCAAATATATAAAATGGGTAATTTCTAAAACTAAGGGATGGGCCAAGGTACCCCTCCCAAAAATTTAAAGGGGTGCACAAATGTACCTATGTCTTATGATAGGTAATGGACCCCTATACATGACCATATAACCATATAAGGTAATAGGACCTCATCCAAGGGAATAAATTAGGTCAAAAACGAAACACGTGGTTGTACTAAAATTTGGCAATTTCGTACCTATGAAAGGGAACGAGGTGGACCACCCAAATTTATAGTAATATATATTAGGGTCCTATACTATTATACCAAATGTGTAAAATGGGCAATTTCTAAAAATGAAGGGGTGGGCCAAGGTACCCCTACCAAATTTTTAAAGGGGTGCACAAATGTACCTATGTCTTATGATAGGAAATAGACCCCTATACATAACCATATAACCATATAAGGTAATAGGACCTCATCAAAGGGGATAACTTAGGTCAAAACCAAACACGTGGTACAACGTATTGCTTACGTTTATATTTTGGCAATTTTGTACCCCTAGAAGGGAACGAGGTTGACCACCCAAATTTATCATAATACATGTTAGAGTCCAGTACTATAATACCCAATGTTTAAATTGGTCAATTTCCAAAATTAAAGGGGTGGGCCAAGGTACCCCTCCCAAAAATTTAAAGGGTTGCCTTAATGTACCCATGTCTTATGAAAGGGAATGGACCCCTGTATACGCCCACATAACCATAAGAGGTAATAACACCTCATCAAAGGGGATAAATTAGCTCAAATATCCCCGAAATTTGAATTTTTGGCAATTTTTTACCCATGAAAGGGAACGACATAGACCCCCAATACTGATAGAGATACATACTATGGTCCTAGGCTACCATACCAAATTTTTAAATTTGGCAATTTCCAAAATTTAAGGGGGGTGGTCCTATGTACTCCTGCCAAAATTTAGGGGGTGGGCCAAGGTACCCCTGCCAAAACTTGGTCGATTTTATCCCCTTTGATGAGGTGTTATTATCCTATATAGTTATATGGTCATGTATAGAGGTCCATTCCCTTTCATAAGATATGGGTATATTTGTGCACCCCTTTAAAAATTTGGGAGGGGTACCTTGGCCCACCCCTTTAATTTTGGAAATTGCCCAATTTAAACATTGGGTATTATAGTACTGGACTCTAACATGTATTATGATAAATTTGGGTGGTCAACCTCGTTCCCTTCTAGGGGTACAAAATTGCCAAAATGTAAACGTAAGCAATACGTTGTACCACGTGTTTGGTTTTGACCTAAGTTATCCCCTTTGATGAGGTCCTATCTATCTATATATATAAAAGAGAACGCACAAATCCTTTGTTAGCTCATCACGCTAATACGGCTGAACCAATTTCTTTCATTTTTGGGGGGTTATTAGGATTTGGACCCTAGATGGTTTTTATCATATCACTTTAATTTTTAATTACCAGTGTCTTGAGATAATTGACCATTCAGGTACAAATCCTTTGTTATATTCATCATAGGTAAAAATAAACGTATTTATATGCAACCCGCATGACCGTTAACTCGGCGGGTTAACATAAATGACAGGCGATATACAGCGGAAAATAGCTTGAATCTTCTGTTTAAAATTTTTTAATTGATTTGCTTATTTTTACAGACACTTTTACAATATGCCAGCACCGGGATGACCGCAGCGAAGCGGGGCGGGTTAACATAAATGACAGGCGATATAATGTTAAGATTTACTGCAATCTTCTATGGTTTTTATCATATCACTTGAAAGCGAAAAAGTAAAAATTATCTAAGTAACAAAGTTTATTGCGTTCCGGGGTGACCGCAGCGAAGCGGGGTGAACGCTGCTAGTTACCTTATATGGTTATATGGTTATGTATAGGGGTCTATTTCCTATCATAAGACATAGGTACATTTGTGCACCCCTTTAAAAATTTGGTAGGGGTACCTTGGCCCACCCCTTCATTTTTAGAAATTGCCCATTTTACACATTTGGTATAATAGTATAGGACCCTAATATATATTACTATAAATTTGGGTGGTCCACCTCGTTCCCTTTCATAGGTACGAAATTGCCAAATTTTAGTACAACCACGTGTTTCTTTTTTGACCTAATTTATTCCCTTGGATGAGGTCCTATTACCTTATATGGCTATATGGTCATGTATAGGGGTCCATTACCTATCATAAGACATATTTACATTTGTGCACCCCTTTAAATTTTGGGGAGGGGTACCTTGGCCCATCCCTTAGTTTTGGAAATTACCCATTTTATATATTTGGTATTATAGTATAGGACCCTAATAGAGATTACTATAAATTTGGTTGGTTCACCTCCTTCCCTTTTAGGGGTACGAAATTTCAAACAAACGAAAAAATTTCAAACAAAAATTTCAAAACAAAAATTTCGAACAAAAAATTTTAAACAAAAATTTTCAAACAAAATTTTGCAACAAAAAAAATTTTTAAAAAATTCAAACAAAAAATTTTCAAAACAAAAAAAATTTGAAACAAATTTCAAACAAAATTCTGAAACAAAAAAAATTCAAACACAAATTTGAAACAAGAGTTTTCAAACAAAAACTTTCAAACAAAAAACTTTCAAACTAAAAAAAATATGTTTCACGGTTAACCGTCAAACTTTATCCCGTTTTTAACTATTCGATTAACAAATAAACGGTTTTGATCATATTTATCAGTGAGTGCAAAATGTTGAACGAAACCAAGATTTTTAAATCTTAAACAAAACTTAAACTGAATGCAGCAAAGATTTGAAAATCAGCAACCAATCAGATTGCATGAAATATAGTGATCAGCCAATCAGATTGCACGAAAGATTGTAATCAACCAATCAAATTGCATCAACAATAACTTTTCCAGTGTTGTAGCATGTATTTCCTTAAGACTATGAGTCATAAGATTCAATAAGGCTAGCTATGTATCCCTGTACACTACCTCATCAAGGTCAATCACATGGTACATCGTATTGCTTACGTTTATATTTGGCTGTAATAATCAAAACCAATGACGCATTCTCAAATTATCCTAGAAAGTTTAAATGTACGAATGTCCTGGACTCCTAATCCCATCATAGGTCAATAACTGATCACGTGATCATACTCATATTTGATCCCAAAGAAAGAGATACCACCCAATTCTAAGAACATTTACCAATTATTGATATGAAAATAAGAAATGTACCCCTCCCAAAATTTAAGATTGGTACACAAACACACCTAATAAAGCCCTTCAATAACCTTTAAATTTTGAATATTTGGCCATAAAAGGAATACCAATGGGTCCTAGAAAACGTTTACCGAATTTTGTTGTTTGATAATTCCCAAATTTAAAAGAGAACATAAACATATAGAGGTAATAAACTATATAACGTGCTAAATAGGGGTCAATAACCTCCGAAATTTGATTTTTGGTAGTTCTTTACCCATGAAAGGGAACGATGTGGACCATCCAAATTTATAGTGGTACATATTGAAGACCTGTACGAAGATACCAAATGCTTATATTAAACAATTTCTAAAACTGAGTGGATGAGTCAAGATACCCCTCCCAAATTTTAAAGGGTGCATCAATGTACTCATGTCCTATGATATGAAATAAACCTATATACATGACCATATAAACATATACGGTAATAAGACCGCATCAAACGGGAAAGGTACCCCTCCCAAATTTTTAAAGGGGTGCATTAATATACCCGTCTCATAATAGGGAATGGACAATATACATAACCATATAATCATATAAGGTAATAGGACCTCATCCAAGGGGATAAATTAGGTCAAAAACGAAACACGTGGTTGTACTAAAATTTGGCAATTTCGTACCCCTACAACGGAACGAGGTGGACCATCCAAATTTATAGTAATCTCTATTAGGGTCTTATACTATTATACCAAATGTTTAAATTGAGCAATTTCCAAAAATAAAGAGGTGGGCCAAGGTACCCCTCCCAGGGGTGCATTAATATACCCATGTCTTATAATAGGGAATGGACCAATATACATAACCATATAATCATATAAGGTAATAGGACCTCATCAAAGGGGATAAAATCGACCAAAAACCAAACACGTGGTTGTACTAAAATTTGGCAATTTCGTACCCCTAAAAGGGAACGAGGCGAACCAACCAAATTTATAGTAATCTCTATTAGGGTCCTATACTATAATACCAAATATATAAAATGGGTAATTTCCAAAATTAAAGGGTGGGCCAAGGTACCCCTCCCAAAAATTTAAAGGGGTGCACAAATGTACCTATGTCTTATGATAGGTAATGGACCCCTATACATGACCATATAACCATATAAGGTAATAGGACCTCATCAAAGGGGATAACTTAGGTCAAAACCAAACACGTGGTACAACGTATTGCTTACGTTTATATTTTGGCAATTTTGTACCCCTAGAAGGGAACGAGGTTGACCACCCAAATTTATCATAATACATGTTAGAGTCCAGTACTATAATACCCAATGTTTAAATTGGGCAATTTCCAAAATTTAAGGGGTGGGCCAAGGTACCCCTCCCAAATTTTTAAAGGGGTGCACAAATATACCCATATCTTATGAAAGGGAATGGACCCCTATACATGACCATATAACTATATAGGATAATAACACCTCATCAAAGGGGATAAAATCGACCAAAAACCAAACACATGGTATAACGTATTGCTTACGTTTATATTTTTGGCAATTTTATACCCCTAAAAGGGAACGAGGTGGACCACCCAAATTTATCATAATACATATTAGGGTCCTATACTATAATACCCAATGTTTAAATTGGTCAATTTCCAAAATTTAAGGGGTGGGCCAAGGTACCCCTCCCAAATTTTTAAAGGGGTGCATTAATATACCCATGTCTTATAATAGAAAATGGACCAATATACATAACCATATAATCATATAAGGTAATAGGACCTCATCCAATGGGATAAATTGAGCCAAAACAAACACGTGGTTGTACTAAAATTTGGCAATTTCGTACCCCTAAAAGGGAACGAGGTGAACCAACCAAATTTATAGTAATCTCTATTAGGGTCCTATACTATAAAGGTATCCATGTTCACCCCTAAAGCGGAACAAAAATGCCCCCTAAAAGGGAACGAGGTGGACCACTGTATCCATGTTCACCCCTAAAGCGGAACAAAATGGCCCCTAAAAGGGAACGAGGTGGACCACCCAAATTTATAGTAATATATATTAGGGTCCAGTACTATGATACCAAATGTTTAAATTAGAAAATTTCCAAAATTTAAGGGGTGGGCCATGGTACCCCTCCCAAATTTTTAAAGGGGTGCACAAATGTACCTATGTCTTATGATAGGGAATAGATCCCTATACATAACCATATAACCATATAAGGTAATAGGACCTCATCCAAGAGAATAAATTGGGCCAAAAAACAAACACGTGGTACAACGTATTACTTACGTTTATATTTTGGCAATTTTGTACCCCTAGAAGGGAACGAGGTGGACCACCCAAATTTATCATTATACATGTTAGGTTCCAGTACTATAATACCCAATGTTTAAATTGGGCAATTTCCAAAATTTAAGGGGTGGGCCAAGGTACCCCTCCCAAATTTTTCAAGGGGTGCATTAATATACCCATATCTTATGAAAGGTAATGGACCCCTGTATACGCCCATATAACTATATAAGGTAATAATACCTCATCAAAGGTGATAAATTAGGTCAAAAACCTCCGAAATTTGAATTTTTGGCAATTTTTTACCCATAAAAGGGAACGACATAGACACCCAATACTGATAGAGGTACATACTATGGTCCTAGGCTACCATACCAAATTTTTAGATTTGGCAATTTCCAAAACTTAAGGGGGCTTGTCCTATGTACCCCTGCCATGTGGTACAACGTATTGCTTATGTTTATATTTTGGCAATTTTGTACCCCTAAAAGAGAACGAGGTGAACCACCCAAATTTATCATAATACATATTAGGGTCCTGTACTATAATACCCAATGTTTTAAATTGGTCAATTTCCAAAATTGAAGGGGTGGGCCAAGGTACTCCTCCCGGGGTACACCAATATGCCAATGTCTTATGAAAGGTAATGAACCCCTGTATACGCCCATATATCCATATAGGGTAATAATACCTCATCAAAGGGGTTAAATTAGGTCAAAAAACCAAACACGTGATACAACGTATTGCTTACGTTTATATTTTGGCAATTTTATACTCCTAAAAGGGAACGAGGTAGACCACCCAAATTTATAGTGATCTATATTAGGGTCCTATACTATTATACCAAATATGTAAAAATGGGCGATTTCCAAAATTTAAGGGATGGGTCAAGGTACTCCTCCCAAATTTTTAAAGGGGTGCACAAATATACCCATGTCTTATGAAAGGTAATTGACCCTGTATATGCACATATATCCATATAGGGTAATAACACCTCATCAAAGGGGGGATAATAACACCTCATCCAAGAGGATGAATTAGGTAAAAAAAAACCCGAAATTTGAATTTTTGGCAATTTTTTACCCATGAACGGGAACGACATAGACATCCAATACTGATAGAGGTACATACTATGGTCCTAGGCTACCACACCAAATTTTTAGATTTGGCAATTTCTAAACTTAAGGGGTGGGCCACGGGCGCCCCCTAGGTCAATGACCCCGGGCCACGTAACCCCCAAAAAATGGGCGCCGGGCGCCCGGGGGCGCTAAATTTTGGCGGCGGCGGGCGCCCCTAGGTCATTAACCCCGGGCCACGTAACCCAAAAAATGGGCGCCGGGCGCCTGGGGCGCAAAATTTTGGCGGCGGCGGCGGGCGCCACGCTCCAGGGAGCGGAAAAATGGCCTCAAGTCCCGCGATTACTACTTTACCCAATCCTCAAGTTTTCTGAATTTTTAAGAAGAGGGATTCAACATATCATTACGGAACTCCCCCTCCCCCCCAAAAAAAGGACTACGGAATATATTTAAGTTAAGCTAAATACAACTGCACAACAAACATGACTGAGTGATTAGCTTTTGCGCTTGTATCGGGAAGTCCGGGATTCAACTCAGCATTCGACCATTCTGATAAAGCTTTTCTTCATTCTATCTGTGAAGTAGAAATAGTGCGTGTACTGTGAGTTGGGCGACTTCCTTTCTTATTGTTTTTAAATCGTTATTATTACTAATTACCAGCAGTGACGGTTTTACGAAGGTTAGGGGGCGGTCTTTCGGACTGAAGCCCGTTCCTTAAAGTTACGGAATGTCTGCAACAAACGAAATATCTATTATTTATGCCTTTACTCATAAACTTTAAGCTCCCGTCAAATAAAAATTACAAATGTTTAAAAAAACTAAACATTAGTAAGAAAAACCCTTCCCAAAATACTTTTCTAAATCCGCCACTGATTCTCAGTATAAAATGATTTTTAAAGTTGTATCCGGAAGATTATTGCTAAACATATAAACGAAACGAAATATTAGTTATGCCTGTACTCATAAACTTCAAGCACCTCCCAAATAAAATTAGGACTTGTTAGGAAACGAAACAATCAGAAAATCCCCTCCTAAAGTACTTTTCTAAATCCGCTACTGATTATTTGTATAAAGTGGTATTCAAGGTTGTGTCCGGAAAATTATTGCTAAAGCATTGCACAGCTACAGTATAACAGAAATGTGGAAGTACGGTTTGACGGATATATAGAAAAACGTAAGTTTAACTTTTGCGCTAGAAGCTAGAGTACTAAAAGCTCTTAGGAATAAAACACGGATGACAAACTAGAGAAGAATAAAGATGTCGATAACTCAAAAGTTAAAATAAAGTTAAATAGCCTCTAAAATTACCCTCAAATACTACATTCTTCATGTTAGTTTTAATTCGTAAAACATGTGCTCCATCCATCTTGATGGTGAATTTCAGAGCGAAATATCAGTATGGAATTCTTATCTAACTATAGAATATACTATAAGAAAGCTATTTAGATAGAAAAATCATGAAGTTGAAAAAAGCCAAAATTTCCAAAATTCTCGTTTTTTTCCCAAAAAAGCCGGCTTTTATGTGAAAAAAAACCATCGATTCAAAAAAGCCGGCTTTTTTTGCATCTCTACTCTATACATCAATTGAACATTAATGAAATATGCATTTTTGGATTGCGCATGTGTGACTTCCTTTACGTTGATAAGGACCACCATTCACAGTTAGTCGAATTCAAAATAGGGCCTCTTGAAATTTGGCTTTTTCGTGATTTTGGACAGCCCTAACTCTGAAACTATGCACTTTTCCCCACAGGTCCATATGAACGTTTTCTCTTATTTCAATGTAAGGAATCACCTCTTACAGTTTGTCGGTATTATATGTATATATATAAAATTTAATATGTGGTTATTGACCTGCTACCCTATCCGTTGCGCTGTGTAAAGTTCTGTAAGTAATTCTGTTCGCATCTTTTCGTGGTCAAATTTGTAAAACCACTATTTCTATGAATATTTGTGAAGCGCTCTCGCGTGTGGGAATGACTAACGTGCGTGATTTCTGTCCGAATATCGGTGAAACTACTTTTCGCATATAGAAACTCGAGCAGTGAGTTTCAAATCCACTTCAAATAGTAGGCTCTGTCTCATAAATCCTTAATGATGAAAAAGGACGTTAGATATCAAACAAACAAACAAATTTACACTTCATAAATGCAACTATACTTTTCAGGAACTTTATATATATATATATATATATATATATATATATATATATATATATATATATATATACTTAATCCTTATAATGAAAATACACTAAAAACACGAATACTCCTAAAATAAAAGTAAAATTTCCATATTGTGAAAAAAAAAAAAAAAGAGATTCTAAACCTATATTACTAAACATAAAAGTACAAGGCCGGATGAAAAGTAATAGCAACATTGTTATAATTCGTACTTGGCTTTATGCACAGAACTACTGTTACAGTCCTTCAATGCAATCGCCTCTCATCTCTATCACGTTGTGTCACTCATGTGAAAGGCGTCGTACACTGTCAGAGCGTCAATCTTTCTCGATGTCCCATAGGGACCGCCATATGGCTGGGATGATGGCTTCTCTTGTGTCGTATTGCTTCCCGCGAAGTTGTTCCTTCAGTTTGGTGAAATAGTCATTACAAAGTCCCTGAAAAGATTATTCTGCACTGCAACCCACGTGATTCTTCAATCTGGATCCACTACGTTGTTCGTCTTTTCGAAATACATGGTTATGGCGCTTCTTCTTTCCTTCTCTATTTTACGGCACTGATGCTTTTGACTGAATAACCACAGTCGTTATTTCATAGCTTCAATTCTTTTATCAGCTATGGAACTCTTGTAGTGCTGAAACAACCCTCTGACGTGGGAACAATGTTGTCATTACTATTTATCCAAACCTATATGTGTGTGTATATATAACAATATGTGTTACAGTTTCGGCGATATATCATAACCTTCGTGAGGCATTGTATCATTGATGTGTCTAATGAAGACATTACATTGCCGAACTGTAACACAGATTAGTAATGATTAGTATTTCCTTTACTCAGATTATTAATAATAAGTATTTCCTTTAGTCAGATTATTAATAATACGTATTTCCTTTAGTCAGTTAATTAATAATAAGTATTTTCTTTAGTCTGATTACTAACAATAAGTATTTTCTTCAGTCAGATTAGTAATAATAAGTATTTCCTTTAGTCAGATTTTATTTTTATTTAAGTTATATAAGTTCTGAAGCTAGAATGAGTAGCTTTCAACAAATAAATGGAAATTTGAAGGTAGTGAAAGATACAACTGTAAGATAATTCAAACATTCCTATAATAAGAAGTCATCTTTAGACAATTTATATTATAGTACAGATAGACATTATATTCGAAGTTATTATTTCTCTGGTATAATATTAATAAGATTTTGAATAAGTTTTCTATAAAGAAAGGACAATTCGAAATAAAATTACACAAGAAGTTAATTTTAAGTTATTAACCAACTTTCAAAATTTAAAGATTGTGAAGTGTCTAGATGCCTCTTTCCAACAAGAAGAATCCTATGATCTTGAAGCTTTGCTGGCCTCTACTATTAATCCAATGTTCTCGGGATTGCTGCCAGAGTGAGTGTTGCTGTGCTGAGCTTTCGTTACCATACAGCGGCAACATCTTCAGAGTTGCTTCTCTGAAGCTTCTCTGAAGATGTTGCCGCTGTATGGTAACGAAAGCTCAGCACAGCAACACTCACTCTGGCAGCAATCCCGAGAACATTGGATTAAAAGAAGAATCCTTATTTCTACCCATGTTGCGACTTTTCGTTTTGGCAACAACAAATATTATTTTAAGACATTAAGATCTTATATCAGATTCGCTATGCTTCAATCTTACCATCACTCCATAAAATAGCCTCGGCTATAAGATTTCAAATGGGTCTAAAACAAATTGTTTACGCAGTGGTCGAAGTGAAACGGTATGCGGTGGTATGCCATACCGCCTCTGGTTTTTCAGTAATGAGGACATACCGTCTCTGGTTTTTCAGTGTTCAAGACAATATTTAAATAGCCGGTATGTTGAGCCAAAATCATAATAAAACATACCGCCTCTGCTTTCTTTTCCATTTCGAATACTGTGTTTACGTCTAATTTCTATCAACATTTAGTTAGAACAATATAAGCTGTTGTGAAGTTGCTAATCAATTTATTTAAGTGTTAAAGTATATTAATCGTAGAATAATTGTTTTAAAATTCTACAATATAAGTAGCGTTTAAAGGAGAAAAAAGATTGTCCAAAGATGAGACATATATCCAGTGACGGCGACTGGACGTTAAAAGTGAGGGGGCAAGATATGATCTGAATATTTATATATTAGTGTTAGTGTTCCTGGTTGCTTCTAATACTTAGACAAAGTGTTGCAAAACTAATAGGATACTATATTTTTCGGTTACAATACCGTATATCGTATTCCATATTTTATTAAGTAAATTGACAAGAGTAACGCAAGTAGGTACTACCCTTTTGAACTCTAGAACAACGAAAGCGTAAGAAGAGATTTGATTCCTTGCTCATGAACATCTTGAATTCTGTCTGGAAAATTGAGTGATCAGATTATTTAATAACAAATTTGCAAAACGAATAAATAGAAAGGATAATATTAATCATAGTAATGAATATTGAGGCTTGTTTTGTGGAAGTTATCTTGAAACTCGGGATTAATGAACAACTTATATTTTTAATTCCACACATGCTATTAAATGTATGTTATTACTCTTAGAAAATGAAAGACAGTAAATACTACAAGCATATGCTACAACATCTAAAGAAATAAGCAATTGCAATATTAATTGCTTTGAATTGCAATTAAAACGCAATTCCTGTAGCTGTTTTAACTCCACGTGAAGACAAATAACCAATACGTATTCACGCAATGGCAAATATTATATGAATCAGTAATACATACAAAAACTTTACATTTCCAAATGAAACTATATATTAAGGGGTTACTTCAGAAAAGTGGGGGGAAACTGCCCCCTCTTGCCCCCTAATCGCCGCCCCTGCACATATCAATCGATAGATTTCATTGAACTGGACAAAATTATATGCGTGGGTGTAAATCCTCATGAGTAGTTTTCGAGAAAGTCGTGAAAAACAAACATTTCTGTAAACCTAAAAGTTGATACTGTTCAAAAACCACAGTACTTTTTAAGATAAGATAACACCATTATTGAAGTATGCACTAGCCAAGGTTTTTCGTTATGACACTAGCAAGATGACAGCATACAGTATGGTTAATGAAATATAACTCCAAATTGGCATAAACTTTTTTTTTTAAAATTTTAAATCATATTTTTTTTTTTTTTTTTTTTTTAAGATAAGATCTAGTCGTCGTCGAAGCACTTTCCAAGCACAGAAAGTTTTTCTACATTCATTCAATTTCTGTTTCTGCGTGTAGAAGGATATGGAAAATCTGAAGGAAGTGCTCTATATATGTTGATTATTCTCTTTTCACATATTTTGTGTCTGTTAAGATTCCTATAATTCTCCTCTCTCCCTTTGCTTGTTGGTTGTCTGAACCAATGAATACTTACATCCTGATCCAGTAAAAACTTCTGATGCTCCTGCTTCTGTAGAACTTGGTTTAATCCATTTAGCTGTAGGCCTATATAACAACAGAAACCCTGCAGGTTTATTTTCTTTTTAAAAAATATATAAGTACAACTTTACGGTTTACCAATTTTTATCAAATACTTTGGATCGGTAGCCAAAGATCGGGTAGTGCGGAAGAGTTTATATGTGCGGGAGATACAAGCACCCGAAGCCTTGCCCTTCCTCTATCCTGTGTATTTTCAACGGCACAGGAAAGTAGTTGATAGATGTCTCTAGAACAGCCGTAGCCATACATTTCATAATAAGAACCATTCAATTCAATTTAATTTGTTACCTCCTTGGATCGTATACAGTACATGATATTGAATTTGTCAATTGGCAACTGTAATTACATGTTCCTATATTCAAAATTGCAAAACTCATCAAGAGTTGTGTAGGAGATATCTTTCAGGTAATTTCTTAATTTTGACCACATTGTAAAGTACCCAAAATTGAGTAATTTCGTACTTTTATTTTGAGAGTGGTATAAAACGGTAACTGTAAATAACTCGGATTTAAGGAAATAAAAAAAGTAACGTAGACATCACGCCACAGATGTAGGGCGTATTCATATATGTAAATACATCGTAAGGAGTTTCATAAAAAGGTCTTAGCTGATCTCTGTGCTGCAACCGGGGAGTTATCGGAAGAGATCCCGGAAAACGAGGAATCTTGCAGGGTACCAAGGATTAGCTCAGGAGTTTGAGGTTAGAACGAAGAGTGTGAAGTTGGTGCAGCAAGAGGTTGATTGCAGATCTAATGAGTATTACATTACATTTGCGTTATTGGGACAGATATAATGGTTAAGATCCTGTGCCATTACTATCAAGTAGGCTTTGTAAGACAAGTAATTCGAGTCTGATCAGGCTGTGGTGTTATGCCAGATGCATATAAAATAATTCGAAACAATTTTTTCATTTCTAATTCCTAGAAATTGTCTAATGACAAGGCTCAAGTATATATCTTGAACTGTGCTACAGATTTCTGACCAGCTGCGCTTTGCCCTCAATTTTTAGGAATCCTTAGCTTTAAGCTAAACTAAAAGAAATTCGTAGCACATATTAATATTTTCCTAATTTTTTATTACCATGGGTAATGTGTGTGATCTCTTACCCATATATGTTATACCTTTTTGGTACGTGTTACTTCTGTGTTGATCAATATAAAAAATCTTTTCTTCTACGAACATTATAAGTATGTGCATCTTTAATTAATTCGAAGTGTTCACAGTTGAGCTTTGTATATACTATACTTGATTCATATATAAACTTTGTATAGTGGTCAAATACAAAGATCTTTAAACAGCTATCAGCATGAGTTTTTTTTTTTTTTTTTTTTTTTTTTTTGCTTAAAATCCTGACCACTTTGTTTGTAATTTAAAAATAATGTTACCATTACTACTAGTACGCCAAAATGTGATACGGTATTTTAATACCACGTGGAAGGTAGTATAATATAAGGTTTTAACTGTTGATAGATTTATTTTTTTCCCTGATAGTTCTTATTGTAGCAGAAGGGACTTAATTTAGAAATATGTTTATTATTATATGTTTCTCTCAACTGGGACTGCAGTCAATTGTTATTCCTAAGAATGAACCGTATTTTAAATTGTCTATATTTTCGTTATTAAAACAGAGATCAGAAGGAACCGAAATATTCCCGCTCTGATGAAAATCAATGACGTGTGACTTATTAACATGTTATTTAAAATTATTATTTCTAAACCACGTCGAAACTTCTTCTGGCATTTATTTATAGATTTTCGCCGCCAGATTATCGTTTTCTCCAGTAACAATAAGTCTTGTGTTGTCTGCGTATAGCGTCAAGTTTGACGCCCTGATACTCAGTTCTGTATCATTCGCATACAAAAAGAACAGAAAAAGCTTCAACTTCGAATCCTTTGGTACTCCATGAATAATATATCTTTTTACCTGATAAAGATTTCCTGCTTACGATTTGAGAGATATGATCTGAACCAACAATAGTTTTTCCCTTTATACCGTATAATGCAAGCTTTCTAAGCATTAAGTCATAATTTACCATATCGAAGGCCTTCGATAAATCTAGAAATATACCTATGCATTTTTTCTGTTTGTGCAAGATCCAACTTTTTCAGTGATGTTAAAAATAGCTGTTTCTGAGAATCTTCCTCCTAGAAACCCATGTTGAGACATCGACAGTATACCATGACACTTTTAAGAAGTCAAAACTCATGTATACATGAATTTTTCCAATTCTAGGTAGCAAAGATATCGACCTGTAATTACTAACACTTTCGTAATTTTTTTGTTAAAGAAAGGTTTTATTTGCGATTTTTAACTTACCGGGAAGTTCATCTGCAAATGACTGGACTGCAAGGGGTGCAAAGTCTGCACCACCGCTAAGTTAAAAAAGAAGAAAAAGATGTCCTAGACTTGTTGTGGTAATGTGATCAGCAAGCTCAAATTTCCCAATTATTGGAAAGAGATAATACTACTCTTAAGCGTCTATGTACTCTTCTCTCACTTTACCCTATATATGAACTAAACAGTTATTATATTAGTTATTTAAAATTAAGAGATTTTGCCATTAATCATTACTACTCTACTCTCAACTAATACCAGAGATGTTTTGACGCTGTATGCTAGAATTTTACTTATGAAAATTTTATTTACCATTGTATTTTTGGATTATGATTGTTTTAAAATACATTGAGCCAGGTAAGTTGGCCAGGTTTATGTGGAATCAGCAGGGGCCAACATAGACACACACATATATATAATGCTAATTGGAGATCCTTGATAAAAATAGGAAGTGGGTATAACGAAATAACCATTTAAAATGTATATTTTTTGTGTTGTTGCTACTTTTCGTATATAGCTTTCTACTTCTGACTAGAAAACAAATAAGAACAACAGACGTTTGGTACTGAACATACTCCTTATGAACTTTTAATATAGACATTTGTTTGCAAAATATCCGGAATCTGACTTAGTAATTCATTAGCCCCTTCTCATCATTCTTTTTATTCTCTCCTTTTTTAATACTTATATATCGTACATGATCGAAATATCTCATCTAACTTTGGCCGAACTTCACACGATAGTAGAACTTGATGAGTTTAATATGCATATGAAATGAGTTTCTGATTGCAAAAGAGGACCTTAATCCATTTTTTATAAAATTGGTTTATGAATATTTACCAAGTCTCTAGAGGGTATACTGAGAATTAACAGCATTGTATACACAGCGTTGAATTATAGTTTGAGTACAGAAAGATGGTTAGTGAAGAGATTTAAATAGTTTTTCTTTAATATCTTAATACTGTATAAAATTGATTCAGGTCCTTTTTGCAATAACTGATTCAAATATAACGGTGTAAAGTTTTTTGGGTCCCGACTTGTGAATCATATATATATATATATATATATATATGTGTGTGTGTGTGTGTGTGTGTATGTATGTAAAATATAAATGCTTGGTAGCCAATATATGATTACCACCGCACGCTACACCTAATTCAACTGCCACATATAAATTATCTAAATTTACGCCGAATATAGAGCAATCTTTCACACTGCCTGTGACAAACTGAGAGAACATCTAACGCAGAAGATCAGTACTGTTTATTGCAGATTTATTCTAGAATGAAACATGGCGGCTACCAGTTGAAGAGATCTTACTGAAACTAGTTTTCACTGGTTACAGCGCCATCTGTCACGAATTGAAAAATGTTTCGAATAAAATGTAATTATTTTCCGCTGTAGAATCCGAATCTGTAATTTTAAAAAATGGGGTTCCCCATTTAAGTTTTTAAAGTTGCTTCTTACCCAGACGGGGGAGAGCTGATTTTGTCACAAATAAATTCCCTCCTCCAAAATATCAACTTATTTCGAACTTTTTTTGTCCGATGCTTATTTCTCCATATATTTTGCAGTTTTAAGTTTAAAAAAAAAAACTTAAATGGTTGCTATTTAGAACAAAAATATATAAAACGAACTTATTTTGGCATAAGAAAGTAAGCAGTGAAGCGACTGATTAGCTATGTTATAAATGCAGTGTAATTACAATAAATACTTCTTGAAAAATCATTGAAGGCTTAAGTTTTTTTTTTCCACAATAGAGAAACTTACTAGTCACATTTGTATTTGACTTAGTTCTGTAACATTACGATTAATTGTTCTTTAAATAAATTTTATTTTCATTTATGGTCATATCACTTATTTATTATGCTCTTTTCTGAAAAGGATTGACTGTTTTTTTTTCCCTTAGGTATTTCATTCTGTTAATATAATATTTTGTCGAATTACAGGTTTACTCCGATAGAAGAATATGAGGTGTTTCGTCATCCAAGTTATCAGCAAATTCCAGAAAATTCAAATGAGATTTATGAATCTGTGTCGTTACCTACTTCTGCATTATACAACAACGAAAATGTTTCTTCCATTGTGGAGATCAATGATGAAAGGGACATCAACACAATAAATAACGATTTACTATACAGTAAAGTAGGAAGTAGTTATTCGTGTCACATATGCTATAAACATTTTCCAAGCAAGAGTCTCATTAATAGACATTTAACAACACACACGAATGTGAAACGTTATTTATGCAAAGTATGTAAGAAAGGATTCCGACAGAAAGTTCATTTAAAAGTTCACTACCGTCGTCATACAGGCGAAAGGCCATACCAGTGCAAAATCTGCAACAAGAATTTTCCCCGGAAGGACACGCTTCGCAAACATTTTATTCGGCATACTTTTGCAAATAATTAGATAAAGCAATCAGCCTATGTAATTGAAGATAGTTGGAGGATGTAGCATGTTGCAGTTATGCTGTATTTCTGTGATAAAATTGTTGTGTAACTTCGTGTAAATTTTTATCTTTGCTTGTCCTGAGTGTCAATATGACTGGTGTCTTGAGATTTGCTGTCCTTATTCTTCTTGTACGGTGTTGAAGAACACAGTAAATGTTTCTGTTGAATTCAAATAAATAGATAGTGAAGAAAATGGACCTAAGTGAAAGTGAAAGGGTGTGTGCTCTATGTTTAGTTGTTGAATATTTACAAGAGGGTTTTGTTGTTGTTGTTTTGCTTTGTTTTCTTTAAAATGTGATGCTTCAGTGTCTGCAGTATAATGTGCAGTCATTTAACATTGAAACATGTATAATTGAAACGTTGTTCTTACTAATAAGAAGGCAACTTAATTTTAATTTAAAAGATTCAATAGAACAAGACGGCGATTTGAACATTCCATAATAATTTACTAACTTGGAAATTACTAGTTGTTAAATAAATTCAATTAGAACCATAATAATTGTATCATATTTTTAAAACGATCTTCAAAATTACATTTCTTCATGTTATAGATTTTAATTATAAACAAGCTTACCATATTATTCAAACCAGTGGCGGCGGTTGTACGTTAAAAGTGGGGGGGCAAGACATGATCTGAACACTTGTGTATCAATGTTAGATTTTGTGGTTGTTTCTAACACTGTTTGATGAAAGGTTGTATAACTAATAGGATACTATCTTTTTTCACTTAAAAATGCCGTATATTGTATTTCTATTTTATGTAAATTCGTAAGAGCAATACAGGTAGGTACTAGCACTTTATACTCTTAAACATCGAAACTGTAAGAAGAGGTTTGTTCTTGCTCATGAACATCTTGAAATTCTGTCTGGAAAACTGTGTGATCAGATTATTTAATAACAAATTTGCAAAACAGATAAATCGAAAAGATAATATTAATCATAGTAATGAATAATGAGGCTTGTTTTGCAGAAGTTATATTGAAACTGGGGATTAATGAACAACTTATACTTTTAATTCCACACATGCCATTAAAGGAATGTTTTTTCTCTTAGAAAATGAAATACAGTAAATACTGCAAGCATATGCTATGACATTTAAAGAAAAATATATTGCAATATTAATTGCTTTGAATTGCAATTAAAACGCAATTCGTGTAACTTTCTTAACTCCATGGGAAGACAAATAACCAATACGTGCTCACGCAACGGCAAATATCATATGGCAGCATTTTTTCTATGAAACAGTAATACATACAAAACCTTTACCAGGGTGTCCACATTCTGGAAAATAAGTGAAAATAGGGAAAGGTCAGGGAAGTAAAAATGTATCAGGTGAAGTCAGTGAAATGGCAGATTGGTCAGGGAAAGTCAGGAAAAAATCGATTTAGGTCCATTGTCCAATTACTGAATTTATGAAATAGGGTTGATTTCTTTACTGTTACTGGATGCAAAATGTGGTGTTCTCAATGATGATATTGAGGGAGTCAGTGTTCTCTGATATAGTAGTTGAAACTAATTTTCTGCGAGAAACACATCTAACTGCATCCTGGCATATTTGCTCAAAAGGGTAGACGCTGTTCTAGAAGAATTGAATGGTCCCAAGAGAATATCTGCAGAAGTGGCTGAGAACGCAAACAAATAATATCTCCAGCTCACAGTGAAAGCTCAAACTGAAGAATTTAATGAACACTAGGATGAATTCATAGCCAATGACAAAGATGGTATTGCACTTGATGAGTTTTTTTACTTAGTCTTAGGAAACGGGAAGAACTTCGTTGACTTATGATCAGTTATGAAATTTTGTTTTATCTTCTTTCACGGAAACGCATTTTTTTTAAAGTGGTCTCACAATAAATAAAATTCTCATTGTTGAGAACTTACAAGAAGAATCTCTGGTTGCTCAACGGATCATATATGATTCTGTGATGAGAATAGGTGGATCATCAGGATTAATAATTACAAGAGGTATGATAAATTCAGTGAGAAGTTCAATGAGGCAATATCAGGTGTGTTTGGAAAAGAAAAGAGAAATAAATGCTGGAGAGGAAAAGAGGAGAGAGAAACGGAAGATTCAGCAACAACTAAAGGAGCTGGAGGAAGAAGAGAAGAAAATTAAACTGCGGAGACAACAAGAAGGATATTCCGATCAATGAGAAGAAAACTATGAAAAAGGATGAAAACAAATTTTTAAATGGGTTGCATTTAACAACTGCACCAGCAAAAGTAATGTGTGTGTGTGTTACATAGTGTGTGTGTGTGTGTGTGTGTGTGTGTGTGTGTGTGTGTTACATAATGTAATATGTTACATAGTATGTGTGTGTGTGTTTTTAATAATCAGTAAAATCATGTATGAACTGTTTATTACTATAGGCAATATTATAATGCTGTGTAATTCGTATTATAATATGTAATTTTTTTCATGTCTTAAGTACTCTGTATACTGCACATTTTCATTTCTAACTTTACGTTTGTGTAATATGTAGGCCTAATCATTATCGGCCTAATGCACATGTTCGTAAATTTACATTCCTTTGGAAAGAAAACTGAAAAAAGAAAGAAACAGAAGCAGAAGAGAACAAGGCCAACTATGGGGAGTGTGGAGGCTGGGGTTTCTTTTTTTTACTTCTGTATTTTTAAGTTATGCAGGGGTTAGGGAAATCTGGAACTTTCGTCATGGAAAGTCAGGGAAAAGTCAGAGATCTTTTTTTCAAATTGTGTGGACATCCTTTTACATTTCCAAATGAAATTATATAAATTAGATCTCCACTCCAAAAAAGTGGGGGGGCAACTGCCCCCTCTTGCCCCCCCTAATCGTCGCCCATGATTCAAACTATAAACGTTAGAATTGTTGTTGAATTGAATTGAAATATTGCGACATATTTTTATTGTTGTAATATGTATTTATTACGGCATTATTATATGTTACAGTTTGTTTTTCTTTGAATTTCGTACTAGGATTTACGTTACGAATTTAACAAGAGGTAATTCATAAGGCGAGAGAAAGCTTCTCCGTCATATTCAATAACTTAATTACAACATTAAAATAATGTATTCCAACTTATACTGATGTAGGTGATAAGGATTGAAGCCTGCACCTTAATTAAATCCTCATAACAAAAGTGAAGAACTAATAGATTTAATTGAATTGTAATTTGTTAAAATATAAAAAAAATATTGTGATATAATTGTAATTCTGAAGAAAAATATCATTTTATACTGTATCTGTCTTTCAAGTAGTAATTGTTAACATTCAAAGAAATTAAAATAAATATTCATTTCTTAAATATAAAAAAACCCTAATAGATAAGATTACATATTTTTAGGTTTTTAAGATTAGAATTTTTAAATCTACATTGCAAATTGAGGACCAGTTGATATATTATTCAAGGCTTGACATTATCTGTTAATATATACCTGTGATTTTGTAGTAGATGTAGAAACCAGAAATAGGCACTTTCAGTTATTTTAGTTATGAAATACTAAATGCAATATTGTATCAGAAAACTAAAAACAAATAAACATAATTGAATCATTATCAATTTTTGACAGTTATTGAAATTATCATGACTAATAAAGTTAAGTATTTTCTCCAGTTTTGTATATTTAGAGTGTTTTTACATTTTCGTCCACTTTTTGACATCCTGTACTATTACGAATTTGTACCACGGATACCTCTTGCATACTAATCATCTACACTTAAAGCAGTCCTTTTGCAAATGAATGCGTGAGTATGTCGATGTTAATCTGCCTTGATTAGAAGTACAACATAGAGTTTTCAATGTTTCATTGTGACTTATTTGTTGTCAAAAACGATTCTCACGATAAACTGTAAAAAACAGAAACAAATAAACCTACACTATTAACAAAATATTCTAGTTGTACAACCATGAAGTACATATTAAAAAAATGAGTGACTATCATAGGACAAAGTTGAGCCTTATCATCCGCTTTTTATATGATTTCTTATTTTCCAAATCAACGAACTTTGAAATATTATTTAGTCAGATATGAAATATTTTTATTTGTTATATGCTAAGCCATTATCTAGGAACACTACAAAGCTTAGACAAAATATCATGTTTATAGTAGATAAGTAAATGAAGCTGAGTATTGGAATTATTTTATTTACTATAACTAGATATAAAAATGTGAAACCTTTTAAAGTTGTTGTGACATCTTTCAACATTTCTTTTTAATTGCATTGTATCACAGCGTTATTATACCAAAGTCTCGAAGTGTCAAAAGTGTAAGTAATCTTAAGAAAATTAATAAACTATGTATTTCTTTAAATATATATATATATATATATATATATATTAAAAAATAGTGTTATATTAAACATTGCAAAATGTGTAAACATTCTGAAAAATCAAAATTTCTTAGAAATAAAATGAAAACTGGAAGCAACATTTTTTTTTTTTAAATATATAAGTAGTCAAAACAGGGAAAGGGTTTCAACTTGGCATTTATCTGTGACTGAACCTTCTTTTGTCTGCAGTATATAATATTTATTTACGTTTTTGCGGCCTAAAAGAAGGTTCAGTATAATTTCCTTAGGTGCACAGTCTAAGTACAAAGCATATGGGTGAAGCTTGTAAGTCCTAAAGTGCAACTAGAGTTAGTTCTGTTAGTTTAGAACTTGCTAGGGTTACTAGACGTACTCTTTTGTGAGAACATATACTATTTTTAGGGAAATGTACTTTTATACTCTCCCTACTTTTTCCCCTTTTGGGGGGGGGGGGGAGTAGATTAATGTTGTCCTGTTTTTTCATACTGTATGTGAGTTGTGAAGGATTGTAAGTAGTGAGCACAATATTACATTCCATTTTCTATGTCACTAGAGTGGGCTATAATAGTCAATATTTCATTTCATGCCACGTTATTATGTATGTTCTTACTGCAAATATTTTATCTTCAATGACTGGTATTTCTTTCTCTAATAACTGATGTCAGTTCTATATCGTTTACCTCATAATTTAACTTATTTTGTAATATTATGTCCTACTTCAGGTATATTTACTAGATATTACTTCTGTTTTTTTTTTTTTTTTTTGTTTTTTTGTTTTTTTTTTAATTATAACGGCTTCTAATAATTATGACCAATATTATTATCTGGCCATATCCCCTCGAGTAATTGCAAAACATATTCTTTTTCCCCATTTTTAATCCAATAATGCTGTAACTTAACGCATATTCTCAAGAACTGGCTTCGTGTGTTTTGAACTTATGCTCGTTAGGATCAAAATTGTAGGTAAATTTTAGGACTTCTGCAGTTTACGACTTGTGGATGATCTATTCATTTACTTTAGTTCTCAAGGTTGCTATAAACTATGACAAATGTCGCAATGTGGTTGTGAAGGCAGTTAATTGCAACGCTAACAGCTATATTTATAATACTAGAGCTGTTATTTCTATATTTATTTGTCTATTTTGGCATTGTGTGTGGATTGTAAGAAACAACTTAGTTCACTGTACTGAAATCAATTAGAACATTTTTCTCCCACATTCGAGCTATTTTTAAATATATATTTGTTAGTTTTGTCTTATGACATCATAAAGAAATATCCAAAGCTTATATATTTTTCCTAAGTTCGGTTTATCTTTCAATGGGCTGTGTCATCGGAAATGAGAAAAAGAAAGTTTTCGTTCTTCATCTCACCTGTCACAGAAAACATTATTTAAACACCTTTTAGCTAGAATAATAATGTTCTCCCTCTTGAAATATCTCTAGTTATAGAATCATTTGTGATTTATAGATTGGGAACAGCTTCATATAATATTATTCAGTTTATCCATTCTTCTGTCAACCTATTCGTGTATTCATGAGATCTTGCAAATTTTACAAAGAGATGTGGGCGGCTAGATGTCTCTTGAATAGGGCCGTTCATTAAATAATGTAATGGGGGTGGGAAGTGGAAGAGTAAATAGAAAAAAATGAAATGAAATTTTCGAGTTTTACGTCCTACGGTTATGCCGGTTAGGCTAAAGAAGACGGTCATTATGAGAAATGAATGAAATGATGGAATGAAGGAAGTGGGAGGAAACGGGAGAACCCCGAGGAAACCTACGCACACGGTGTTTGTCCACCACAGAAGTAAATAGTAATGTATCATATCAGCGTGGAATACAGAAATTCAATAAGAATCTATGATTGGATAATAGGCTTGAGTGAGAGAACTCTAAAATAAATAAATAAATAAATAAACGATTGTAATAATTGATAACTGTAGCTCTATCCCGGTTATATTGAGAATTGTTACATAATTTTAAGGATTTCATACGTTACAAACTGCTTCAGGAGGTTAAAATTATAATATAAACCTAATGTGACAAATACTTTACCTTTCAAGCCCTTATGATGTCGAAACCAGAAAAGAAGTTCACATTTTAAAAAAATGTTTCAGGATTTCCTTCTCTTTTCCAGTGCATTATGAAACCAGTCGACATTCTATTTATATTATCTCAGTTAAATCGCTCTCCCTTTTCTAAAACTGAACTGAAACATCCTGAAACTGAACATTCCATTGCAATAAAGGTTCTGAATATGGAAGACCTGAATGTGGACAACACCGTTCTAACGTAACTCAAGATTCAAAACCAAGATCCCAGTGGGAAAGCACAAAAATTTCATTTCACAATCGTTCACTTCCAATACTTATTTGCCACCTTGAGACTAAAAGAGATGATTGTAGGACGTAAAACTAAGCCATTTCATTTTTTTTTCGAAATCAAGTTATCGAATCAAAACATTTTGGATTGTTTGAATAAAGAATATCCATTTCAATCTATCTATGCAATTAAGACAAAATACAGAAACCGGATGAATCTTGACCGGATGGATGGACACTACAAATTGGAATAGCAACGTTTAGAGCCATGAATTGAAATGATTAAAAAGACGTAAGAAAGCAGATGTTGCACAGGATCAATGTCAGTGGCGCTAGAGAGAAGGATAAACATAGATAAACTTCAAATTTACATAGTTGGCATGGTTGGGAATTGATAATTATAGAATTAAAATTGAGAAAAACGTTGACCCAACGTAATTTAAAATGTACGTTGCCCAATCAATACTTTGCCAATAGTTTCGAACTCATATCTTTCGTGGGGTTACGTTGACAGTGGAATAGATTGACAAATGCTCGTAAAAACTGCCAGTTGTAATGCAGGGCGAAAGAGTTGGCAGTTGTCTCCATACAGTAAAAACTGATAGTGTTAATTCAATTCAATGTTAACACAGGCCAGTGGTTCCATCACTTCAACATCTAGAGTCCGATGCTGCGGTTAACACAGGATGGGTGTTACTAGGTTGACACAGAACTAATGTTAAGTGATGTGAAAATAATACCACGGTGAAACTAGATGAATGAATGAAGCAACGCAGAAATAGTAACAGCGTCACGCTGTTTTTTTCAATTTGTGCCCTGTGTTATTAGTAATATGCCAGCCTGCACGGTGAACAGACTGCATGAAAGTACTAGTATTGATAATTTATTATTCATCATCAATCAACCAAACCTGTCATTTGCTAAGAATGAGTTAGGAAAGGATATCGCAACCGCCACAAAATCTTATGTATCAAATAGATACAGCTATACTGTAATTCTTAGCTTGCATTTTGCCTTACTTAGATATCATAAATATCTAAGTAAATGACATGAAGAATTTCTATTAGTTTTTATTTTTAGTTATAAATAAAGTTTACGCTGCATATTTGATATTATACTAAGTGAGGGACAGTGTATTATATATCCTGTAAGCTTTCACGTAAACAGTTTTGTGAGAGTATGAATTTTATTGGTAAATTTACATTAGAAGAAGTGCTGCCATCTGTTTTCGATGTTCTTACACTTGTTGTATTGGTATATTTCTTGGTGTATCTATTGTATTGTCTTGGTGTATTTCAACCCATCAAGACGTAGTCAAATAGTTGATTAAACCACTTCCTTTTTAACAAATTACTCCAAAATCCAATGGAGTTGAAGTAGCACCAGGCCCATACCAAATTTGACCACAACTGAAGTAACGCTGAGCCATTGTGTTCATTTTTACTGTGTAGAAACCATTAGCAATGTTGCTTAACGAAAGCTAATAAAGTTCATAAGAGAAAATGTTCTATCATCCCTTCTATTCAGTGATGCTATTCTAATTTTTTAACAACCGGTTCTCTCTCTCTCTCTCTCTCTCTCTCTCTCTCTCTCTCTCACGTGTTTCTAGAGAGAGAGAGGGAGAGAGAGAGAGAGGGAGAGAGAAAGAAAGAAAGAAAGAAAGAAAGAAAGAAAGAAAGAAAGAAATACAGTAGATGGATAGGTAGCTAGATGAATATAACTTTCTTAGTAAAAAAAAATAAATAGAAGATAGAGAAAAGCAAATTTTTTACTGTATACCACAAGTGACAAATAGAGACCTACTCAGTATCCGAATACAAGGTGGTGTGACTAAATTATGTAGCACTGCGAATATCTTGGAAAGAACCTATCCAAGATAGATGCTTGTCAAAAAGTATTGAAAAGATCTTAATTCAGGAATGGATCAACAACTATTGATAATGATATATATGAGTATATGCGTTTCAAATATAAATAACCATTACCACTACACACATGTGATCCTTGTTCTCACTCTTGATAAGAGCATTTGAGATTAAAATATAAAGCTTATACCTTGTTCTGAGAGATCAATGTTTAACCTTGTAGCTGTAAGGATTTCTAAAAACAAAGATATTTAAAGTAAAATTTACTGATCTTGAGTATAATAGGGTAAAATTTACTGTCATGTCTAGGTATAACAAACGGTTCTGCGAACTGGAAATATTTTAACAACCGGTTCTAGCGAACCGGCTGAATGGCACCACTGCTTTTATTTAATTCTTTACTTCTTCATCAATTTTGGAGCGAGCCTTTTAAGTAAAAAAAAAAAAAAAAAAATGCTCGTTGGGATAAACTGTTTGATACTAGTTAAAATTCTTTTCCCCTCGTACAAAATAATCGAAAATTTACTTCCTGCTTACACTGCTTAAGTTGGAAACCATTAAAACTATAATTTGATAGTAGGATACCTTCCATCATATTACTAAACATATCGTATTATCGTACAAAATTCTTAACAGCAATCAAATAAGTCTTGTAATCGTGTAAGTGCGAGTGTAATCCAATCGCACTCTTCATTTGCCGAAAATTGATACTTTGCAGAAGGTACGAAACAGCTACTGATATAATTTTGTATAAGTTTAAATTAGGTAAATTTAGCATAATATTGGTTCCACTGCATGGTTCCAACACCAAGGATTGACATTTTGAGTCCGCTCTTCAAAGAGTTTCAACATTGTAAGAAAAATTGAAGTTGAATTGAGTCAATTTGCTTTCAGATAATGTGTAGGAAAAAAAGGAAGAAAGAAATTACCTCTAGTTGAACAACAGTGGAATAAGGGATTTAAGCGTTTGAAAGAAGCGTCACAGATGACACTAAACTATTAGTAATTACAGAGTAATGTCTACTAACAGCCAACCATTTCAGTGCTTGAATTGAGAAAACTTCCTGAAATGTTAATCTTCTGAATATCCTTTTAACAAAACCTTATTTACTTGATATATTCGGAGATTTTCAAAATAATACAGTTTGACAACTATACATAAAGTTTCAGTTCCTCGTCGTATAAAAAAATATTATGAAAAGTCTCATTATAGAAAATTTTGGAGTAAGTGAATTCGCTAAGAAGTAAAAGAAGTAAGTGGTAAGATCGAATCGAAGATATGAAGGAGAGAAAAGAGAGATTTTTTTTTTTTAAACTAAGTACGAAAGAAAGAAAGGTTAATATAGTGAATTGAATTACTAATAATTTATAATACCTCCTGCATTGCAATCTGACTTACGATGAAAAAACAACATATTAAATGATGAAAAAGCGAACAACGAATTGTCCACATTTGGAAGAGAAGAATAAAGATAATTTATGGACACAGGCCTAAAATAGCTGTACTATTTGTCGTTAACTTGTATTTACTCTTGCACTAGTGTCATCGGTGCACTCTTTTAACGATTATTACAATTCAGTGTTTCATTGTCTAAACAGACGTTTCATTGTCTAAACAGACGTTTCATTGAATTCTCTGGGGGTTTGGTTATCAACTATAAGTCCCAATTTTTATGAAGAAAAGTATTATCTTAATTATATTTATTTGTGACTTCCACAAGAGAGATTTGTATCTATATTTCATTAGCTTCAATTCAGACTCCATATAGCATACAATACCAGTGTAAAATGTTAAGTTGAGCATCTCCTTGATTAATAACATACCGTATCTATGGAACCATCTAAGGTACAGCTAAATTTTATGATTACTTGTGAATTGGTCTTTTCTGTAGGAGGGAACCAATGACGCCCAGCTGAGGCAGCATTGTAGTAAGGTTCATGATTTATTTAATTATCTGTTCTGCAAAAAGTGTCAGATATAGTATACTAAAGATCATGATACGCCTCAAACAAAAAACAGTAGAACAACAATTAGCAGACACAAAATTAAAATACGCTTTTATTTAATCTCCTTTGGACATTATGGAAGTTAGAGAGGAAATATTTAGCGAGCTTCGAGATGTGATGTTGGAGGAAAATGGCGAAGATACAATGGACAGAGAGAGCAACAAACGAAGATGTTATAAAAAGGATAGGAGAGAAGAGGATAGTTCTATCCAGCATCCTTCGTAGGAAGGCCAATTGGATTGGACACATCTTGCAAAGAAATTGTCTTCTTCACACCGCCATAGAAGGAAAGATGGAAGGGATTGGAAGAAGAACAAAGTTGATCGATGATTTGAAAAATAGAAGAAAATATTGAGAGTTAAAAGAGGAAGCTGAAGATCAAGAAACGTGGAAGAAACATTTCCAGGCCTAATTCTAAATTTGAAAAAGAAAAAATCCTCATTAGTCCCAGAACCTGCCGAAAGACAGAATATTTAATAATAATAATATTGATTATAGTTCTATTAGCAAATTCATTAACAAAATTATTCAAAAATTCATGAAAACTAATTTTTTTTTTTTTAGGTGTTCTTTTTGTTATTTATTTTATAATTTACTATATTTTTTTTTAGCTTTTCATTACCTGTTTAACTTTTTCTCTTTGATATATATATATATACATTGTTTTTTTTTTTTTTACATATATATTGAAACTTTAAAAATCGAACTTATGTACACAAAAATTTGACACATAATTTTTTGTTTTCTCGGATTAAAATGCTGCATATTGTAACACTTAAATTCCATACAATTGACGAGTTTTTATATGCTGCACCTATAGTAATAATATTGTTATTTAGACTACAGACAGATAGGTAAATTAACCATACAGTAAAAGAATGGTTGTCCGTAATTTCTAATATAATATGCAACATAATCAGCAGAAATTGCGTGAGTTTGGTGAGAGGAGGGTGGTTACAGAAGGAAGATTTCTTCCAGTGCCTTTCCCGGTGGAAGCGTTCCTAGCATCGCTGCTACGTTCCCTCTTTGCACAGCCATACTTAATCTCTGTATAAGAAAGACTGAAGCTCGAGTGTCGCCTGTGTTGAGAGTTATTCGGCGTCCAACTTCTTTAATAAAGTTTAGTCCTTCATGACCCCAGGACCCACAAGTTTCGATGGCGATGGTGACGAAGTGGTATTTGTCCAAGAGGTTCTTATATTTTCGTCTCTTTTCAGATTCTCTACGAGTTGCGACCATCCCAGCTTTTGTGGAAGAAGTAGGAAGATTAGAGGGGGCTAGAGTATCGGCACAAGTGAAATCCCATATTAAAGCCTTCCCTCGTTTCCATGGCACCAATGACATTCCATCAGGTCTCTTGCCGTCAGAACGACTACACCCCATTGGCTCTCTCACGGAAGGCGTTCCAGAAGAGATGAGGGCTCTCATGATGAGGTCATTAACATCGGAGTGGCGAGAGTGTCTGCCAGCACTGTGGAGACATGATAGGCCATGTATACCTTTCTTATCCACTAAACTTCCGCAAGCAAGGCACCGGTGTTGTTCGCAGACATCTGCTCCCAAACGTAACGCACAAGCGATTCTAAAACTTTCGTCGGGAAGATGCAGCCCTAGGGATGGAGATGGAATAGCCTGTACCCAGGAACCTGCTTCAGGGGATGAAGTAGCTAGAAGACGTGCCTTATCCTCAGGATTGGTGGAGGACTGAAGAAGAGAAGAAAATCTGGAGTTTATAAGAGAAGCGTCCCATGAAGATTGTAAACTTCTCTTATCAAGATCAGGTAGAGCAAGTCCGCCGCACGATGTCCACTGGGAGATACAATCATTAATCTCAGCTTCAGAATCTTGATGAATATCCTGGCGAAGAAGAGAAGATGAAAACTAATTGTATCTTGTAATTAATTTATTTAAAGTGATTGTTGAATAACATTCGTCTCAGATGCAAACATAGACGAAATTAGTAAATCTTGTAGCTATAACGTTTAGAAATGCGGAATTTACCTCTCTTAGAACATCTGCACACTTAATTACCCTTACTTACAATTTTACTGATACGTTGGATGGAATTTCTATGATTTTAATTAACTATTTAAGCTGAAATTTCAATTAATTATTCCTGATAATAAATGGCAAATGTCTCAACCTATGCATCGCATATTTTTTTCACGCTCGGCCCTAGCCATAGAAACTAAATACACGTTTCTGATTGTTTGCAGTTTGCGATTGTCGAAACCTTCTGGTGTAGGTATTGTGTATTATAATAATAGAAGAAAATTGTCACTTTGTTGGGATTAAAGAAGCAGCTGAGGTTAAATTTATTTCATGGGAGACAAGATGGAACAAAACGAGCCCTGCGGGGCTTTTAACCCGTTTCTACTACTACTACTACTACTACTTATACTACGGATTCGTGTAGCAAAACTGCATGCGTAACGTAAGTAAATCAGTTTTTTGAGTATTATTTTCATCTTGTTTTAATGAAAAAAGTTATATGAAAATTTTAAAATAAAATATTTTCCTTGAGCCGGGTTCGAATCCACGCCAAAAGCAATTATTACTAACCCTTTGCGCTAGCACGCTCGGCCACAAGGGCCGACAACAGGAGGCGTTTGATTTCTGCTATGTGTATGCTACGTATTGAGAAATAGTTAAATTCAACCAATCAGAACCACTTATTTAGCTCCTATGGCTAGGGTCGAGCGCGATTAAAAATATGCCTGTGCATCACGCTAAAATCCTAACAATAAACGATCACACTAATAGAGGTCGCACATGCGCTATCGAGCATTAAACTTTGTAAGTAATTTGGCTGTTTAAAGCTATTGTGACAATTTAATTGCAACTTGAAAACAAGACTATCGTTTCAACTCAATTATTTGCAAGTAAGAGAAGGGCCATAGCCATATTTAGACATTAGTATTAATATTTGTGTAACCGCATATTTGGTACAGTCAGAAAAAAAGATTTATTTTGGGAATAACGGTGGTATGTCTGGAACGTAAATTACGTACTTTTTAATTTATGCAAAGCTGTACTGAAATGGTCCTTCCATTCTGAAATTATTTACGAAATTAATTTCATCAGACCTTTTGTAGAACTTTTGTCGCTGACTATACATATATGGTTTAATTACTAGAACCACTCACATTTTCTTCATGGTTGCAAGACACAAATAACATTTAAAGTATTTTTTGGTCTTGTCTGTTTTAATATGCAACTCTTTCATGATGCAGCCCATAGGCCGAAGGCTTGGGGAAATAATTACTTTGAGATAAAACAACTGTAGTTTGATTTGAATACTATGAGGTTGGTGTAATTTTAGAGAAAATTCAGTAAAGCTCCCTGTACTTCATAAACGAAAATATTCTTTACTATCTCTAGTTAAGATTTTTTAGAGATCTTGCTTGATACTATTAAACCTTTGACATTCTTGTCTTTTTGTAACTCCGGTTTGGAAAACCAGTAGTAGTAGCTTGTTCTAGTACTTAGTCGGTAGTATTTAAACACTGTTTCTTAACTTAATTAACATAGCTTTTAACTTTCTTTCCATTTCAGGTACAACGTTTTCGATGGAAACTTTTTACAGCTGGTACCATCTTCAAGTGGCAAAAACAAAACAAAGAAACCAAATTTAACTACACAGGCTTCACGACAAAAGCCATTAAATATTGAGGGATTTGAACAATTGAATAATAGTGGAAATGTTTTATTTAGTGTGGTTAATAGTGAATATATGTGTCATATCTGTTCGAAACGGTTTATTACACGATCGATGATGGCAAGGCATCTGAGAACCCACACAGGACAAAGGCCGTTTACGTGCAACATATGTGGAAAAGGATTTCGTCAAAAAGCGCATTTACAAGTTCACGAAAGAACTCACACAGGGGAGAAACCATTTCGTTGTAAAATTTGTCAGAAAGCCTTCACCCAAAAGCATTCGTTGAAAGAACATCATTTCAGTTGTCATAAGTTTAATTGATTCCACTTATATACTCGTATAATACTGCAGACTTCTTTCTTTTTTCCTTTTTCCATTTTTTTTAAAAGAAAAAGAAATTGTAAATATTCATAATGAAACACGTTGAATTTTCCTTACGTTTTGCAGTTTCTTAAGTGCCTTTAAGGATGCTTATCACTCTCGCCCTCATTTTTCACATTTTTTAAAATATTGCGAAAGTCGCCATCTGGTCGTTATTTTTAAATCTTTCACAATATTGAGAAAGTCAAAAATTAATAGTAACTTTCTTAGTGCGTAACTAGTGTATTGGATTGCTGCGTAAACATGACTAGTAAATATGAAACTACTCGTGTTCACACAACAAAACAATATGTAGGATAAAGCAATCGATTGAAATTATATGTAGAAAATGAGGTTGCGACTGAATTTCAAAATCACTTTCTCTAGTTCTGGCTGCGTTGTATAAGTAGCTCCTATTAGGAAGAACATTTACTCGATAATTCTTCTTGCCAATGTAACTGCAATCGAACTTTTTAAAGTTATTGAACCTGTTTTCTCAAAGCTGTATTTGTAAGTATTACAACAATCACTACTATTCTTTTCCGTGTTTCTAGCTTCAAATATACTTTATTCTTCTCTGTGTATTTATCAGGTTCTTGTACTTTATTTGTAATTATTTGTCGAGTACTTTTTTTTAAAACCTTTATTTGGATTTTATTATTAGGAATATCTTGCTGGCATGAAAAAGAATATTCATAAACTAAAATATTTTGACTTGCAATGTATGACTAATTACGCCATTAGTCGTCATTTTGAAGCTTAATATCTTTTATTTAATCTGCTTTTCAGTCCTAAATTATGTAACTTTATATTTTTAAAGTCGCATTTAAAGTGAGATGAGGGCATTAGAATCTTGCCATTTGCTAATTTTTATTGTATAAATATTTACAGTTAAAATATAAACTATTACAAAGTTATGATTTTAAGAATCCTCCTTTAAGAGGAAAATGACTCAACTCAAAATCATAAACTTTTCAGAGACTGATTTGAATATTTTTACTGGTGCAATTAACAGGGACAAACAAATAACACAATCACTACTCGGGTTGGAAGAAGGGGGAGGGGGTCTTTCACCTGCAGTGTTTTTGCACAAAACTCCCCCCATATTCTCAACATCATGACAAAATAAGGGTTATTTTTGAAGTTTGTCACTTTTATATTAAAGGAGAGATATATATGTTGCTTTATGTTATCATATTTACTGTAGTGTAGTTTTGCAGTTTCAAAGCTTTATAAATTAATCTCTAGAACAATACACACTTATTATACATTATTAATTTCAAAATGTAATATTTTTGTGACATATTAAACTCCATAAAAATAAAATACGCTTTCAAAGCTTATTATTATGTAAAATATTTATTTTACTGCTCTTTGCCTCCTTTATGTAAGTGTTGAATGATATTTTGCCATTGGATAAGATGAAGATAAGGTGCTCTATTGATGAGGTGAAGAACAAAAGATATTTATTCTTTCACCTATAGATATGGTTTTACCTATTAAGCTGCGTAAACTCTGGTGTGTGAAGCTCTAAAATTAAAAAGACAAAACGATCCATAAAATATTTTTTTCATTATTTAAATTGAATGTTCTATTGTAATCATTGCTTTCCTGACAAAACAAGCAGCAAATCCTGTATGAATACTGGAATATGGATTGATAATTTTTCAGTGTATATTCCATACAAAATGTTTCCCTAAATTTGTTAGATATTTTGCATGTTTTTAAATAGTATCATAACGTATTTTGCTAAGTAGCAGTATTCCTATTTATTAATATACTTATATCTATAGAAGTCCTACAAACGAAAATGTTAATAATAGTAATAAACCCTCTGTGGAGTGGATACCTGAAATGTGACATAGTAGAAGGAGTAACGAAGGATGAGAAAATAATTTTCATGAATGATTTAGAGAATGGTAAAGCAATACGTGTAACATAACTACCTACTGAAGTTACCAAATAAAAAGTAGCACCTGAAGTTAACCAAAATGAATTGTGTTATACTCCAGAGGTACACGTTTTCTTAAATAATTGAAATGTCACACAATAGAAGTGACTTTCACAAATTTAGATGACCCGCATCATTTTTTATTTTCATTTTTATTTTTTTAACATCGTGTGTAGTATCAAAATATTCATATATATCTTATTTAATGTAAGAGAGTTGGGTGCATCCATTACCTTCCAAACGTACTTGAAGACTTTTATAAGTTTCAAAGAGATATGGCTACATAAGTACTTAACAACAACTGAATTATTATTATTATTATTATTATTATTATTATTATTATTATTATTATTATTATTATTATTATTATTATTATTTACAAAATTTATTACACATAAGGTGCTAACACCCTATCCCTTCTATACTAGCTTAGTAGTCTTGCCTAATGTATGTACCTGGGCTAGACTCTGCCTTCAAGCATAAAACTCAAAGACATAGTATGGAAAATGAGAAGTAGTAGAAATGACAGTATAGTAAATTAATTTATTTTGTATGGGTTTCATAATTAATTATGATGGTTTTACAAATAATAATATTTATCAGTTGTGTAATAAGATACCATAAACCATTACTTGTATTAACAATGGTAAATAAAATGAAAAAAAAAAACTGAAATTTATACACGTCAACTAATATATATTATTCAGTGAATTCTATATTTTCATTAATGCTACTAAAATAGTGGCTTTTAAGATGTGTTTGTTCTAGGGAAGTAGGGGTTCCAAATGATACTATTCCACGAAGCGGCACATTTTCTAGGGCTGGCTCCTCGCATGGGCTCCGCAGGATTTTCGCAGTAGGGGAAAATTTGTAGCTCTTTTTATTATTATTTTTATTTCATTTTATTTATTTATTTATTTATTTATTTATTTACTTTGAAATTATTTATGGCCTTTTGGCAAACAAGGCTCAGCTCAGGACAGAGGAAGGTAAAGGATGTGGGAAGAAGTTATCCATGGGCTACTTTTTATTGCACCATCCCGGTATTCACGGCATAATGTCAGCAAAAAGACAAATTCTCTTGTATTTTGCAGACCAACTAGTATCATATAGCAGGTATTTTTACAACTGAAGTTGGAAACGTAAAGAAAGATGATATTGAACGATTAAATTTATAAAATACTGCATGTTCCCGGAAATTTAATTTAGATTATTGATTCACTTGAATTCAGCGAGGGTTCACGGGTCTCCTTGCTGATACAATGTATAATGTCCTTGACTTCTCAGAAAAACTCAATGAAGTATGAAAAGAAGAAACATTAACTGACTTCCTGATCAACGCTGAGGCCAAACTGTTTGAGCTAGAAACTTGAAATTTGGATAGTACTTAGGATCTGTAACATAAAATACCATTAAGGAAATATTTTGTGAAATTCGACGTGAAAGGGGGGGGGGGGGGAGAATTGAGGATACAATTATTATAATAAGATGCCCATATCTCGGAATCCCTTCGACTTAGAGACATGACATTTGGTATTTCAACTCTTCAAAATAATTAAACATATATTTAAGCATTTTTTAATGTTTGGCCTAGAAGGTAAGAAAAATCACTGGGGTTGCAATCATTAAAATAAGATGTCCATATCTCGGAATTCGTTTCCGAATTTAGATTTTTCATTTATAATATTTTACAAGTAATTCAACGTTTTTTTTCTTTTTTTTTTTAAATTTTGACGTACAATGGAAGGGTGAAGGGTGGGAGTATTCCACTAAGATGACTATACGAGGCGTTCGAATTTTGTCCGAGACTTCGAGTTCAGACGAAATCTTTTTAAAAGATCCAGAAGGAAAACTGCAAAATATTGCCGCAATTACAAGTGTGGGCATTTGACAGTGTGTTTGTATCAAACAAGCGATCACATAAAGTAAGAATTTACCGTCTACAATGTAAGTTTATTCTCATGGATCTTTTCCACAGAGCATGACTCAGCGATGTCCATAAGTATAAGTGTCGTAATTTTTTCTAATTGAAATTTCATTAAATACAAAAGTAATGGAGGTACCTATTTGTATATTCAGGCAAATGTACCGATTCGATTGAATAGTTGAAGTGTATTGTATTGATGCTAAAAAAATAAAAATTCATATCATCCCAGATAATGGTTGTGACTCAATCCCTTTCGACTTGTCAGAATTTACTTTCACATCAGTTACAGACCAATTGTAATATTTACAAACTGTTCTCTTGGGTTGAACTGTTCAAATGGTCTTTGAAGATTGAATTCTTGATTCTGTACATCTTGATTAGAAAATATAAATTCTACATGCTGTTCAGATAATGCCCAAGTTGTAAATGCAAATTTTCTACGACCTCATTCACTTCCATGGTGATTATCTAGAAAGTCAATGCAGAATCTGTGATTCCTCCACCGTGACTAAAACCTCCAGGAATTTTCATTGCCTTCATGAAACTTTTCTTAATTATCATATTTATTATGATTTCACTTCAAACGTGTTTTCTTCTGAACAGTAAAGTATTCATTACGACAAACTTTGTCAAGTTTCCCAGTTTTCATCTGCTAAAATCTGAAACATTTTTCATAATTTCTATTGAAAAATGAAACGAAATCTTTAATTTAGTGTCTTTAGGAGACAAATGATTAATGAAAGTGAATGAGTATGGAAGAGTTAGTGAGACATGGTAATTATTCGAGCCTATGCATATTACCAAATGTGGAATAGGCAAATTGTCTTATCGAGGTCTCGAGGCGAATTGTTAGGGGCAACAACTTTTTTTTTTTTTTTTTTTTTTTTTGTGAGAATCTGAAAATTGAATTTCTTCTATTACTAGTAAGCTAGCTTCAAGATACTTTTAACAAGTAATTCTATTTAATTTAATGATGCAATATATTGTGTTTTATAATTAGGTCTTGTGTTCGTCGTTAGAAAAATGAAAAAAAAAATAATTTAAAAAAATAGTTAGGTGTTATACATAGGCAAGTTTTAATGTTTGTTTTTCGTTTTATGATCCAAATTAATGTACCACTGTAAGTGGAAGAAAAGATGCATTCATCGTGAACATAAGGTTGCATCATATGCGTCTTATGGGGAAATTAAACTCAGATTTACTTAATTGATTCATCAATTTAATTTAATTTGATGTAACGGATAACAAGTTTATTTTGTCCTACCAGTAATTATATTGAATGGCACCATATTCAATGAGTTGTCATTTATTCAGCAGTAAAAACATCTCACTGACGATATTGTGGCTAGTACATACTTCAAATGTCTGTGATATAAATCTTCACTAACTAATTTTTGACGGCGTAAATTTAAATACTAAGAAAAGTAAAATATTCTTACATTAAACGTTACCTAGTTAATAATTTGATTTGACCACTTTTCATTAAATATTGTAACTGAATATCTATCAATAATAAAGTTTTTTTTTTTTTTTTATTTACATGATATATAATTTACTTTTGTATTTTAGATAAGATTTTGAAAGTTCAAGATTTAATTTACAGTGTGTTCTGTGCATTTTAATTATCACATGTCATGTATTCCCTGGATACGTCAAAACTATATATTAATAGCGGTGTCTGTGAACAAAAAACTTCAGATCTAAATTGAAAGTGACTATCTTTGTGACTCTTAATCTCTTGAACCACCCGACTGATCTTGATCAAATTTTTGACGTAGATGCAGTTCTGGCCTGGGAGTGTTTTTAGCTATTCACTTTGACGGTAGAACTTAGAGGAGGGGGAGGAGAAGAATTATGAAAAAATAAATAAAACAATAAATCTTGAACCAAACGACCAATTTCGATCAAATTTTCAACATAGATGACGTTCGTGCTTGGGATGGAATTTACCAATTTCACTTTGACGGAATAACGTAGGGGATGGGGAGGAAGGGGAGATATATAAAAATCAATAAATATAAAAATAAAAGTGACCATGTTCGTGAGTTAATAACTCTTGAATTACCCGATCGATCTCAAATTTTCAACATAGATGAAATTCAAACCTGGGAAGTTTTTTATTATTTCATTTTGATGGTAGAACTTAGGGGAGGGGAGGGGAGGGTAAATATGAAAATGAATAAAACTTAATAACTCTTGAACTACCTGACCGATCTCGATCAAACTTACAACGTAAATAAGGTTCGAACCTGGGATTTTTCGTCATTTTACTTTGATTTTTACTTTGACGGCACAATGTAGGGAAGGGGAAGGGGGACATTATGCAAAGGAATAAAAATAAAAGTGACTGTCTTTGTGACTTCATCATGCTCAAACCACTGAACCGATCTTAATTAAATTATCGACATAGATGAGGTTCGGACTTGGAGTGTTTTTTTTACCGTATCCCTTTAACGTTAGAACTTAGAGTAGGAGGGGGGGGAGATATATAAAAGTAAATAAAACTTAATAAGTCTTGAACCACCCGACAGACCCCGATCAAATTTTCAACATAGATGACGTTCGAGCCTGGAAAGTTTTTTTTTTTTATATTTTCACTTTGACGGTGGAACCTAGGGGAGGGGGAGGGGGAGGGGAGATTAATATATAAAAATAAATAGAACTTAGCTCTTGAACCACCCAACTGATCTCGATCAAATTTTCAACATACATAACATTCGGGCCTGGGATAATTTTTATCATGCCGTCCCCCGCAACATGGGGAGAGGAGAGAGATATATAAAAATCACTGAAAATGACCAATATCAAAGAGCGCTTCAATAATAGTAAAAACGGAACATATTACTATTTTTCCTTAATTTAACCGAGAGAAATCGGGGTGCGTCTTAGATTCGAGGACGTCTTAAATTCAAGTAATTATCGAGAAATTCTTAATTAAAGATATTATTAACGTGTTATTAAAACTACTTTGCTAGCCATAAATGTTTTTAATTTTGTATCGTATTCAATCATTCAGACAACAATAGTGTCCTGCGCTTGCGCAGGACGTGCGGGTTTGCTAGTTTAATTTATTTTATTACATTTTTTTTTTTTTTTTTTTTTTTTTTTTTAATGTGTGAAGCAAACTCGATTTAAACTTAGGGTCCAAAGAGAAATTATTCTTCTCCAAACGGAAGTAACTAGTTCTGTAAGTGACTCCAAGATACAAATGACTCTTTAATGTTGCCCTCGTAATGTTTGCGATATATTGAAACTTTCTATTATTAGCTTTAATGGTTTTGATTAAATATTATTTATAACAAATCATGTACAGTTAAGAGTGATAACTTAGTCCATATTTTATGTTATACTGTATTAAACAGAATTTGTAATAATGTATTTTTTTTTTTTTTTTCATTTTAGGTATGAAACTTCCAATAGATGTGCTTCACATGGGACGCAGCCTTCAAATCGCACTAACGAAATGGGTACAATAGATATAAACGTGCAATCATTAAATATAGCAACTGAAGTTCCACAAAATAGAGGATTCGAACAACGCAATAAAACTTCCAGTTCTTCATTATTGTACAATAAAATTGGTAGTATGTATGTGTGTAGCATTTGTTCTAAAACATTTCCTCAAAGAGGCATGGTGGTAAGACATTTAAGGTCCCACACAGGTCAAAGACCGTTTGTGTGTAGCACATGCTTCAGAGGATTTCGACAGAAGGAACATTTACGAGTCCACGCCAGAACACATACTGGAGAAAAACCATTTCGGTGCAAAATATGTCTGAGAGATTTCACTCGTAAATTTTCATTGAAACAACATTTTCTATCACATCATGTGTAAAAATAATTCAACTATAAAATTGAGGCACTTTTTATAATCAAAATATCAACTGTTTCACAGTGAACAGATGTTAAAGCTCCTAGCTTTAACTTTTCGAGGAGTATGGAGTTACGATTATTAATCACATATTTTCATCTTTAAAATATAAATTTATAAATTCAGTTGTTAAACATGACTTCACAATTTCAGGCTTACATACTGTTTTCAATATTTTAGGATATTATTTCAGTCTCATATACTTATTTTCCACATAACTATTCTCAGTCTTCACAACCACGCTGATTAAAGTCATACTCAGGAACAAACTGCACAAGTTTCACTACGAATTGCCGAAAATAGTTTATGTAACATTTTGTTACGAAGAGCTGTGATCACAAATAAATCCATAGGATCCGATCTTAAATAGGAACGTAGAGTCATGTTAAATAAAGAATGAACAAACACCTTCATTCTGAAAACATTTTGTTCTCAACCGAAGATAGTGTGATTTTATAATAACATTATTTGACTTATGATGAAAGCTTTAAAGCACTGATATATATCCAAAAGGTTTTAAGTCCAAAAACCATAAATCGTAGTCATTTGACAAAGATTGATACTAAAAATTTTCTCCTTGTGTAAAGTCTTAAAAAAAAAAAAAAAAAAAAAAAAAAAAAAAAAAAAAAAGTTTGTCAAGCACTTTACACTGCTGGCGAAGTGTTGAATGTTTTAAATCTCTGCATAAATTGTTCCCCACAAAGCATTACAAAAAGGTTTTTAAGTTCAAACGTTTAGAACATTTTGGACTTACGCATCGAACACAAATATATATGTATAAAGGCAGTAAATCCTTTAAAAAAAGGATAGATGGTTGTTGATTGTATAATGATAAAACACTTTCTTCAGACTTTTTTTTAAAATTCTTTTCAGACATTTTCCTAATTTGCTTATTAAGTTTCACTTTTTAGTGCAATGATGATGATAAATTTCCAAAATGAAATTATTGATTTAGATTTTATTTGTTCATTTATTTTGTTTAATCTGTAGCATGAGTGGCACGGGATCTGTAACGCCTAACTATTTGCGTTTATTTCGACAATATATCGTGCAGTGAAAATACGTATTTGAGCTAGAATATCGGAAAGAAAATGTTTAGCACATATGTAGTTTTTTCTATATAATAATAATAATAATAATAATAATAATAATAATAATAATAATAATAATAATAATAATAATAATAATAATAATAATAATAATAATAATAATGATAATAATAATAATAACGAGTATATATTTTCATGATTTGAATATATGATAGTACACATTTCTAATATGTGCTTTAAACTTCTGTAAAAATTTAATTCAGACTCAAGCTAAATGTTTTACCTCATTATTATCGTAATACTATATGCTACTAAATACTACGATGATCTTTTATTAGTACACAATACGAAAATACTGTATATGGGAAGTTACTGTTGAACACAAGATATCCAAACATAATATTTTAAAGTGAAGTTTAATCTTTAAAAAATATAAGAAAAAATAGAATATTACTGTTATTACCTATACAATTAGTTATACTATTTGGAAGGTTTCAAAATGAAGTATCTTATATTAACATCTTTTGTGCTTGTACATGGTGCTTACTCGCGTGTATTGTTATTTTAGGTAATTCTACGTAAGTGTATATATGCAGGAAGTTTCAAAACAGCACCAACAACGTTTGGGAGGTGATTCCTGACACCAAGATAGGACAAAAAGTATAGACCAACCTGGGTGCACAAATGCTTCTTTTCGGAGTTATAGGCTGCCGAAAACATGAAAAAATGAAATTTAACGGTCCATAGCTCTAAAACTGGAACCTACCGTAGTCGTGTCAACACTTTACTTAGGTACTAATGTGTGCGCTATCCAAAAATCCATGTTTCAGAATCCTAAGGCACTAACGCAACAATTTTTGTAGAAGGACTTTGGCTACGGGCATATAATTTGAAGTATTCACCAACTGCCTCTATAAAAATTGTTGCGCAAGTACCGCAGGATTCTGAAACATGGATATTTGGATAGGGCACATATTAGTTCCTAAGTGAAGTCTTAACCCTATGCGGTAGGTTCCATAGTACGGTATTTTCCAAGACTACGGTAGGTTCCATAGTTTTGGAGCTATGGACCTTAAAAGTTGATTTTTTTTTTTATGTTTTCGGCAGCCTATAACACCAAAATGAAGCATTTGTGCACCCAGAATGGTCTATACTTTTCGTCTTATTTTGGTATCAGGAATCACCTCCCAAACGTTGTCGATGTTGTTTTGAAACACCAAAACTATCTATACTATATATACACACTATGTGACCAAAAGTATCCGGACATTCCCAAAAACATGCGCTTTTCATATTAGGTGCATTGTGCTGCCACCTACTGTCAGGTACTCATTATCAGCGACCTTAGTAGTCATTAGACATCATGAGAAAGCAGAATAGAGCGCTCCGCGGAACTCACGGACTTCGAACGTGATCAGGTGATTGGGTGTCACCTGTGTCAGAAGTCTGTACGCGAGATTTTCACACTCCTAAACATCCCTAGGTCCACTGTATCTGATGTGATAGTGAAGTGGAAATGTGAAGGGACGCATACACCACAAAAGCGTACAGGTCAACCTGGTCTGTTGACTGACAGAGACCGCCGACAGTTGAAGAGGTCGTAAAATGTAATAGGAAGACATCTATCCAGACCATCACACAAGAATTCCAAACTGCATCAGGATCCACTCCAAGTACTATGACAGTTAGGTGTGAGGTGAGAAAACTTGTATTTCATGGTCGAGCGGCTGCTCATAAGCCACACATCACGCAGGTAATTGCCAAACAACGCCTTGCTTGGTGTAAGGAGCGTAAACATTGGACGATTGAACAGTGGAAAAACATTGTGTGGAGTGACGAATCACAGTACACAATGTGGCGATCCGATGGCGAATGCCCGGTGAACATCATCTGTCAGCGTGTGTAATGCCAACAGTAAAATTCGGAGGTGGTGGTGTTATGTGTGGTCGTGTTTTTCTTGGAGGGGGCTTGCACTCCTTGTTGTTTTGCGTGGTACTTTCACAGCGCAGGCCTACATTGGTGCTTTAAGCACCTTCTGGCTTCCCACTGTTGAAGGGCAATTCGGTAATGGCGATTGCATCTTTCAACACAATCGAGCACCTGTTCATATTGCACGGTCTGTGGTGGAGTGATAGCACGACCATAACATCCCTGTAATGGACTGGCCTGCACAGAGTCGTGACTTGAATCCTATAGAACACCTTTGGGATGTTTTGGAACGCAAACTTTGTGCCAGGCCTCACCGACCTACATTGATACCTCTTCTCTGTGCAGCACTCCGTGAAGAATGGGTTGTCATTCCCCAAGAAACCTTCCAGCACTTGATTGACAGTATGCATGCGAGAGTGGAAGCTGTCATCAAGGCTAAGGGTGGGCCAACACCATATTGAATTCCAACAGTACCGATGGAGGGCGCCACCAACTTGTAAGACATTTTCTGCCAGGTGTCCGGATACTTTTGATCACATAGTATATATATATATAAACATTGCTTGATTGCTTGTTAAGTTGGTCTTAGGTGAACTGCATTTCTAGCTTCATTGTTGCTTTAGTTTCACTTTTAGATGTATATTGCAGGTGGAGTAGTTAATTTGTACCGAATTCATAATTCAGTTTATATAGCATGTATACTTGAAACGAAAACACGATATTCCTCATGAGATTTTGGACTACGTTTCGCTTATAGTAATTTGTAAATTTACCAAATACCCACTTGTATTTAATTTCGAAGAAAATGTGAATTTTCGTTTGTTATACCCCATAAATAGTTCGTGATAAATATACTATTAAAAATAGTTTAGCAAAGCAATATATCATCTAGTATTTTTGTAACCAAAGTCTAGAATAAGACTATAAGCAAAGTAGTAAACTGTTTATGTTTGTAAAAGTAAGATAAGTTTATCGTTTATTGATACTGGAAATTGCAAATTTATTTTAAAATTTGTATTCTTTTGCTAATAAAACTGTTGAATAAGCTGCATTTATTCTTATTTGATTACATCTAACATGAGAAATTAATTTGTGAGATAGTAATTCGTTTTTTCCCCTAAATGACGAGGTCTGTATAAATCAAGAAGAGTAAATATTATATGTGTGTGTCTTGTGTTTGACATATATCTTCTTTATTCTTACCTTCAGAGACTTTCCAAAATCTCTGTGATTACGGTAAAGATGATCTTTTGGGAGGTGTATACAGGGTGTTCTGGGAGGAAGTGGCAGTACTTTTGGAAATTCTAATATGGGTGATTTTAAGCAAACAAGTTTATATGGACATAGGAGTTTATCTCAAGGTTTCAGAGCAACAAATTGTGAACAACTTTGACCTTACGTTGTTTATTGCTCACCCTGTTGTTATTTTACAGAGGTGAGAGATCGTGTATTTGAATGGTGATGAAATGACATTTCGAATGGTACAACGTAAGGCAGTGTTGCTTTTGGAAGGGAAGTTGTTGAGGGAAATTTAGGAATCACCGTTGCCATCCAATTTCCTTAAATCATTTATTTTTTAAATAATTTTAATTTTTTCAAATTTCCCTATTTTTTTTTTTTTTTTTTTTTCAAAGACACAATTAGATACCGTGCTGCATATCATTGGAAAGACCATTCCATCGCCATTCAAATCTGCTAAGTAACATCTCTATAGAATAACTACAGTGTGAACAATAAGCAGCATAAGTTCAAAAAAACGTTCACTCTATTAGCTCTCAAACCGTTGAGATTAGGGCACCTGGTCATATGAACTTTCTTCTTTTTTGCTTAGAATCACTCATGCTGCCATTTTCCAAAGTATTGCCACTTTCTTCCGCCGAGATGCTTTGTACATGAGGGTAAAGCCGTTAATTTGTATCAGACTCTTATCTCGGCTCGTATTGTCAATACAGTCTTGAAACGTAATAGTTTCTGTTATTTCCTATAAATTATGATACTAATTATACAGACTAAGTGCACAATTTTCCTTAATAGATTCAACCATCCTTGCGTTTTTTATTTTCCTTTTTTAAAAATGTTACTGAATATTTTTAAAGTGTAGAAACTTCTTCATATAATAAAGATGATCAAAATGATCAAAATTTGTAGTCAAAAGTTGTGTTCCTTCTTCTGTAATCTGCGAATCAAAATGAAAAAATAGGACATTCGTCTAAATCTGCGAGATATCCGTTTGGGTTTGATGCAGTTCTCGATCAAACTAAACAAAAGTTAAGTTCTGTTAAAATGTCTTAATATCTGAAGATTTGAACACTAAAATTGACTATGACTATGTGACGAGTCATCTCTATAAACAGACCAACTTAATGATATTAATGATAAAATGTGGATGTAAGGTGTCCATTATGAATAATACTATAGAGAGCATGTTTGGAATGTCTATGTTTCTAAAGCAGGAATAGAAAATTTACAAGTGTTTTAGATAATATTAGTTCGAAAATTTCTGATCTTGCTACTAATGTTGAAACGTTAAATAAAATGTTGGATGATCTTAATAATACTTCTACTTAAACTCCATTGAAAATGATGTATATTCTCTTTAGCAGAGTACTATTATTCGACTTGACAAAAACTGAAGAGCATATTCAAACACGGTCTTCTCAAGACACTTAAATGATTATTCGCTGTGACTAAAAGGAAAAATTTCAACAGTGATACACTTAAACTCTAACCTTTACCTCTCATCTTTCTTTCGTTATATAAAATCGTGACAAAAAGGTACAAAAAGCTACTCCTAATGGTGTTTTGCGTCTAATATTTCTTCAATATTCAACCGATGACTTAAATTGAGAATACCATAATGTTAAGAAAGCATTCGACAATTTCAATGTGGATTAGACGCAGACTGAGTCTTACCATGAACTATTCCTAACGTGGTTTAGTTTGGTCTTGTTAACCATGACTCAGATCAGAGCCTGATTTAGGTTTGATGAGGCTCTGTGCTATTGAAGGTAATGGGGCCCTTTGTAAAGTGAAATCGCCCAAACCGTCCTTAGGCGACTTCAAAGGAAGCGAAACACCATTGAAGAAAACCACATGTTTCTTTGTTACATGAGAGTGATATTTCAACAAGTCCTTTCAGTTGAGGGTGGCCTTCCAGTTGACCTGCTGAAAAAGAAAGCTATATTACAATTTTCACCCACTTGCTTACTGATTCTTCAGTAGTCTTCGCAGAAAAAGTGTGTGCGCGCTTTTTGCTTTTACAGTTCTATTATATGTATTTTTATTGGTTACTTTTGTTTTCGTTGCATTCTCCTCCCTCCGTCTCCCTTAGCTTAAAGGGCATAATTCTGGGATGTTAAACTGAAATATTTCATTTGCATGTATTGTAATGAAAAAATAAATCAATCATTGGTTTCATGACGTGTGCTTATTTTACTCTTAAATATAGCATATTGTTAATATCGTATAACTTCCATAACGATAACGTTTGTATGAACCAAACATGTTAAGTTGTTCTCCCTTCACCCCCAAAGTATAGGCACCCGAGCTGCAAAAGCCCGATGAAAAAAAAAATACAATCTTTCGTTGCCACTCCCGGAAATCCGACCTTGAATCGTCCCTGTCCATACTACTATATTGGATTCCTTTAATGATCGTTATGTTAGTGACATTTATTATTATTATTATTATTATTATTATTATTATTATTATTATTATTATTATTATTATTATTATTATTATTATTATTATTATTATTATTATTATTACCTAATGTATCCATTGTTAATATAAGTTTAGCGATGGCTACAACGCATCACCTCGACACCAAACATGTGCTATTTACGGCTTATTTGGATGTTATTTATGAAGGCGGTTAGGGTAAATTTTCTGCTTGAGTACAAAGGAAGCCGGTTGGGGACCAATAGAATGTCTCGACTTTATGTCCAGCTGTCCTTGGTCAATGACAAATTTTTGCTGTTTTGTGTGTTGAATATTTGTTATATGGTAATCCATGGGCCTAATAGATATCTAGTGAGAAACTAGTGATCTTATGGAGCAGGAGGAGAGGAGGGAACGGAAGGAGCCCCATTACTTACATCATAGGAGCTTACACAACACTGTGTATGTAGAGATTTTATTTAATTTCTTTTTATCTTATTTTTGGAAATGTACACTCATGTCCAAAATGATTGTCGCATATCTATAACTGTCTTCTTGTAAGAATATAATTTGATAATGAATACGAAAATTAGAATGAGTAAAACAGAATGTTGCTAAATGGAGAAGAAAGTTTTATTTTCGTTTTATTGTTCTTATTTATTGCTCTTTTGCCATGAAATTTGCCACATACATGTCTTTGCCGATTATACACATACCAACATTATAAGAAACACCGGGGAAATTCCTTATCAAATTATATTCCTACAACAATATATTTATAGACATGCGACAATAATTTTGGACATGAGTGTACATCTAGTTATTTTATTTCTTTAAATTTTTGAAGCCTCAAGAGAGTGGTGCCCTAAGATATAATTTGTTTAGCTTCTACGTAAATCTGTCGCTGATTCAGATTAAGAAGAGACACTTTGTTCTGGTAACAACTTGAACTGCTTATTTGATTACAACTATAGGTAGTTATAGCCCGAATAGAAATGCAATTTTTCCGTCTTGAACTTTGAACTTATTTGTATTGCAAATGTTTGTTCAATTTGTAATTATTTCACTAGTATCCAACCTTCTTTAAATCTGTAATGTGATAGGAGGTATGATTGTCATATTTCAGTTGTAAGATCTACCGTCAGTAGAAATGATTTTCAGTTTCTCACATCACTCTTCAGACAGAGTGGTGATAATTATGGAATATGTGAGACCTCATTGCATTAGATTATTCGAAGGTTACTAATTTTACGTAACTAATTTGAACTTATTACTTGTGCTTATTAATAATTCAGTAACAAAATGGTAAATTCTTATGCTGTTTTCAGCCTACTTTTAATTATCATCTATGGTGGAAAAATAACTACTCTAACCACTCGTATTAGTGTGGATAGCTTACTTATGGCTGCACGAGTATTTTTGAGAGATATAACACAAAATTTTGAATAATGTGTAGAACCGAGAAAAGCTCTATATTACATTGAAATCCCTGGGTGGTAGCACTGGTTTGGGTACAAAACCTCGCGGCGACAACCTCGCGGACCAAAACCTCGCCTGGCCAAAACCTCGCATCCCAAAACCTCGCGGCCCAAAATCTCGTCAGGCCGAAACCTCGCCTGGCCAAAACCTCGCCGCCCAAAACCTCGCGGGACAAAATCTCGCCGGGCCAAAACCCCGCCTGGCCAAAACCTCGCCGCCCAAAACGTCGCGGGCCAAAATCTCGCGGGGCCAAAACCTCGCCTGGCCAAAACCTCGCTACCCAAAACCTCGCGGGCCAAAATCTCGCCGGGCCAAAACCTCGCGCCCCAAAATATCGCCATACCCAAAATCTCGCCTGACCAAAATGTAAATGTTCCAACAGATGATAAGGATGACGGTATAAAATACGCTGTTTCAGAAGAAGTATCACGGGTATTTGACCAAGTCCCGCGATACCATATGAAAATTCTATTTCTGTATTAGAGGATTTCAATGTGAAGGTAGGGCGACAGGATGTTTTTAAACTGGTTATAGGGAAAGGAAGTCTGCATAAGGAAAGTAATGACAACTAACGAGGTTAGTTTCGTGAACTTTGGAACATCCAAAAACTTAAAATTTTAACAAAAATCTAATAATATTTATGAAAATATGAAACAATATATGAGTTTTTACGCCGTCCCTTGATTATGTCCTATAGGTTAAAGGAGACGTAGATGACCAGGATGAAGGAAATGGTCGAATAAAGAAAGTGGGAGGAAACGGCAATAACCCGAGAAAGCCCACGCACACGATGTTTTGTATGTTATTATTATAATTATTATTATTATTATTTGTAATGTGGAATTGCATATTAGGAAACACATTGGGTAAATTTTAAATAAAAGTTTCATTCGCGGCGAGGTGTTGGCACGGCGAGATTTTGGGCGGCGAGGTTTTGGCCCGGCGAGATTTTGTCCCGCGAGGTTTTGGGCGGCGAGGTTTTGGCCACGCGAGGTTTTGGGCGGCGAGGTTTTGGCCACGCGAGGTTTTGGCCCGGCGAGATTTTGTCCCGCGAGGTTTTGGGCGGCGAGGTTTTGACCACGCGAGGTTTTGGCCCGGCGAGATTTTGTCCCGCGAGGTTTTGGGCGGCGAGGTTTTGGCCACGCGAGGTTTTGACCCGGCGAGATTTTGTCCCGCGAGGTTTTGGTCGGCGAGATTTTGGGCGGCGATGTTTCGGCCGCGAGATTTTGTCCGTATACCGGTAGCACTATTGGTTGATTCAATAATATTTTACATCATTACATTGATGATTTTGTTTAACATTTAAAGTACAGCGTTCCTCCCCGCCTTTCGAACACAAGCAGAAACGGGAACTGGAGACATTTCTTCTCCTGTTGTTGTAATCTCTCTTTTCTTTTTTTCCTTTTTATTTTTTAATAGATGGAGTTTACGAGATGTGAGAACGGAGACAGAGAGCATCAAAGGACAAAGCAAACGAAACAACCTGTGATTTTCTGCATACCTGATGCATGCTTTCCAATAACCATTTCGGGTATAGAATGAGTAGGGTTTTACCTAAGCTATGCTCACTAAAGAGAAGTGCATTGATACTTTGAAAATTTCCGAGTTGTTTTAAGATCTATAAAAGCAAATAAAGTCGGACAGTGAGTCAAAAATAGAATTAAAGCTATGTTAGATATAACTTTAATGAATGGACAAAGTATATAGCAATAAGAACTGAACTGTGTGTAAATTTGCAAGAAGTGATAAGTCAGTTTAATTCTTAATGAGAGAACAGAAAGTTTCCTTGACTCGTTAGATTTGGGGAAAGCAAACAAATATATATATATATATATATATATATATATATATATATATATATATATATATATATATATATATATATATCCCTATATCGTTCCTGCATATGTGTACAACTACACCACGTCTATACACGTAAGTCAGTTTATTTCATGTTTTCATCTTAAGAAAGCCTGATCCGATAATCTAGTTTAGAAATTCTAGTAGATTTAAAACTGTTCATAACAGCATGATTCCCATATGCGTACACAATATTATTTTGGAAGATTATAGTTTGGTGAAAATTTTAGTTTGGCCATGTTTTCGAAAGTGACAATGTTCTACATGTAATAATTTGTAGGCACAATATTGAACGTGAATTGGTATTATATTATTTTCTTTTTCTTAGGTGATGCCGATTTTTCTTTCATTCAAAATGGACTATTCAGACAAGGCAATCTTTATTGATTTCCTTTTTGCTTCATGTTTAGGCTTCATATTTTTGTTTAACTCCTGCGTTAGTTTCTTTATGCAAAAGAATTTATATTACCATTATTTGGTTAAAAGTAATATTTTAAAGAAAATTTTAAGAAGTATGATAAAACTGGTAGATTATAATGGCAACATATATATATATATATATATATATATATATATATATATATATATATATATATATATATATATATATTATAACAACTAATCTTATTTGTGCTATTAAAAGGACTCGGTCAAAACGCTTACAAAATATTCAAAATGCACAATTACCAAGTCGGACAGAAAGCCCAATCGTCAGAACAGTTAAGACGCCAAACGTACATATCGTTCATAAAAACAGCCAGAATGCATAATGGCCACATCGCCCTCAGTGACGGTCAGATCAATTAAAGTAACATACAGAATGCGAAGTTCTTGAAACAATCAGAATACTCTCAAAAACGGGCATACCACCAAAAGCAGAAAACTCAAAACGCCCAAATGCGCAAGGAATATCATTAACTAGAGTGGACAAAAATTTCCGTCAAAAGTGCTAGGAACTTTCACATAAGAACCAGAAGAACGTTCACGTGATCACTTTTATGAGTGTTTTGACCATTTTAGCTACTGGACGCATATCGTCGCATGAGAACTCCGTGCTTTTCGTTTTCTTCAAGTTTGGACATAATTTTGAAAGCCCCACTTGGTGTAAATGGAACGCAACACCACCTGTTTTCCTTGTCAATCATCTGTTGTAATGTAGCTCAATTACCATCTTACTAAAAACACATTTTTCTAAGAAAATAATAGTTTTGTCTTCTCGCCTGTAAACCTGCGAAAATGGAGTTACGTTCCTCTGGTTCTCATGCGACGATATGCGGTCAGTAGCTAAAATGGTCAAAACACTCATAAAAGTGATCATAACGCCTACGAAAGGCGTGAGAATGCCCAATTGTCGAAACGGTCAAAACGCCCACGAAAATGGTCAGAATGCCTTATAGCTTGAGCACTGAAGTGGTAGTCGTTCATAGGTCAGAACTCTGAATTCTTAAACAGCTGATATGCCTACGAGAGAGGAGAGAGATTCCAAAGTCCAAATAAATGAATAGTATTGTACTTTTGGGATATTATTTTATACATTTACAAGGTCATTAAATGAAAATCATAATTAGAAAACGGAAATAAAACGAGGAATTCAGTCTAAACGTAATTAAATTTCACAGACAAGCTGTAGAAAAGAATTTTAAATCATTTGATATTTGAATCCAGTTTACTTTAATTAAATTGCTGAACTACCACTCAATCTTTATTAGGGAAAAAATACTAAGTACGTTAAGTTCACTAAACAAAATTAAAAAAAAAAAAAAAAAAAAAAAACTATACACTGACATGTAGTTAGAACGAACTATACACATAGATAGTAGAATGAAATTCAAAGAGCATTTGAAAATGTCTAAAAGCATTTTGAAGAGCATTTGTCAATTCACTCAAAGTAAAAAGTGGAAAAGCTTTCGCAGGTATAGTTGAACCACGATAACTTTGTCACTGGCAGAATTTAAGACTAAAGTTACTAGAGTAGTAAAACAATATTGCAGTTCGTGTAGATTTTATCAATTATTTAAAAAAAAAAAATGATAACTAAAGACTAGAATTGCAGTCCGAGTGCCAAGATCCTAGTCTTAGCAACGTACAATTCGGCTTCGATTTTAAATAATGGATGATAAACCATTACGTTTAGATAGCAGTAAATGTGGCTCAATACAGTTTTAGGGTTGTATAGTTAAAAAGTAAGTATTAAAAGCTAACTTTTAAATCGACATATAGCCGTGGATACTGTAATTTGTCGTATGTCAAAAGCAGTCAGTCATGTCCAGTTTTTTTCATTTTATAAATAAAAAGTTGTCCGGTAGCAGCTTCCTGAAAGACGGCACACTAAAATCAAGAGAGTTATTTCCATACTGGTAACATAACCCAATATCAAGAGATTTTGGGCCTTATGCAGAGTCGTTCTGACTCGTGATTAGTGTCATACTAAAGAGTTCGAGTAACATATATTTCCTGCAGTAGTCAGGCCTTTAGTATGACGCTAATCATACGTCAAAACGACTCTGCACAAGTCGGTTTGTATTTAGTTACAGCATTTTTTGTTATCTTCTAAGAACTTCGCATCGACGTATCGTAAAGCAGGGTTTCTTTTATCACTTTCGATCCTAAGCCCGAGCAGGACTCTGGGGCATACAGACGGGCGAGCTCGGTAGTACTGTAGCACTTCACCCATTAATACAAAATAAATGTTATGTTCATTTTAAAATACGATAGAATGTTTATTTATTTATTTGCCACGCATTTCTAAATATGCTTACTACGTTTTTCTACTACCGGATACACATAGTTTAAAAACCCACTAAACTGACAAGAAACTGGAATTTGCTATATAAACAAAGAAACGAAAGTGTTAAAAGGCAATATTGTCTCCTTGAAAATCTACAAAGTGTGAATTTGAATGCTTCTCATGCCTGGAATGATTTTCAATAGGATATTTTCAAATAACCTTGTATATTTTCTAACTAAATACAGGGAGTCCACACGAAACCTCCCTGACTACAAATATTAATTGCATGGAAACTATTAGTGCCAGAGAATTATGGTTTGCGGTATCTTCAAGAGCAGCTTAAGCAGTTTTTTGTTGTTGATGGTTAAGATTAGTTTAAAGGGACAAATTTTGCCGATAGGTGTCACTGCAATCTTCGTATCTTTCTCATGCATTTTTTACCTTTCAAGAAAATTCACGATTTCTCTTACAAATTTCAGCCTGCAGATTTCAAATTTTTAGAGAAGGAAGTTCATAACCTATCAAAGGCAACAATGCGTGTCGATTTTTATATAGAATTTTCATCATTGTTGAAATGACTTGATTGTTGAAATGAATATCCAAATCTTTAACAACATAACTGTTTCAACAATGAAGAAAATTCTAAATAAAAAATCGGCACGGACTGTTGTCTTCGATAGGTTATGAACTTCCTTCTTTAAAAATTTGAAGTCTGTAGGTTCAAATTTGTAAGTGAAAATGTAAATTTTCGTGAAAGGTAAAAAATACATGAGTGAGATCTACGAAGACTGTAGTGACATCTATTTGCAAAACTTGTCCCTTTACACCATCCTTAATTGCTGTTATTTGTTGTAGGTGTTCAGTAACAAAATTTATATGAATTTTTGTTATTTGTTGCAGGTGTTCATGAACGAAGATGACAACAGCACAAGAGAGAACGCAGTGTGTGGTGTGGTTGGCTGTAGACGAAAGTACCAACGGGACCCACCAGACGTCAGAAGCCTAGAGCATTAAAACATGGTTTGAGAAGATTTTAGCTACGGGGAGTGTCAACCGACAGCCTGGCTCGGGCAAAGCATGAACGTCTGAGGAAACTGTGGATGAGGTCAGGGAGACCCTTACTAGAAACCCAACAAAATCAGTTCGCAGAGTGTCACGCGAGCTGAACATCCCACGTTCAACGGTCCATAAGATGCTCAATAAAAGACTGCGTTTTCATGCATATAAGATGCAAATCGTTCAGGCGCTACAGCCCAATGACCTACCAAAACGAACCAGGTTTGGAATGGAGATTCTAGAAGATCAAGGATGATCCTGATTACTTGGGGAGAGTGGTTTTTAGTGATGAGACAACCTTCCACACATCAAGCCAGGTGAATTGTCACAATGTTCGCATTTGGGGTTCCGAACCCCCATACGTTGTTCGTGAATATGTCAGAGATTGCGAGAAAGTGAATGTGTGGTGTGCTTTGGAACGCGACAGAATTATCGGACCATTTTTCTTCATGGAGCACACAATAACTGGTTCTGTTTATCTTGACATGCTTGAACACTTCGCTTTTCCGCAGCTACTCCGTTTGCAACCAAACGTGATATTCCAACAGGATGGTGTCCCGCCGTACTGGTGTTTAGATGTTAGTAGGGCTTTAGACCGAACGTTCCCACAGCAATGGACTCACTCCTTGACCACCACGATCTCCCGACATAACCCCTATGGATTTCTTCCTACGGAGCTATGCCAAAGATTGAGCCTACGCCACACCTGTACGTGATATTCCTGCTCTTTGTCACAACATTGAAGAAGCCATCAACTCGATCACACCGGACATGCTACACAACACATGGCGGGAGATTGAATATCGACTGGACATGCTGAGAGCTACTAACAGGGCCCATATAAAAGTGCATATATAGACAAAAAAAAAATTTGAGTTGCTCCTCAAGATGCCGCAAACGTTATTCTCTGGTACTAATAGTTTCCATGCAATTAATATTTGTAATAAGGGAGATTTCATGTGGACACCCTGTATTAAAAGGGAACTTCTATGTCGAAATACGTGTACCGGTATATTATAAAACTGATCTACTTAACATGAGAATGTTCTTGCCGTCCTAATCTAGGTTGTTTCAAATGTAATTAAATGCATTTATGTTCCTGGACTGATCTTCCATCAGAACCTAGTTGTGCTGACCAGACAAATTATTTCTCGTAGAGAATAAAAGCTTGTATTTATTTTGTAATAGTAACATTACAATATGTATTTTCTTTCGTTTCTCAAGAACTAAATACACTGAATAAATTATAGAATACCGTACAAGCCTCATTTGTTTCTATAGTACTATGGAATTCCACATGTTGTTTCCTCTTTGTTATGTAGATTGATAAGTATTTTCCAGTTTCTGCACAACTTAAGAGTTTCATTCTGTTATCGTGCCCCATCGCTTAGCCTAATTCTCGTTTTGCCTAATCATTTATCTCATACAGTTATAACAGACAAATGATAAAATTTCCGTCTGACATTTTAGGGGAAATAATGATCCTTGTTTTGCCTAATATCCTTACGCCTAATATATAGAAGAGAATTACAGACAGAATAGTGGGTACATGGTAACTCAGTGTTAGTGTGCACCTATATGGCAAGGGGTTCCAACTTAGATCTACGACCAAGTGAGTTTATGATGAACATTGTATCTATTATTCTTATTTTCTTTCTTTTTCTTTTCTTTTCTTTTCTTTCTTTTCTTTTCTTTTTCTTTTTTTTTGAGATACTCCCATTTTCTTGCAAATCCTTATTGGATCAATTCTTCCAAAATCATATATTATTAATGTATGTCTTCTTTAGCATACAGATCATGACTGTGCGTCATGAACTTGCAGATGGAATATTATTTAATTTCCTTTTATCCTCTACATTCAGTCCCAACTGTAGTTATGCATCCACGCACAATCCCTCGCTATCTTGATTTTGTTCAAAATATTGATGGTATTTCAACTACCGGTACTTTTAGTTACTTGGTGGTATGTTGTTCTGTCGTGAATCGGACCCATCTGTCTTAACCGAATATCCGGGATCCTTCACTTCCTGTGGGGGATTCCCTTGCGCTGCCAGTGACCGATTCAGAATCAGCATTTTTGGATGGAGTAGATTACAAGTCTAAGACAATAACGTGTTGCCTCAGCTTAATAGCTAATAGTTTTGGAGATATTCGTCCCCAAAGTTTATTTTCCCGCGGTTTTGGACAGTGCATGCAAATACAGGGTGTTTCAAAACAACACCGTCAATGTTTGGGAGGTGATTCCTGACACAAGATAAGGCGAAAAGTATAGACCAACCTGGGCGCACAAATGCTTCCTTTCGGAGTTATAGGCTGCCGAAAACATAAAAAAATGAACCTTAAAGGTCCATAGCTTCAATACTATTGGGCCTGCCGTACTTAGAAACTAATATGTGCCCTATCCAAAAACACATGTTTCAGAATCCTAAGGTACCTACGCAACTATTTTTATAGAGAGAGAGTTTGGGTACGGGTATATAATTTGAAGTACTCACCAACTACCACTATAAAATTTGCTGCGGAAGTACCACAGGGTTCTGAAACTTGGATATATAGACAGGGAACATACTAGTTCCTAAGTGAAGTCTTGACCCGACTATGGTAGGTCCTATAGTATTGGAGCTATGAATCTTTAAAGTTCATTTTTTCATGTTTTCGGCGCCCTATAACTTCGAAAGGAAGCGTTTGTGCACCCAGGTTGTTCTGTACTTTTTGTCTTATCTTGGTGTCAGGAATCACCTCCCAAATATATATTTTACATTTACTTCTCAGTCTATTTTGTCTGTGAAAAAGTTTCTTTACTAACCGAACTAAAGAAATGAAGAAAAGAAATAAGTACTTTTCAAAATTATGCTTACCAATTCTATGTGGTTAAGTTGGTAAGAATAAATGGTGAACATCTCACTCTCTGTGTCATAGTAATACCAAATAGTAAACAGCCTCACTCGTTTTAAATCAACATATTCGTAGTGTTGTGTATAACAAAGTTCTTGAATCATTGCGTAAAATATGGTATCGAATTGGTGTCTAGCGGGTCGAAGGCGCGGAAGGAACAAGTAATGATTCATAAAATAATAAAATAGTGTAAATTGAGAGGTGTGTAATCATCTCTGTTTTTTTTTTTTTTTCAAAGGTATAAAAGGATCGTTAAAAGTACAAGGGAATCAGATAGAATTACTACAATTGTAAGAAACAGACAAATAGAAAATTGTACAATACGGTTAAGCACATGGAAAAGTTAACACTTTTTTTAAAATTGTATTTAAGAGTTAATTACAATGTCTGAACAAGAACCTTTAAAACTCTGAAAGGTGCTTCAGATAGAGATGTTAAGGATGTAATATGTACAAAACGACCAAAAAGTGGACTTGATTCCCTTTTTGAGGCTCAAACGTTTCAGCTTGCCATATTTTTCTTTCTTAATGACTTCATGGTAAGTGAAGATGGATACTACTTAGGCAATAAGTCTGTCCATGTTTCAGCAAACCGAATACATATATGAAGCAAATATAACCTTTTTTTCTATAGTATTGGTTCTACTAAACAGCATTATCAAGCTTTAAATCAGGTACCATTAAAGTGGAAGGTCCTAGTACATAAGAACGGGCTACGTTTGAAAAAACAACAACAAAAAAAAAAAAAAAAAGTATTTTCCCCTTAAAACGAAATGTTAAGAAAAACCTAGGAAGGCATATTATACCCTCCACTTTTGATAAAACCTTGGTTTCAAGATTGATAAAAATACCATAATTTAAAGAAAATTAGGGCCTACTTGCAATCGTAAAGGTTATATCTCGAGGGGTGTTTGGATAGGGCTCTTATTAGAAAGTTTGTGTAATATACATGTTTGAAACGTCAAAATATAGGAATCAAATTCAATAGCACAGCTGATATTATACCATATCTTAAAACGGAAAACAGTTTACAATAGATTTTGCAAAATACGTGTACAGTGCTGTTAGAGAAAATAGTTATGGGAAGACAAATTATAGACTTCATGTGCTTGGATCATTATATTGTTTAGAATTATGAGGGAGTCTGGTCGACTAGATGAAGCCTCTCAATTTCATTATTACTGTATAACATGGCCCTCACCGCTCACATTCTCATAAATGTTCAGTTCCTACTGAGGATTGAGGATCACATCAGAAACCACTAATATCACAAACGAACATGCTACTCATTAATTAATCGGCAATTCTAGAAAGAACAACTGAAATGTTGCATATTAGTTGCAATACTTGGAGTAATAGTAATTTCAAGGAAGTTTGGGATCTTCTATTGTTTTCATCAAATTTCGAACTCCAAGATGGGAAATATTTAATATCTGGATTTTCTAACAATTTTATTTCATACTCGATCGCAGAATCTCACAGAATAATCCAAAATGTTTTTTACGTTCTTAGAACATTTTATTTCATTTTAAGTATCGGATAGACAATACTTTTTAAAGATAAAGTCTAATACAATTTGAATGTTAAATATCTGTTGGAAGTTAATGCGTTTTTAGTAACCACGCTTACAGTCATAATGCAAACTTATCATCTATATTAATACAAATTATTCTCATTTCAGGTTTCTTAGAGATGAACCAAGGCGGGGAACAAGAAATGCTGAGGAAAGTAGACCCAACTATGCAGCTGTAGAACAATCTCCTAGTTCTACTGTTCCTAGAACTCCAAGTGATCATTATCACGTAACTGTTTGGAATGATACAAGTGACTTAGGAATGAATATTAATACAAACTCTTCAATAAACATAAATAATGAGGAGTTGTACTCTATAAACGCAGAAGAAAATAATGTTTCGTGTCGTGTGTGCGGTAAAGTTTTTCCTTATAAATGGATGGTTCTCAGACATCTGAGATCTCATACTGGTGAGAAGCCATTTGAGTGCAAAATCTGCCACAAAAGATTCAGGCAAAAGCCACATCTGAAATATCATTTCTTGTTACATATCAAGAAAGGAAAAAATATTAAATCTTAGACATTGTGGTAACATCAACGTAAGTACAGCAAATGAAATGACGTAAAAATGATTGAAGCAAAATTTCATATCATAATTCATCATGACGTGACAGACATATTCTACATAGATAAGTAGTAAATATCCTGGACTTTTTCTAAAGGATAAAGAAGTTATTATTTTTTGGATATACTTAAAAGTGAAGAAAACCATATTCACTCCAGTTTTATCTAAAATATTAAAATCTCTCGAGTTGCATTAATGAAATATATCTGAAATTGTTTGCGTTGTACAAGGTTAGAGTGTTATCTGCAGAACTTCCACATACCAATCAACAAGCTGCTTCATAGTATATAAGTGTAAATGAAATTAATTGCTTTCTTTGCTTTTGAATTAGTGCTCATCTTAAGGCAATGTATCTATTGCCAATCAGTAAATTCCGTAAAGCAAACTAATGAGACTAATTGAAGAAATAGGATATATTATTTTTCTTCTTTCTGTTCGAAATTTCTCTATCTTACTTTGTCTCTCTCTAAAAAAGAAAAAAAAAGTGAATTGGCTCGTTTTATTGGAGGCTATTGATATCTCTGGCCTCGAAATTGTTTATAGCTCTGAACCTTTGGCTTCATTTCAGATTTTTGAATAATGAACAAGACAAAATATCAACTCTACTTAATACATTGTAACTAGTATCTGAAAGTTCAACACAGGTAGGTTATGTAACCATTTATCAATTTATTATCAATCGTTTCTATTGTTATTAGATTCTTTAGCATTTATGTTTTTATATAGTATATAAAAAACAAATTTTATTCATAAATCATCGTCTTCTAAACCTTTTCCCAGTTAACCCGGGTCAGCTTTCGGGTCACTGTTCTCCACCTGTTTCTGTTTTGTGTTATATCCACAGTAATACTACACTGCATTATACTGTTCTTCACACAAACTCCCCATTTCTTCTTTGGCCAACCTTGCACTCACTTTCCGTTCAGTTCTATAGCATCCACTCGGTGAGCTATATTTCAAAGGTCTTCTCCTTAGAACCATCTTGCAGTGTTCCTACTACTGGTCTTACCTTTACTGTTTGTTCAGCATCACTCCACACATCCACCACAATATTTTTATTTCCGTGTTATGCAATTTCTGTTCCTCTGTCTTCCTCGTTAGCCAACATTCCACTCTGTATAAAACGTCAAGTTTCACTACTGTTTTGTAAATTTTTCCTTCAAGGTATATGAGTACACCACTGTCACGCAATACTGTTGCTTCGTTCAACCGTTGCTAACTCTGCTGTTTACACCTTTCTATTCTTCAATTTTCTTAGTATTTACCCCAAGTACTTGAATTTCTTCGTCATTACTACCTCTTCTTTGTCCAGTTGTATTCCTGTGTTTTCAATTACATTTTTGCTGAGCATGCAATATAGATATTCTGTCTTGATTTAATTAATTCTAAGCCCTTTGCTCTCCAATGTTCCTCTCCAAGTACTTAAATTAACATTGCAGTGCCGCCTTTGTTTCATTCTTTAGCACGATGTTGTCCGCAAATAGCATATTCCAAGTGTTAACTCTTGGATATTCTTTGTAAGATCATGCATCACAGTTGCAAAAACATATGGGCAAAGAGTAGATCACTGATGAAGTCCCACTTTAACTGTACAATTTTCTGTTATTCCACATGTGCTCTTCACTCCTGTCCTACATCCATCTTACATACCTTAAATTATACAGCTGTATGTGTTGGGAACACATTTCTTCTTCTGTGCCCACCAAATAAAATCTCTTGGCACTATATCATACACTTTTTCTAGGATGAAAATCATATGGAGGTCCTGGTATCCTTTGTACTTTTCCCATTGTAAAATATATATAAGATTTTTTCTTTCTTTTTTCTTCTTTCTTTTCTAGCATGTGTTTTTTGCATAACAAATTACGAAACAAATTTAAATTTGCATAGGAATTTGTATAGAAATTTGTATCACATTTTCGGCAACGAAAAGTTATTATTATTATTATTATTATTATTATTATTATTATTATTATTATTATTATTATTATTACATATTTTATTCTTTTACATATACAAGAAATAAAACAATAAACAATTTTTATGTATCACAAACAAGTACACGTATGATATTGAAAAGCAAAGTAGAGAAAAAGTAATGACAATTACATTAAAAGTACTAACATAAACATTCTCTGCAAAAATTGTCTAAGCTAATACCTGGTTTTTAAATGTGTCCATGCTAGTAGCTGCTTTAACAGCTAAACCCGTAATGCTGTAAAGGAATGAAGAATTGGAATTACATAGTCCATGAAATGAATCTTCATTTATTACGACAAAAGTAAAATAGCTTAATTTCATATAGTTTCATTGCGTACCTCGTATGTATTCAATGCTACTGAGATTCAGTTATTATTATTTTAAACATTCTAAACCAAACAATAACTTCCTTTCTTTATACCAAGTAGAACAGGAGGGCGTAATAAAACCAATAGATGTTTATGAGCCAACACTATGAAAGTACGAAACAAGTATGAAATAAAAACAAAATAGGACGGCAGAAGAGAGAGTATTGCTAAGATCCCGTTTTTATTAGTAGTCTAGTGTCCTAAAAATAAGCTTGGATATTAGATTTCGAAAGCTCGTTGAGATGCTTTCTTTACAGGTAGAATAAACTACCAAAGAGGATATGGTCTCTTTGTCGTCAATTCTATGGCCTCCAGTAATATGATTTATAGTCCGTAGTAGATCGTGTTCTTGAGAACATAACAGACATCTAAACATGTAACGTCGGATTTTCAAGTGGAGTCATCAATAAGCTTTAAACTGTATAAACTTGAAGGAGAATCGTTCTTTCATGAAGGAAAGATGATATACTGTTTTCTGTTGTAAAAATAGCTCACCTCGGTAATATATTATGATTATAAATGGATCACTTTATGTAATACAATTTTTCATTTGAATGGTATTTCTAGGATTTTTGTGTAGCAAACTGCTATGCAACGCCGCTTAAACAAATCTCTCTCTCTCTCTCTCTCTCTCTCTCTCTCTATATATATATATATATATATATATATATATATATATATATACTACACCAGTGTAAGTTTTAATTAATTATTAAAAATTATTCACTGCCTTAGATTAGTAAATATTCAGTGTTACCTTAGTTTCTCTGTAGCTTTGTGTTTATAATTAGATATTTTGTAGAAAATTATTTAGGTTGTATTTTATGAATACATTTTATCATACACATTACGATGTGGCTTCGATTTGTTTTTATTTCATGGTTTTCAAAATGTTTGTAATTTTTTTTAAAGTAAGTTGTATATTGTATTTTGTTGGTCAGCGTATAACCGAATTTCTACTACAGGAACGCAGATACAGATAAAGCTTCAGCACCGAAGTTAATCCAATAACTATGGATGTTAATTTTGCTTTAGTTAGTCACCGAAACTATTACACAACTATTATTTTTAATGAAAACTTGCTTTGTTGAGAGATTTTAAATTTTATTTCTCTTACGAAGATAAAGTTTGATGAAAATAAACTATGGTACTTTTAAAATTGATTTGAATGTATTGTCATATTGTATGAAATTGTAAAGAAAATTAGAAAATAATTGGCTCAACTAACATACACTAGACTCACAAAAATTAAACATCAAATTTAATAATCGAGAATGACTCAGATTATTTAAAAGATGACGTGAGAAAATTACTACATTTTGAAAGTTGTTACTCACGAAACTTAAAGTTGTTGTCCCCAGGCCCTGATTGTCACTTTACTGCTTTTAGCATTGTCAAATTTCATACTATATGACAACAATAATAGTATTCTTTTACACACTGGTTTATAAACATTCTTTGATAGCCTATAATTGTAATTTATTACACAATAATTCTACATACATTTATATGCTTCATTCACATTTCATTACAATCTTTCTGTGTGTAATAAACCCAATAGAAGATTTTTTCGTATTTATTAACTTGTAAGTACATTTTGAATTAAATATTTTATTCTGATAAATTTATTTATCGTAAGCTGCAAAGCACTCTTCCACTTCATCGAGTTTATGCTTAGTTCTTTTCTCTGCTTTCACAGCAACAATATAGCAGTAGCATGCAGTTAATAGTAGAAAACACAAAGGAAATAACCATATCGAAACCCGATCGTGAATGTTCCACAGGTTATGTTCCGGATGTAGACATAACTTCTTCAAGTTAAATAGCTGTTTCCGGAAAGGGCATCTGGCTTTTTGAGTTGATTTTGATAGTCCCTGAAATTTAAATATTTTTTTTTTATTAAATGAAAAGTAATATACATAGACTGATCCTTACAACTGTGCGATATTTTAAAGTTTATCAATATTATATGAGTAGGCGTAAATTATAATGTTAATGATGGAGATAGTTATTTCAGTTTTTCTCATAGGAGAAAGGACGTCTAGGCACAGCTACATTTTTTAGTGTGGTTTTAATTTTGTATGTACATATAAAGTGGCGTATAGTGGTAGTGCTGTGAACAGTAGTGTGTTATTCCTAGAAAACCACAATATACTACTAACAGCTGAAATATTTATGAAATACATGATGGTCATTGCAAAAGCCATGGCAACTATTTTTTTCCTCAAAAATGGTAATGAATAAAATTAATTCTGAAATATACAAATGGAAGGTTAATTCATATATAAACATTACATGTAGGATGATGGATGAACAAATACAGCACCATAAAGATATCGCACGAGAAAAAAGGCGAAAAAAATTGTGTGGTTTCAAACGTGTTTTAGTGTCAATTAAAACAATACTCAATAGTACAGGTCAGGAATACGTACCTGTGACATTTTCGAGTCCCTCGAAGTAATCTCCCAAAGAATCCATCACACCCTGTCATGGAATGAGCGTAGTTTGTAATGTACTATTCTGTACTGCTGCAATTGAGAGTAAAACACGTTTGAAACCACAACATTTTTTCGCCTTTCTTCTCGTGCGATATCTTTATGGTAGTGTGTGTGTTCATCCATTTCCCTACATGTAATATTTACATATGAACTAACCTTTCATTTACATATTTCAATTTTTTTTATTTATTACCATTTTGGAGAGAAAAAATAGTTGCCATGAGTTTTGCAATTACCCGTATTAACAGCCTAACAAAAAAAAAAAAAAAAAGATGTATGTAAGAACAACCTTACTAGAACATTAAAAATAATATGTTTGGCGGATATAACATTTGTTACATATACAGTTATATTCCAATTATAATATGAAAGAATTATTATATGAAGGAATAATTATATGAAGGAATATGCATTAAGTATGCAAAGAACATTCTTTCTAAACAAATATGAAATTTCTTCAAATAATTGTGCCTGTGCTTGTTATTCAGCATTATAGGATATGTATAATAGCATATAGACGAATTTTGAGTGATTGAATGTTTAACGAAATGTTCACAACATAATTCTTCCATATTGTTAAATCAAATTTTCCACTCATGTCGAAATCTTGCAATATATTTGGTAGCACAAGAAAATATTAGAGAGAATGGAATGTGTACGTACATTCAGTGTCAGACCTATGATTAACTGTGCGTTAGGAATCATAAGTAATTTCTTTTATGGGCAGCTTTCCTCATAATAACGGTTACACCGATTTTGAATATGAAATTTCAACAAATGTACCAGTTCAGCTTAGAAAGAGTTCAATAAAATATTCGATTGCGAAGGTATGGACTGAGCACTATCACAAAGTTCAGAGAGACGATGTTAAGCTTGAGAGTAAAAGCACACATCTCCTAGTAAGCTAGGAACATTAGTTTTCCGTCTAACATGTAAGTACATAATCTTATATTTTTCTACTCTTATAAGTTGAATTTGAGGTGTAGTATTTTCGGAGCTGAACTTACACACACACTTCGTTGAATTTACAAATTCTGATTCACATAATAAACTCTAATATCATGTAACTTCTTACATAGAAGCTTAAAAAATAAGTCTTTAATTCTTGTTTGTCTCAGTGTATGTTTGTCTCGTATACCTAAACTGAAAATTATTGATCTCTTAAGATAGAATTAAACGCTTAAGTATTCGTGGTTCTATTTTGCAGTCGTTCTGCCTCTAACTTTACGTAATTTTGAGGAAATTCGATAAAAATGTGAACTCCAAACAACATACCAATATGCATGAGGTTTTCTATAGGTATTCCCTCAGAACTATATCACTACATTTGCTCATTTGTTATCTTTTGGCTTAGTATACACTATACGAAGCGTGTCCCCCCCCCAAAAAAAAACGAACTTCTGAAATAGCACTCTAACCGGCAGAGGGAGCGCGCTACGGCAACTTTAACGGTAGGTTTAGACAACAAACTGCAATTTATCTTATTTCGCTAACATCATTAGTTGCCTAGTTACAGCCGCTGAAGTGAGTAAGCACACAAGATGTTCGCCAGATTACTGATACAGTGTTAATGAAAGAACACTGGGGCACCCACGTTGGATTCTCCACGTACGCAATGTATGGGATTTGATTGTCATCCAAAAACTGGATGGTCCTGCGCGCATAATATGATAATACCTTGTCAGGCCAAAACGAAACAGGGTCGGTAATGTTTAGAGTACGTAGCATAGCAACAGAATTTTCCGCTTGCAATGAGAAGCATATTTCATTGTTCAGAACTCCGTCGGTCGCAAACGCTGAAAACAGTTTCCCATTCTGTACCATTGCCTACCCGACCATCATCATCTTTGGAAATTCGAATTTCAGTTGTAAGATTGCTTCTATAGAGGGTTGTACATCTGGTACCTGGGGTGTAGCCAAGGGGGGGGCATCGGGGCCGGGCCCCCAAATGGTTTTCTGGCCCCCCCAAATGACCAGCTTTTAAAACATCATAGTAAAATTATCTCGCTTCATTCATTTAAAAGTAACAAATCTTATTGACAATTAATAATTTATGGTAAAATAGTAAGGAGAAATATTGTTTTTTTCCATACCCATCGAAAAATAGTATAGTATCACTTCCTTATACCGATCGAAAAATACGATACTTTTTTTTTTGTGACAGCAGATTACACAATTTACTGCGATTTATATGCTTTAACAAGTATATTTTTATATGCTTTAACAAGTGTTTTAAAAGACATAGAGGATGGAAAATTTGGTGAGAAACAATGCTTTTATTCAATTTGGATTTCATTCGCTCTCTCTTTTATTTCTACTCAGTGTAATTTTTTTTTTTTTTTTTTTAGTCACGAATAATAAATATTTTTTGTCAGGAAACCGTAAAGAAATTAAGTGAAATTTCAAAGAAAATCAATCTTGTGTAGATATTTTCTGTATACAAGGTCTTAAATTTAAAGGTAACCAAGAAAAGTTTTGTTGCTTTTTCACCCACCACCTTCGAACATCAATATGTCACCTGGAAGATCAAAAATAGTTCCCATCAGAATCGACGACCTTCTGAAAACGTTCTGGAAGACCATGGAATCCATCGCGGTAGAACTTGGTGGGCCGTGAAACGAAGAAATTGTCAGGTGCATTTTGGACTTTTACTAGGGATTTGAACTGGCATCCTCTAAGGTGATTGTTCAAAGAATGGAACAGGTGATAATCGGATGGTGCAATACCCGGGGAATATAGTGGTTGCAATATTGTTCCCCATCCAAGGCGGAAAATGGTGTCCTGACTCATCTTAACCACGTGGGACTTAGCGTTGTCCCGTAAACGCAATTCAGAAGCGATGGCTCCAGAGTTCTGAGTTTTTGTTGAGCACAGCTCAACTGTTGACATTATACAGTTGCATTGATACTCTGACCAGCTGGTAGCAGTTCCCGATGCACGATGCACCAAACACACAGAAGGACCTTATTCTGGTACAGTGCAGGTTTCGGCTGTTTTGAAATCGGTTCATGGGATGCTAACCAATGATGACGGCGCCGTGGAGCTTCGTATAGGACACACTTTTTATCACATGTCAACGCCCTGTACAGATATGGCTCCGAAACAGTAAATAAACACAGGCGACTGCCGCGTTTCCTTCTGGCCCGGAGTCAAAATATGTGAGACCCATTGACCCAACTTCTAGTGCTTCACAAGTTGATGGATGTGCTGCCGAATGGTTTCTCCACACACTGAATTGTAGTCCCAGTTCCTCTTTGTACATGTGTTGGTCTTCCGGCACGTGATGTTTTTGGGTGTTTCGTCATCGTCCTTAAACTTGTTAAACCATCGCTGCCATGTCCGCGTCGTCACGACACCCTCATCAAAGGCCTGGAATATCTTCTGTCCCGCTACAGCGGCATTTGACCTCCATTTGAACTCGTTCAGCATACATGCTCTTATGACGCTCTGTGGATGTCCCACGTTCCCTCTGTTTTTACGCAAGTTCACGGTGTGTCTGAATTGCCATTACCAGGTAGTATGTTGGCACAACCCACACCAACAACTGACGTTCGCCTTATCTCCACTCGCATTCAACTCACAATATGAGGTCCAATTGAACACAGACTTCCACGAAAAGGGACAGAATTTTCTTTGTTACCTTTATAGTTATACACAAAAGTATAGCGTTTGGTCCCGGGCAGTAGTTCTTGATTAAGCATAATAAAAACCATCTTGAATATAATTTATGAATAATAATAATAATAATAATAATAATAATAATAATAATAATAATAATAATAATAATAATAATAATAATAATAATAATAAGCTAAAATAGTGTCTTTAGTTTTCCAGAAGAAAACCAAAATTTTCCTTTCTTTCAGGCCTCAAAAACACTAGCAGCAACACTTTTTTTGGCTTTGTACATTGTAGCTGCCCCCCCTCAAAAACGACGGGCCCCCCTACACAAACCTGCTGGCTACACCCCTGTCTGGTACAATGGAGACATATTCGTTAGCATTCAACTCTGAGGTATCCCAATCGATCTATGTTTCATCATCAATGATGAAGAAATAATTACCTCTCAATGGTATGGCTTGTTTATACAATTCTTCTTCACCTTATCAATGTCTTCTTTTCGTATCATTGCCACCTTCTGTCTTTTACGGGACCGAATTGCGACTGTGTCCCTGTCTCCCATCACGGAAATATGCGAAATCTTCAGTTTTGTAGCAGCTTGTCATGTTAACAGGTTTAGTTGTTTCATAAACAACTTCCTTGTTTTTTTCTACCATCCTTTGGTTATATACTGTAGGCTGAGATCTGAATTTGTGTTGTATCGTGCAATACCAGTTTGCAGAACACCTTTGATGACTCGATAAATCCTTCTTTTACACACATACCTTGGTTTTTGAGATGGGATATTGTCACTGCACAATCACGATTGTATGTCTGGAAAAGCTAGCAATTTCAATGTTTAGCTTTTCTGTGTCTTTTGATTTCAGTATGTTGCCCACGTGCGCTGATTGTCTGTTGCCTTTCCCATTCCCCGTGGTAGCAGGGTGTGTACGCTTCTCGATCCCATACCCAGTGGTGCCAACTTCAAGTTTGTGACGACAAACCTGAATGATACCTCAGTTCTCAGTCTGTGGAACAAACATTGCTATCATAGATATCAGAAGTATTAATCTTACCTAATACAACCATTATATCTACCATATCAACGTTCAGAATTTTACAGTGACAGTTCAAAGCTTAGCATAGCGGTGACGAACACCTACTTTACTTCAATGTGACCTGGCACTGTAAGGTTCAAGAACTGTTTGCTGGTTGTCATATATATTGTTTGTTTGAATTTAAGATTACGTGTAAGACAAGGTAAAAGCCATGTATTCTCAAATTTTAGTGCAAATGCCATAACCATATTTCACAATGGACATTTTAAATTAAATAACGAGGATAAAACGCTGGAAAGCCAAGATTTTGATCATAAGCGTAATATTGTATTTCCATTGTCAGGCCTACAAACTTATAGGTTGCATTACAATATTATTTCTATTAAATTAATTATGTTTAAAGCAACAGTTTTAAAAGTGTAAAAACGAGCTATTACAAAATTATAAATAATTTCGTATATCAAGTTAAATCACTATTCGTTACCTTATTAGTCTGCGATCGTGTATAATAGCGACCATTAAACATGAAATCCCTTCTCTGATCTTCTTTCAAAGACTCTTTCCGCTCCAAATATAAGATAAATGCATACTGGATCAGAGCCATAAATACAAACATTATGCAGAAGAGTAGCCATGCCTCTATGCAATTAATTTCCATCGCTGGAGGTATTTCTCCCCTTAAAGTATAAGACAAAATAGAATTCGTGTATTTAACAATTCCTTAAAGTTAAATGTTTTACTTAAAAATAAGATAATAATAATAGTGCTGTAAATAACAAAGTACTATAAATAGTACTAAAGGTTTAGACAGAAACACAAAATACAAACAAAAATCTGAAACTCTCCCCTTCGTGATTATAACCTGAAAACTTACCCTTTGATATCAAAATTACGTGTTTTACAATATTTCGTAAAGTTCATAATGGAACTAAAAGTAAAGAGAAATATTTTTTGATGATACACATTATAATATCAATATAATGAGATATTTTCGTTGACACACAAAACTAAACAATCACTATAATTGCTACATTGATAACAGTATCAGCGCATGTCTTAAATCATAGAAAAATACCTTGTTCAGCGCACAACTTATTTTAGGAGCTCGATTACAGAATGAATGCTTTTTGCAAATATAGTGAACGAATGTTAACAATACCTTAGTATATAAAGCTCTATCTTTATACGATAACCACAAAATTGGCGTCCATACTTTTGAGGCTTCTGAGTTTTGTCAATTCGAATTTTTAATTGCTCTACAGAGAACTAGCATAGATTTGAAAATCGTTCAATCAGCCTGAAGTATTCTTATGTGTAATGTTGGTTTTAATTTGCTTCGTACACAAAGTTTTGATAAAGATCATATTTGCAAACCGTAAGTATTGATAATTTTAGATCAATTTTCTCCGATTTACAAAATAAAAGTGAAAGACTTATTTAATTATACAAATTTTAGGGCATTACGAGCATCTGTTGACTAAAGCCGTCATGTGGTGAGGGATGGCGTCCCTCGACCACTACAGTATCCGGATGGGCCAGGAAGAAAGTGGCCTGGGATCTGTGTGTTAGGTACCATCCCGGCATTGTCTGGTGGGAATGAGGAAACCGAGGAAAAACCTCACTCAGGACGGCTGACCTGAAAGCGCTGTTATATGTTTTCTATCGAGTGTCCCACCAGGAATCGAACATGGGACCGCTCGCACCAAAGGCGAGAGCATTAGCGACTACGCTACAAGATGAAAAACACCGAATCTTGCGGAAATAGAAGTACTGATCTAGGTCACTCACAGGATCAACGACTTCAAGAACTATCAATATTGATAATTCAAGAACTAAAGTACATTCCAGAACATACATAAAATATATTAAAACTGTATATGGAAATGTTGAAAACACATATTACAGTTTGAAATAACAACTCCTCGTATCATATACTACTCTGACAGAAATTTGATCGTTATCATTAGCGAACGGGATCAACGTTATTTGTTGTATAGTTAAAAGTATTATACATAGCCTACCTGTTAGATGCAAAAAGCGTTATTAGCGATAAGAGAGTGGTGACAAGAAGCACCATTCTTCCTGGTATAATTTCTGGTGGCACTAGAAAGCTTCCCCAAGATACAACAACAAATACAGTGCTTGGCAAGTAAGTTTGCAGAATATGTCTCTTCAGAAGTCGACTCATTACAATATGAAATCGTAACACGGAGACATTTTTAGTTTCTGCAATAAAGTAACAAAAACAAATATGTAAACTATGTAGAAATGAAAAGTTATTTGGTCCTGGTATATTTGTCTTTTAGTATACGTTTAAGTTAATTGATATTTATTTGCTCTACATATATATACTGGTACAGTAAGGCTGTAACTTAATTTGTGTAACAAATGTCGGGGGGCGATTCCTGACACCGAGATAAGCAAACAAGGTCCTATGAACATATTGGCAGCGTTAGCGAGGGCCGAAAGCATGGAAACACGACCTATCCACTTCGAAGCTGTAGATATCGGAAACCAATAAGTTTAGAGATGGCGGTCTCGAGAGTCTAGAGGTGGCACTGGTATTCAATATTTAATTGTTCAGTTCACACACACAGGTGGCGCTTGTGTTCAAGACGCTACAATATAGGAGTGCGGTACTGTGCTGCGAGTGTTGAATGGACAAGTGGCAGTGTTCACTAAAACATGGTGTTTTATTCAAACCGCGAACAGGCCGGCATGCTATTCAAGTATTGTATTGTATTTATTTCGTCCTTTTTTCATACATTTAGCACTGTATTGCAATGCATATGAAGTGGACACGTCATTTATATATAAACACAAAAGTAAAAAGAACAATAATAGTGAAAATTACACACACTAGGTTAATAATTAAACATTACACCTTACATCTTATCCATTACATTTTGCATGATATTATTAAAAATAAAGTAAGAGTAATTATTACTTGCAGTGTATGTAGAAATCCTTGAACATATATCAAATGCTAAAAACAAGCAACGACACTGGTTACTGTAGATAATGTAGTTTTTTTCTGTTAGCAACTCATGTATTCCTCTATCGAGTAAAAGCAGTGTTTTAGTAAATATTTCTGTAGTTCTTTTTTAAATTTAGCAACAGATTTTTGAGTCTTTATATCTTTGGGAAGTTTATTGTATAGCATGATACCCGCGTATTTACACCCTTTTTCATATAATACGGTTCTGTGTTCTACAATGGAAAAGTTTTTTCTGTTTCTTGTATCATGATCATGTTTTTCTTCTACCTGCGTAAGAACACCTTCTAAATGTCTCTTTACAAATATCAGTAGATTTAAAATGTACAAACAAGGTACTGGGAGTATACGAAATTTTTAAAATATTGGTTTGCAGTGATCTTTTGGTTTAGCAGCCGCCATCATTCTTATTATTCGTTTCTGTATTGTAAAAATTACCTTGGCTTTGTGTGTATTTCCCCAAAATATAATGCCATATGTTAAATTTGACTGGAATAATCCAAAGTAAATCGTTTTTAAAGTAGACTCTTTTAAAACATTTTTGAGTACTTTAATTGCGAAATAAATTTGATTTAATTTTTTACCAAGTTTAGTTATTTGTACATCCCAGGAGAGATTTTTATCTATCCAGATTCCTAAGAACTTAGTGGAGTTCACATAGTCTATTCCGTTATTTTCAATTGAAATATTAACAGGCTGCGTATGTTTGTTGCGGATATGATGAAAATTGATTGCTTGTGTCTTTTCAATGTTTAATTTAAGCTTATTTTCTTTAATCCACTGAGATAGTTTATGAAGGATTTCATTTGCATTACCTTCAACATCCTCACTTGTGTTCCCTTTTACTATGATATTAGCATCGTCTGCATAAAGGGATAGTTCTGCTGGAGCAATATTACATGGTAGATCGTTAATGTATATCAAAGATAATAATGGACCTAATACGGATCCCTGTGGCACTCCACATGATATTTCTTGTTTTCCTGATGTGTAGTATGTAGTTTGGTTTGTATCTTTGTTACTGTATGTAATTTCTACTACTTGCTGCCGATTTTCCAGATACGATTTAAACTATTTGGACGCAATGCCTCTTATTCCATAATCTTGGAGCTTTGAAAGAAGATTTCTATGTGACACTAAGTCAAATGCTTTGGAAAGATCAAGGAAAACACCTATACATTTCTCCTTACTATCTAAACTTTTATGTACAATTTCTACAAAATTATATATTGCTGTTTCCGTTGATTTCCCTTTTAGGAAGCCATGTTGCTCGTGTGTTATTAGATCATGTTTAAGTAAAAAGGACGATAGCCGGATACTCATTATGGTTTCTAAAATTTTTGAAAAAGTTGAGAGAAGTGAAATAGGCCTATAATTTTCAAGCTCTGATTTGTCGCCTTTTTTTATAAATTGGTTTTACTTTTGCAATTTTTAATATACTAGGGAATTCTCCACTTAAGAACGTCATATTTATGAGGAAACACAGGGAGTCAGCAATATATTTAATGCTTTTCTTTACAATACTTGGCGGTATACCATCTACGCCAGCTGACCATTTACTTTTCATCTTCTTCACCACTTTTATTATTTCTGCATTTGTAACTGAATGCAGATACATTGTATTGTTGCAAGTTTTTGAGAATATTTTCGTGGGCATTGCTAGCTCACTATTGTACGTTTTTGATAAGTTGCTGTAATAATTATTAAATAGGTCAGCTATTGTACGAGGATCTTTAATTACGTTGCCATTTTTAATTACCTCTAAATTACCGTCATCATTACGAGTGTTTACACTTAACTCGCTTTGTACTAGTTTCCACAACGCCTTCGACTTATTATCGGATTTTTTAATGATTTTGTCATTGTGTAACTGTTTTGCTGCTTTCAGAACTCTTTGTATATGTTCTTATATCTTTTGTAATATGTCTCTGTATATGGTGATAGATTTCCTTGTGTTTTAGCCTTGTTAAGAAGTCTCATTTTTTTACTTGCTATTCTGATCCCTTGTGTTACCCAGGGTTTTGATTGTTTTCTTGAAGTTACACATTTTACAACAGGGAATGCTAGATTGAAATAGAATGTTATGGTGTCAATGAAGTAACTGAAAGCTTCATTGACTTGGTTATACAAGTAAAGCTCGTTCCAATTTTCTTCCCTGAGGAGGTGATTAAAATATTGTATATTTTCATCATTAAATTTTCTTTTGTACGTTACATTACTTGTTCTTGTATTACAAAAACTTTTATTGGGAGTTACATGTACATCGAGTACTTGGGCAAGGTGGTCTGAAAAACCACTGTTGAAGACGTCTACTGTGTTGTAGTTAAGATGTTTGCTCACTATGAACTGGTCAATTGCACTTTTGGAGCATTTTGTGATTCGTGTGGGAACTTTAATAACTGCCTCCATATTAAATGAATCTAGAAGAAGTTCTACCTCGTGTTTTATCGGCTGTAAAAAATCTATGTTGATATCCCCGACAATTACGACAGTCTTCTTGATTTTTATAAAATAATTTAGTATGGTGTCCATCTTATTTATAAAGATTTCTATATCACTGTCAGGAGTTCTATATACACATACAATTACAAAGTTATAATCTACAATTTCTAATGCACAACTTTCAAAGTGTTTTTCTACATTTAAATATTTAAACCTAGTACATTGTCTCGTTTTTAGGTCCCTTTTTGCATATATACAAGCCCCTCCTCTATATCTATTATGTCTGCAGTATTGTGCTCTTAGCTCAAATTGAGGAATGCCTAGGTATTCTAAGCAGCCTGATTGTAACCAGTGGTCTGTTATACAAATTAAATGTACTCCTAACAGTCTGTCCAAAAGTAGTTCTTCTAACATGCTCTTTTTATGAAACGTAAACCCTTGTACATTTTGATGAAAAATGACTATATTATTGCTATTATATTTGTAACCTAAGTTGTCAGACTGTATACTTTGATAACATGTCTGCACTCCAACAGTATCACTTTTACTAGACCGTAGATTTAATTTATTGTCAATTAGACGTTTATCAAAACTGGAATTTTCTTTACGGATGTCTTTGTTTTGGGTTGATGATCCTACCATAAAAAATAATCCGGACGATGTGTTGGAGGGTTTCTTTGTCTTTTTGATTTCCTATGTATATTGTCCTGATGTGATGTAATTTCTTGAGGAGAAACAATGTCATTTGAAGCACCCCTATTTGCAATATTCGATTCTACACTGATATCTTCTTCATTAGATAGTATGGCATAATTTTGTCTTCCATTTACTACTCCAGAACAGATCGTTTCGTCGATTGACTTTTGCGAAAACTTACTGTTACATGACCTAGCCGGTGTGCTAATGCTTGTTTTCCTGTTTGTACTTACAATATTGCTAGCTTTTGGTTCATCTTCTACACTATTACTCGCTAAACAAAGACTGTTGTTATTTGTTGGAACTTTCCATGTTGCTGGAATAGCATGGCATATCTTCTTCTTGTTCTGGATATACTTAGCCAGTAGCTGGCTTACCTGTTTCTTACCTATCTTATTTAAGTGCATTCCATGCTTGGTGAAACAGTTTCTTCCTAGATTTGAGAGGTCAACAAAGGTTACATTAGGCTGACCTTTACATATTTTTTCGAATTTTCTATTCGTTGATTTAATTAAATCATTTACGCACGAGCTTTCGATTAGATCATATCTAATTGGAATGCCTATTACAACTATATTACAAACTTTATCTTTGAGTAATGACAGAGCACTGATTAAAACTGAGACAGAATTTTCACTTCTATTTGAATATACATCATTAGCTCCCCACATTATAATTAATGTTCCCGTTGTTTTTGAGTAGAGATTATTAATTGAAGGATCCTTTAGTACTTCCTTCATTGGAGCTCCAGGTTTTACTAAACTGAAAATTGTGTAACTGTCATCCAGCGTATTGCTCAACATTTGAGCAATGTTTCTACCATGACTATCAGCTAAAATTGTAATAGGACTTTTAACATCATACCTTAAATCAGATCCTTCTACAGAACCTGCAGCAGGATCAAGCGACTTGGAAGAAAAGTTCGGTGTGATACCACTACACTTTAATTTTACAATTGAACTACCCCCATTATTATCATCAGAGCCCATTTTCATTTCACTCATTATATTTTCACTTGACTTTCTCATATTACTACACGCACTACCAGTACTCGTTTCAGCACGTACATTTTTCACAACTAAACTATTGCTCTCTTTACTCTCATTTGGCATTTCAACTGTAGCATTTTTAAATGTTTCCTTCCTTGCACTTTTTACACTGTTAGCAATAAGCACTTCATTTACTTCGTTTCTTTCTTCCCTTGCACTACTTACAGGTATGTTACATACACTTTTTGGTCTTAAACCAATAGATCTAATGGTTAAATTTACACTTGCACTGCTTTTGCTGTCAGTCGAACAACAGTTTGATTTGTTGCTATTCACTTGATAAGCACTCCGAGATGGTGTGGTTACATAACTATTTTCTCCGGATACATCTTCCAGAGCTGCGAATCTGTTTTGCGTCGGTACTTCTCGTAAAACACTGTGCAGTCTGGAATTACTGATGCATTTTTTGTGAGAGTTAATTTCCTTGTGTTTAGGGAGGATATTTTTGATACTTCTTGGTTCTTTATACATTTGTTTGTTGTTACTCGTTTTGTACCGGTAACTGCTGGGCACTTGCATTTGTAACAGCTGGACATTTGTAGACTGCTGAGTATTTGTTTTGCAACTACTTTGCTTTCTTGAGTCTGCTACCACTTCACTCCATAGCGGACTGCACTCCCTTGTACGAAAGAGTACATCTTCAGATTTTTTTTTATAATGTTGCTTCGACACACCTGCACATTTATCGTTTGTCAGCAATGAAATAATATTGCGTAGAGAATGTATTTCTTCAATCAGCTCACTTATTAGTTTATTTTCAGATGATTCACCCAAGCACGATTGATCGTCATTTGTTTTCTGGTTACTAATTGCTGCTATACAATATCTACATTTTGATTGTTCAATATCGTTGTCTTTGTTGCAAATATCCGAAAGTTTAATATTTCTATTTAAAGCACTGCACTTCAATTCACAATCAGGCACGCTATCATTTCTAAATATACCGACTTCAGCCAAACTTTTACAGTTTTTAGGAACTTCTCGTGCTCCAGCTACAGCAGTATGGTCATGCAGATGGCAATGGGCGCGAAGCAGCACGACTCTATCAGGAGCGTTTTTGTAATAAACGCAAATCATCATACAAGATGTTTGCTGCAATTTACTGGCGCGTATGTGAAACAGGGACAGTAAGTATGTGGATGTTGGTTGACTCCGTCCTGTTCGAACACCTGTTATGGACGAACGTGTGTTAGAAGTTGTGGACAATGAGCCAGGTACGAGTACAAGGGTACTTAGCCGTGAAATAGATGTTAGTCTGTGTGGTGTGTATTACATGAAAATGTTTTGTACCCACACCTCCTACAAAGGGGTACAAGTACTGATAGAAGCGGATTTCCTACCACGTGAAACATTCTGCCAGTGGTTCACTACCATCATGCTGTTTCAGTCATCAATACTGTTCACTGACGATACCACGTTTGGAAAGGATAGTATCGTCAACATCCATAACACATACGTGGGTAGATGCACATCCCTATGGTACGGTTGTCACTCATCTTCTTCATAACGATAATTCTTCAGGCATGTAATTTTAACAGTAAGTATCTATTAAAGTTCTAAAATCACATAGTAATTTTTCATAATTGAGGAGTCTGATGTAATAAGGGCGTAAGCGAGTTTACGCCCTTTTCGCTTCAAACGCATAAGTCGCTTTTACCATGCTTGTCTAGTTTCCTGCCAAAATTTCAAATCATTGTCGGGATAAAATGCTGCATATTACATTGTTTTATTTAAGAAGAAGAAGAAAAAAACACTACTTAAATTTTCAACATCGTTTTTCTCCAAATGCATATTTCAGACTTATGCCCTTAATGCATCAAACTCCTCAATTGTTAGGCTGAGCGAAAACCTATAAGGCTACAGCCCATTTGATTCACAAAAGTTAGTATATTATGATATGTTTGGTGTTTTCTAACATTATAACGTTCTTACATTCATCAGAAATAGTTTAATTCTTTTTTATATAAGTACCTCTTTTCTACAGTACATTGTAGTGTACAGTATTGTGAGTTAAGCATTTCTCATGATTACAGCGAATTGAACTTAATGTTTCTCTAATCAGTAAAAAGGAAAATGTGATTAAACGTAATCGAAGTTTTAGGAAGAACAGGGTCCATATATCACAACAAAAACGGAGCAGAACTACCGCTCATGTTACTGGTAACCAAAAATAACTACGCTGAAATAAATTTCTAATTGCGTTTTTATATTCATTTGAGGGTGTTGAATTCTACGAAACTACTTTTAAACATACCCGTCAATAAGGTCACGAGAAAGATAATCGCAAGGTTAGATATATATCTTAATTTTGAAGTTATTTTTCTCATGACTCATTAAATATGGAGCAATACGTTTAAAAATTGCATCATTTGATTTAGCATTCTCAAATGAGTATAAATAGCGCAATTTCAAAGTTATCCAACCATGGGTACTTCTACCAGTGGTATAAGCAATAGTTTGTTTCTATATTTCTAGAACCAGAATATTGCCAATGAACATTCAACAAAGGAGGAGAGATGCCTGGCTTGATATATAAGTATTGGATAGTCAATTGAACAGGATGGTGGACTACACACAGAAATACGTAGAACACAGAGTTGCTTGAACCAAGTTGAGTAGAATGAAGATAATTGAACAGTGTGTGACAAGCCAGGGTTTCTACAGATACCTTAGTTTAAATTTCCCTGACTATCCCACTTCAATATAAATTTCCCCTGACTTTTTTGTCGGCCTCTTTTCCTCCTTATAACCGACCATATATCGTCTTTATGATCTGTCTTTTCAGATTATCTTACATATTACAATTTAATGTTTAGTTATAAAGTAAGAAATAAATAAACCTTCCTACAAACGTTTATATCATACTTTAATATTCTTGTTTCAAGACCTATTGTTCTAATTCCATCTGCTTTGTGAACTATAATATACCCCGGCCGGTGAACGATGATTTCTGACAGCTTTGCACAAGGTCACGACGAGCGAGCAGAAGACAGCAGGTCAGCCAACCTTAGGCTCAGAACCTGTCGCGTCACCATAGTAACCACCGCACATTGCCAAACTTTCACTCACCCCCTGTCACCCTCAACGAGGAAGCAGACGATCCTCTCCTTGCGCGAGAAGCACATGGCAACACCGCACTCCTCAGTCGCCCTCGCGAGCTGAGCTGTCAGAAATCATCGTTCGCCGGCCAGGGTATAGTACACGTAGCCCATGTATACTGATTACACGAAATTACGATTGAATGTTCAATTACGTATTAACAATTTGATTGATATAAACTAGTAACAAAGTTAATAATACCTAACATTTTAAATACTATTTCTTGTTACTCTCTTTATCTCTCTCTCTCTCTGTCAATCTGCCTCTTTTGAGAACAATAAGGGTGAAGAAAGTACGATGATCGTGAAAAAAAAAAATGCATTTGAGATTTCAATGTATTTATACATACTTTTGGTAGTTTACTTAATGGTGAAAATAAAACAATTGTGATTTTTTTTTTTCGAAAATCGTTTTAACGATTTTTCATTTTCTATAAATCAATATTTCATTAACAATCCTATATTATTGTATAAATTATTTCTCTGGGAAAAATCCACAAGAGGTAGTTTATTTTTGGTGAGTTTTTCCCGGACGATTTTCCCAAAAAATGATTTAGGAAGTTTGTTCGTATTACGTAAATAAATGTTCTAGTTAGAAATCTACAATATAGTATAAATCACCTCCAACTAAAATTTTACAAGGTGCAATTTACTCTTGAGGGTGAGTTTTCCCCGGATAATTTTTTCATCAGTGGTAGAGCTTTCACCTCCGGTGCTTGGGGTCCTTGGTTCGTGGGTTTTCTCGGAGTTCATTTTTCCTCCCACTTTCTTCATTCTACTATTTCATTCATTACTTCATCACCGTCTCCTTTAGTCTAGCCGCCATAATGGTAGGACGTAAAACTTAAAGATTTCATTTCATTTTTTCAGAATTTATAGTGAACTCAGTTGAGGCTAATTGTTCGATTCCAGGTGGGAGCTCATCTGGTTCTAATTCCAGGTAAGGCTGTACTTCCATATCTCCCTAGCCTTGGCTAAATTCACGTCAAACTCAAAACAAACCAAAAACCAATCATAACGAATGGTTCTGTAACGATAAAAATCAATTCTGTACCTAGGATGTGCATGTTCTTAAGCATGAATTAATACTAAATATTAAAATTACTTAAATAGTGGTTATTCACATCTGTATTTTAAACATATATCCATATGAAATTTATTGTTACAAATATTACAAAAATTACCTGCAGCTACTGTGCTGATGAAAGATTGCGGATGGGCGCACATCTTTACATTATAAAGAGGAAGTTGAAATTCAGTGTGGCTGATCACATTATTTTTGTCCCAAACCAATACCATCTCTTCCAAACTAGGCCCAACTATCAAGAGCAAGAAAACAGAGGTGAAAATATTTTTCTATATTATCTTTCAATTCATTAGGTTTAATTTTACGTCTGTTTAAATTACATCATAGTGGTGCCTATGATAGAAGCAAATCATTATGCAAAGTACGTCATTCAAATTTCAGAAATCAAGAAAAAAATATTAAAACATTTTAATGATTTGTATTTTAACAAAACTCGATAAGTAACAAGAACACGCTTTAATTAAGGTCGTACTCAGAACCATAGAGCAAGTGTAAATGTAAGTGTTATTTATTTATTTTTATAACAGAGCATCTACAGAATTTAAGGGATAATCGTCATGGTCTCATGGATCTAGTGTAAAATGGGCACTTTTAGATCAAGCTTTTCGTTAAAACTCCCATCTTCATTTTATTCCTATGTGGTCTCGAAATTTGATACTTTTAGACTTGGAATTATTATTTTTTTTTTAAATCATTAATTTGTAATCAGTTTATTCTCAAGAGACATATAACAGTTCAACAACTGATTTTAGTTTAGCATAATTTCATTCCTTTTTAGCAATCTATCCTCTCGTTTCCTAGCAATTGTTCGTCTATCAACCATTTAAATAAAGTTTCTGTTTCGAAATATTGTATATTACATTCGTTGATGTTAATGTATTGAGATGGAGTTGAGTTGATTTTGAGTTTAACGTCCCGTTCAGCAGCGAGGCTATATAAGATGTGGATCTACTGACTAACGTGGAATCCAAACCACATGAGCTCCCGCAGGGAATCGAGCCCGGGACTCCCACGCCAAAGGCGCGTACGCTAACCGCTTAGCCATGAATGAGCTCTGTATGAATGATGCAGTTCATGTCAAACATGAAAAGACAACTGGGTTCCCGAGAAATATAGATCAACTACAAGATTTAATTAACTGCAGAATGCACTTGTAAATTCGTAATATGCAAGGTAGTGCACGAAAAAAAAAACCGTATGTCATATCCTAATAATAAACGAGAAACGTCTCCATCTGTCCGTGTGCGTCACGCTAATTCACACTAATAAACAGTCACACTAATAGATGTCGGTACTACGTGCGATATCACTCGCTTGCCTCATGCTAAAAGATATCACTATTTGTACTATCACTTGCCTGCCTTATGATAAATGATATCGCTATTTGCGCCTTGCTATTTCAATAAGGTTAGGTAAGGATGCTTATCGCCACCAATGTGTTGAATGTCTATAGTAAAGGAACAATAATAGAAATCAAGGATACTGACAGCCCAGGAATGGACAGGAGTAGGTCATGCTTAGATTTGAAATTTGAAATTTTAATGAAAAAAATAGAGGCAAGTCTAAATAGAATGCAAAAGTACTTAGCAGCAAATATAACATGTAGAGCAACAAAAGTAAAACGAAAGTTGATATGAGCAAGAAAAGAAATAACAAGAAAAATGAAGATCAAGATAGGAGATCACCTGATGGAAGAATTGCAGAAATTTTGTTAATTATGGAATAAAATAACAATCAATAATAGGGGCCAAACAATATGTAAAATCCAGACCGTTAAGGCGGAAAAGAGATTCGAAAAAAAAAAAAGAACTTTCTAACTGCAAACATCAACATAAAACTCAGGAAAAAACTGATGAAAACATATATATGGAATGTGGCGTTGTATGGATGTGAGACATGAACTTCTGGAGAAGAGTAAAGGTGAAGGTTAGACGCTTTCGAAATGTGCCATTGTAGGATGTTGAAAATTAGGTTAGTGAAAGGTATCAAATGAAACAGTATTAGAAATGGTAGGGGAAAAGAGGAGTATACTGGAGCATATTTCGAAAAGAAGATAGATTGGACACATTATGTATGACACATGGAGAAATCATCCAATGAATCAGTATTGAAACAGTATTAGAAATGGTAGGGGAAAAGAGGAGTATACTGGAGCATATTTCGAAAAGAAGATAGATTGGACACATTATGTATGACACATGGAGAAATCATCCAATTAACTATAGAGGGAATGGTAGAAGGAAGAATATCTAGAGGAAGGCATCGATAGAAATACCCCATGTACCAAATAACGCAAAATGTAGGGAAGAGACAGTGCAGGGAAGTGCAAAGTTCGGCACAGGATAAGATAGAGTGGAAAGCTGCGTCAAACCAACTGAAAGATTACTGACCTGAGGAGAAGAAGAAGATAATTTCATTTGTTTTTTTACCCACATTGAAATTGAAGTTGTTATCTCATTATCGCGGAAAACAGCCATGTTTATATACTTATTTTCATCTTCTAACTTGAGGTGCTCCTGAGATATTCTATTTTGGCACATATTTAGAACTCTGTTTCCCCCATAGGATAATCATTTTAAACAAAGTGACACAATAAAAGTCCAGTTCGAGGTAGGTACTTTCTTCCAAAACTCATTTCGACGTTTCAACCGTTTTACAATAATGCGATCACAAACAAGATCACTTTCATTTTTATTCATGCGATACACGGGTTATTTTCCGTGCGTCTCCCTGTATAATACATTCATCTTAATAATAATAATAATAATAATAATAATAATAATAATAATAATAATAATAATAATAATAATAATAATAATAATAATAATAATATACTTACTTACGACGAAGTTGAGAGGACATACTTGCACATCTATTGGGTACATCGAGAAGTCGAATGGACAACCAAAAGTGAGAAATGCTCTGAAATAAACATTTGTTGTTGAAATTTAATGATCCAAGTACATAGATACAAGTAATTTGAATGATTAAGGACTATTATTTATTATACCAATTAAAATTGTATAATTCAATGATGTTGGACCCAAGATGAAATTGACAGTGTGACTGAGGGAGCTGGATATGGAACAACATAAATAAAGACAGCTTTAAAAAATAAAATACAATATTTATTTGTATTCATTCAAATTACAGGTGACGTCAACAAGTTTAACCTACTTCTTCTATATAATAATAAAAGAAAATCAAAATTTATATCCAAGAAGAATATGTCTTCCTATGTTTGCCTATGATTTAAACAATTTTTGATCAGTTTTAGAAGGGGATTTTTGATTGGTTTGAAGGGGATTTGAAGGGGAAAACATTTTTGATTGGTTTTTGACATTTGATAGATTATTCCTAGCAGCAGCTCTCAAATGAAATTGGACAGAATGAACGAAGAAATAAATGTATAAATAATAGAAAATTTGATCAAACAAATAGAAAACGTTCTTCGATCTGCAAAATTTTTTCATCAATAGTTGCAAACACTTGTAATATCATTGTATTTCGTCCTTAATTTGACTTTTCCCTAAAATATCAAGGACGCCATATATCGAACGAGTTCAACCGACTCGTCGGATCGGGATCAAACTTGACATTGTGTGGCATTCCCTTATCTTTCATATAAGCGTTTGAAGTCTTACGATGTACAGGCTATCCGTTGTTACGATGTACAGGTTTCCGAGTTATGGAAGCTCAAATTTTGGGTCATATATTCGAAAACAAGAAGTCATACACTGAAATTGGTATGATAGTAGGCCTTGACATATAAAATATTATGGTGTGCAAGCTTTTGATTCCTTTGTCATGCACTAAGCTGTAAATCAATGTTGGGTATAATAAAAACGTAGTAAATACAGTTTAAATAACAATTAAAGGTCAATCTTGGACAGAAAAAATATCAAATGAAGAATTATTTTTATGACTTCTATTTTTCAGTTGTTCGTAGACACAATTTGTGTCTATTGTGTCAGAGTAAATATGTGTCCAGACCCCAAAATACCATATATATACAGGGTGGTGAACGAAATGATCCACCATTTTCTTTTTAAATAAAAACTTTATTCACAATCAGAACAGAAAGAAATGCACGTCCCAAGAAAGAGTGTAGTGTGGAGAAATGTTCTAATTCAAAACATGTTCAATGTGGCCGCCATTGTTGATCTGAACTGCATTTAATCGAACACTGAGGTTATTCACTACCCGACGACACATGTTTTCATCAATTTCACTGCAAGCCTGAACAAGAAGTCGTCTGAGCTCTACCAAATTGTTAGGATGTTTCGGAAAAATCTTTTCCTTCAAATACCCCCACAGAAAGTAATCACTGAGTTAAGATCAGGACTATGAGGTGGCCAAGATTGTCCAGCATGAAACCGGTCTGGAAATCGATCAGAAATAACGCGCATGTGAAAACTTTCGTGTAAGAAATCCAAGACAACATTCGCAGTGTACGGTTTGGCTCCATCTTGCATGAACAACTGCGTGTTGATGGGCAAAGCAGTAGCAAGCAACCGCAGGACAAAGTTATTCCGGAGCATAATCACGTACCGCTCACTGTTTACTGTTTCTTCGAAGAAGAATGGCCCAATCAGTTCATGACTGGAAATTGCAACCCACACTGTAATCCTGGGAGCATATTGTTGTTTTTCATGAATCAACCGTGGATTTTCATTGGCCCAAAAATGCACATTTTGTTTGTTGACCACTCCGTCCAAATGGAAATGCGCCTCGTCAGAAAACCAAACATTGTGAAGGATTCGTTGCTTACCCTCTGCCCATTGCGCGAACACTAATCTCTGCTGCTTGTGATCATTTGTGAGTCGTTGCACAACGGTCATCTTGTATGGATATAAATGGAGGTCACTCTTCAGAATTCGTTGAACCGAACGTCTTGATATGCAAAGTTGCACTGTTGCCTTTCTTGTCGACTTCCCAGGACTTATCTGCATTGCAACTCCAACCGCTTCAATATTCTGAGGCGAACACACAGGCTTCTGTCAAGGACGCTTCGGCTCCAATATTGTTCCTTCCCTCTGAAAGTTTTCATACAGTCTGTGGATGGTTTTGTTGGAGGGAGCCCATCGGGTATTAAACCTCTCTCGAAACCGTCTTTGAGCAACAATAACACTTTTTGATTCATGGAACAAAAGCACGATTGTTGAGCGTTGCTCTGTGGTCAGTCTGCTCTTGTCATCTTTGAAAAGTAGCCCTCTAGAGGCGACAGGTGTCAAGTTCTTCTTCAACTGTTTCTCCAAACTGTACTGCTACTGCTGTAAAAGTGTACATTGCGATTTATTGTTCCCCTGAAACGATTAAAAAAACAAATGGTGGAATGGTGGATCATTTCGTGTACCACCCTGTATATATATATATATATATATATATATATATATATATATATATATATATATATATATATATATATATATATATATATATATATATATAATGTGTGTGTGTGTGTGTGTGTGTGATTGTCGGCCAGACACGTGCTATTTGTTAACAAAGTAGACTACACTTTACTTGGTGTCACATGACATACACACACACAAAAAAAGGGATTTACACTTGCGCCAGTGCCAAAAGGGACCAAAATTCATCTAAGAAAAGAGGAGCACAAACACCTTAGTGTCAGTCTATTTAGAGATTGGCCACATACCGTATCTCTTATTCTGTTCGGTCGGAGTGCTTCCTTAACTTTCACTTTGTTCGATTGTATTGGGTCGTGGGGTACTCCTTTATAACTACTCACTATGTTCTGCTGCACTGGGCCGTGGAATGCTCCTTAAATCGACCGGCTCTGTTCGGCTACTCTGGGGCCATGAAATATCTGAAAATAACATCTAAACCATACACTTATGTAAAAATAAAAAAAAAAGTTGTGGCCGGACGGTCTTTTTAACAACTTTCTAAACTTTATATATATATATATATATATATATATATATATATATATATATATATATATATATATATTACAAATTAAAATCTACCGAATAGTAAAGTAATTAGTTGTCATAATGCAGAATAAAGGGATCATTAACTGGATGATGATATATATATGTATATATTGATGAGATGATCTTAGTGTCTTTTTACTAAATCAGCCCTCAAAAGAAAATAATGTGATAAATATGATAGTAATATGAAATGAATATTGAAAATAAATATAATGATATGTGATGAATGAATGTTATTTATATTGTGTAAAGTTAGAAAGTGGCTGTTATAAGAATTGAGTTGATCCTTAACTAAACTATATATATATATATATATATATATATATATATATATATATATATATATATATATATATATTGAACACGTTGCTTTGTTAAATAATACATCATCCAATAAATATTACAAGGAATTATAGGCTGCTAGTTGACTTTCTGATATAGTATTTTTTACTGTGGGAGTCTCAATCAACACCAGAACCTGAAATATGACAAACTATAAATTGTAATAACCCTTCTACACCGTGGTGAAAGTGGGTTACTACATTCTCGTGTCTATATGGTTATTATATAGGCCACAGAACAGTGTGTATGTTTAGTTCTTGATGGGTTGGATCCCATTTTAAAAGTTGTATGGCCACGTCTCGTATAGTCTCGATGCTGAAAAGAGATGTTAAACTCCTTGTCGACCAATAAGTTCGTAACAAATGTTGGAAAGTAAAGTAACCACTCCATTTGAATATTTGAATATTTGCCAATGCTATTAAATTGCAATATTTTAACTTAAAACTCACTGTTTGTAAATGTCCATAAATGATAATTTATTCATTATTTATAAATGTTCTTTGCTTTGTAATGTAACAGTACTATAATCGATTTTCACAAACTAAGTGTGATTTATCTACTCATAATCTATTATGGGGGGATAACTGAATTTACCGCTGTTTTCTCTGAGGAGTTTCAGAATCTAGATTTGTTACTGAAAATTATCTGTGATACTTGATTGAAACTTTTAACATGGAAGCGAAAATGCTTTGTATGTGCTCACTTCTTCTTCTTCTTCTTCTTCTCCTTCTCCTTCTTTAATGTAGATAATTCATGTATCCCTTAGAACTTTTAGTATTGTTGAGATAAAGAAAGTTAAGGACTTCTTGATAAGCGAATATGTTTATTATACCAGAATAGTAGAATATTAAAAAAAAAAAAAAAAAAGGCAGAGAAATACACATAGTAATCAATATTCTTACCGTATGATGTATCCTACTTTCTTGTAACCATAAAGGTAAGTGATAATGGAATCGGAGTCTCCTCTGTCTGTAGAGAGCATCTTCATTTCATAAACATAAACCTCTGGTTTCCAAAAAGCGTGTCTCACTTTGGGATCCAATGGGAAGCGAAATTTTTTCTTCGGAACGCTCATGTTTAGACGAGAATCTTCCCAATTGAACAGTAAATTTACGTCACTTTTAATTGTCTGTAAACCAAGGAAGAATATACTCAGTGATTTAAATAGGATTATTTTGTTTTCCGACTTAATGTGTAATTTTTCAGTCTTTTTAAAAATAAATATTTATTGAAATGGTGTTTGCACTTCCTAATCTCCAGAACCATATTTTAAATAAAATTTACTCGGTGTCTGTGGCGAAGTGTCGTTAATTGAGATTTTAGAATCAAAATGATGGTGTCTGGTGTGGATAAAAGAGTGTTCGTGGGAGGCAATCTTGGACGATGATTTAGATACTCGTTAATTGCACCCAGTGGCGGATCCAAGGGGGGATCGGGGCGATCGCCCCCTCGGAAGAATAAACTTTATTTTATACATATAAATAAAATCCATACCAGAGTTTGAAGCTGTTAAAAGTAGCTATAAGTAGCAGTATGACAACCCACCGCCCCCCCAGAAGTCGGATCTGGATCCGCCCCTAATTGCACCTAATTTAAGTTTCACCGTGGTTCCATCAGAGTCCACTTATTTTAGTTAGTTTGTTTCGTTGAAACTAGGTGTTACATATAGACCTAAAGCAAAATCAATCATTCAAATAAATCGTATAAATTCCCTCCTGGCCAAGTAAATAGTTTTCTCAGCTTCTCTAAAAACAAAGTACAGGAATATTGTCACAACAAAGTACAAAAATATTGTCATAACAAAGTGCAGGAATCTTGTCGTAACAAGCTATAGGAATTGTTTGATGATAAAGTGCAGGAATCTTGTAACAAACTACAGGAACATTGTTATAACAAAGTGCAGAATTTTGTCGCAAAAACTATAGAAATCTTGTCATAACAAAGTGCAGGAATTTTAAATGACGAAGTATGAGAATTTTGTTGCAACGAAGTACAATAATTGTATTGCAGCAAAGTACAGGAATCTTGTCATAACAAAGCATATGACTCTTATTGCAACACAATGCAGGAATATTGTCATAACAAAGCACAGAAATCTTTCTGTAACAAAGGACATGAATCTTGTCGCAACAAACTACATGAATTCTGTCGCAACAAAAAGCAGGAATTGATTATAACAAAGTGCAGGAATCTTATAACCATTTCAAATATCACTTTAATACAATAAATTGGTCTCAAATAGTGTCGGTGCTAAAAAGGATTATTAAAGTTCAGTTAATCAAATCAACATAAGCTTGTATCGGTTTGATTATTTGAATCTTGTTCAGAGAAGCAATTTGTTTATGCAAGATACAACTTGATCGCAGAACAACTAAAAATCATTTTTAAGAATTTGTTTTACAGTAAATTTGTTCTGTTCTCTACCAAAAAAAAAAAAAAAAAGAAAAAAAAAAGAAAAAGAAAATAATAATCTTTTAGAAAGAAATTTTTAGTATTGATTCTATTCTTGGTGAATCTCCATCGTTCAAATCCCATGTTCACCTGTATATTCTTTAACATATAGCATCGGTAATGGAAAGGGATATGTAAGTACAGCATATCTAACTAACTTGAATTCGATTATGACCTTACATGCTTAGGTAACAAAAAAGCCAAGAACAAAAATTATGCAAGAAACACTGTTTATTAATAGTAAGTACTTTTTAATAATATAGTACAGCTTAAGTGAATGATAATCTAATCTTAAGATTTATAAAAACATTTTCAGCTTCTATAAGGAGTTAGCTTTATAGATTTGAATGCTTGTATGAGTTCATTATTTGATACATTAATTCAGCCTTACCCCTTCCATAATATTCACCGACAGGATGTCAAACCCACGAACATTTATTGAAAATTCAACAGGTTTGCCTGGAAAAGGAAGAAAAAAATGTTTGTAGTAATTTCCTTATTACACTAAATATTTTTATAGGCACTTGAAATAACATTGCTTAAGAAAAACATAAACTATGCTATTTTAAGTTCGAAATAGAATATATATATATACAGGGTGTTAATGAACTATACCGACAAACTTTAAGAGAGGATTCCTCACGGATTCTGAAGTGAGGAATCGCCTCTTCAAGTTTGTCGGTATAGTTCATTAACACCCGATATATATATATATATATATATATATATATATATATATATATATATATATATATATATATATATATATATATATATATATATATATATACACCAACGGATTTTTCTGCAAATTCTATCTTATGACTCTGCTCCCGTTTGTAAATGATTTCGAAACGACAGACGTCATGTTAGTAGAGAGCGTCAAATAAACATCCACTTCTTTCTATCCTTGTAGGCGATTTTTGCTTTACAACATTGCATCATGTCTTGAAGTTTGTCCGTGCCCCTCAAAACATTCGGCAATTATAAGCGATATATTTATGCGATAATCTCGAACGATATTTCCATATTATTGTAGCAATTCTTTCAACTTCTGAGCCCATGTATCATACTGTTAGAGGACCACAATTTGAAAGAACTGACTACATTACACTAATTGACATTAAAGGCGTTTGACACGGAAGCATTTATCACATGATTTCTTGTAGCAAAAATTATATCACTGTTATCCTGTCATGTAAAATAATTAATTCTATAGTATTGTCCATGTTATGGCATATCCTATGGCAGTAGTCGCAGGTACAGCTCCATTTTGTGAGATTTTCCACACCGCTTCTTGGTCCGATTATAGTGCCGTGGTGTTTGAAAAAGAAGGAAGACATATAACATAGAGAGAAAAGTATACATAGAGGAAAACGAATTAAAAGGAAAAGAAAAACATGTATAAACCAGAGTTGCTGTTACTATTGCCTTGTTGAAATAGATACAGTGACCTTCATTACAACAACGTCATTTCAGATTTTGCTTGAAAAGCAAAGTTGTCTACCAACATAAATAGTTTCACGTTTTTCACTAGTATACCTAGGTACTACCTGAAATGATTGTTCTTCTCAAGGAGAGAATAGTTTTATGGGAAATATTTGAATTCCTTTCCCCTTTAGAATATTTATTTCAATGAAATTGTAATGATAAAATTACAGAAGATATTCTTGTAAATATTGAAACAATCTATCCCCTTTAATCAAATTGATTTAATTAAAACAATATCCCAACTTGAAGTCGGTACTAACTATCTTCCAAAAGTCGTTTTAAACGGGCTTAAATGTTTTCCCGACCACGAAAATTATTAATTCGACACGAAGTAATTTTTGACATTTTATTTTTCACATCTCTCTACCTTCTGCTGATTGGGATGAACTTGGACTTAAACACCATTGGGGGCGTCACTATTCATTTCAGCGATCTCGAAAACTATGAATTGCACAATAATATTAAACGTCTTGCATTGTTATGACTAGTTACTCCTTCCAATTCTACTCCTTGGAGCTCTTATTCTTGCAGTATCTTTTCCAGATTGAAAGTCACATGTATACCAAGTTTGGTTAAATTTGCTTCTGACATTGTTCCAGATGTTCCAGAGTTATGCTGGAACACACACACACACACACACACACACACACACACACACATATATATATATATATATATATATATATATATATATATATATATATATATATTAAAATTTATGTATTACTCAAACTCAGAGAGGGATCAATCGCTTCATGCCTTTCCTAAATGACGCCCCTGCTTCGATGTCACTCACTACACTCTGGAAGCAATAATTGCATTCTTCCCTATGTTTTGCTTTTTATACGATATGAAATAATACTAATGAAATTGCTACTGCGTAAAAACTACGTGCTTTGTGGTATCATAGAATAGCGTACTTTTTGTTAATATTCTACATCATATCTACCACGAGAAATTATATAATAAATGCTTCCATGTTAAACAGGTCTAATTAATTATAGCGTCAAAATAAACAGGACCAAGTGATTTATTTTTGTCTAATTATACATGAAGAACATTTGTGACTTCATAATACGTGAGTTGCGTAAAGCTAGAAATATGAAGTAGGAACGTGTCAGTTAACACATATCAGTGCATACATTTTGTGCATTTTTATGTCCTGCACATCAAGAAGATGTAGTTACTCAACCACCTTCCACTTAGAACAGTACTGTATTCATAAGTAAAATAAAATTAAACAAAACTGAGATTTTTATTTCAAGCAAAAAGATTATCATTTTTTTTTTTAAATCTATGAATACAAGAATCTTTTAGAGGGAAAGGGGTGGCCAGAGTTCTTGAAACAAGACTGTACTGAATCATTTTTCATTTCAATTATCCACCAGTAGATATTTTACAATATTACTTTTTTTTTTTCATCTCCCCTCCGTCTTAGCATATAACTTACAAGTAGTTAATCCGCAGGTTTACAAACTGATTGCAATGATACTAAACTCACCATCTATCCTCGGTGGATACATGTACTTATCGTAGTTGTCAGGTAAGAATGGGATGGTTACAGCATTTACGACAGAATAAGGTAGAGTGGAATATAGCCTGTGAAATAAAGATCAATTTATATTAAAAAGACAAAATTATTTAAATGATTTTATCGTACTTCATATTTTTACAAATGTAAATGACAAGTTTATTTTCTGAAATTATTTATGTTTCTTGATACGACCAGTATTGAATTTATGCGAAAGAAACCCTTCCGGCTTGTCCTGACATTCTACTCCTTGAGAAAATGTCTACTTTCATATAACATCTTATAACAATGAAGTTGACATATCTTGATTTTTGAAATTTTCATCCTGGATTTTCAAAACCCTTTCCAGGAAAAGAAGTCTGAATTCAACACTGCATACAATCATTTTGGTGAATGTGAAAAAAAAAAAAAAATCCTGAAACAACAACGCGGTACTTAACAAGTATCAAAATTGCCATGTAAGAATGGCTCAAAGATACAGTACAATTTGCCTTTAACGGACCCTTTATTAAACGTAAACTTGCGTTAAACGTTAATATTTCACGGTCCCATTTATTTACTGTCGAAAATCATGTTAAATTACCTTCATTAAACGGAAACTGTATTACACGACCAACGGAAACCAGTGTATCTTAACGGAAAATTTCAAGTTTCGCAGAGAAGCATTTAGAAAATTTTTAGACATCCTATGGGAGGTTAGATGTAAATACAATATACACTACGTTGACTGCAAAACAGACAATGGTATGTAAATCGGAAGAGACACAATGGGTATACGTGCTTTAAAATAGAATTACATAAAGTCGGAAAGAAAAGAGGAAGTAGGGGAAGAAAAGAATTATGGCATTGAGTTATAAGAAGAGTAGCCTGAGATTTATCAAGATACTGTCAAAAGTGTTTGTGAAAAGTTAAGCAGCCAAGCAGCGACGTGTACAGAAAACCCTCCTTCAGTAATAGAAAAAATAAGTTAATATATGTACAGATTTTTTTCCTGTCCATTATACGTTTTACATTTATTAATTCGTAGTAGAAATAAATATTGGAAATTGACAGTATCTTATTTTATATTCTTTATATGCTTGCACTTTCGTTTTATTTATTTATTTATTTATTGCATAGGTAAACCTTCACTAATCGGAAATCTGTCTCTGATTTTTTTGCGAGTCCTGTTCGATTCCTCTAAAGACATATTTTACTGTGTAATTAATTGTAATAGAAGAAGGGTCAGTATCAAGGTAATTTTCCTTTGAACATTAATAACTTCTAAACTGTACAAGATAGAAAAAAAAAAACAAATTATACCACTAAATTCCTGGTCTCAAGCTAGTGTTATTTAATGTGTCATACACCCCCTTCCCATTTAAAAAATTGACTTGAATCCAAACTGGCGGATTTCAAGATGGCGGCCATGAATGACTTACACTCCAAAAGTTGCGGCCCCTTATTAAACCTCTTTTCCCATCATCACTTTTTACTTTTCCCGTAGATTTTCAAACTTATGCAGGTGTCCAAGGACTTTTGACTCACCCTGTATATATAGGCCTATTAAAAGGTAGTCTTTGGGGAGGAGAGGTCAGCTGGGCCCCCAGCCCTCCCCGTGGATGCTTCAGTGGATCCTCATGTGATAGTTTCATACCATCCCAAAGTAAATTAAACTCTATAAGTTGTCTCCTGTATATTTCGAGCCAGTGGTGTATGCAGAATTTCGTCAAGGGTTGCTCATACAGTCAATTTTATTCTTTTACGACAAGCGTGATTTTTGTGTATATATATATATATATATATATATATATATATATATATATATATATATATATATATATATATATATATATATATATATATATATATATATATATATGAGAGTAGTCAAAATCGCACTTTTTACATAAACTTTTGATGAAATTGAAAATGATTTTTTGATCATATTGAACTTTATAGTTTCCCGAGTCTTTCACAGTGATTCCATAACGATATCTTATCATTATCATGATACAAATGATGATATTTTAGAAGCCAGCGATTGTTGCGGTTTACGCAACAGGTTTCCCAAACTGCATTATGTGAAGCCAAAATGGCACCTCCATTTGAATACATGCAAATTTTACAGTAACGCGTATGGACAAAAGAAATTATCATTTCCATGGACTATCACATTATTTTATTAATGTTTTATTAAGATGAGGAATAATACATTTTTTAAAGGGAAAAATACTGCAATGTAAATAACCGAGTACAGAAATAACACCTTAGAAATAAGCTAAGTAGAAATGCAACATATAAGTAAAACAAATTAATATTTTTATGATATATCACATTCGTTTATCTCAGTGTTTTTACGAGGAAGAATACGTATATCATGAAAAAATAATATCCTTATTGTTGATTAAATGTGCAATATTGTTAATAATCCTGTGAAACGTAAACGTATCTGTATTTATGGAATGCACGGACAGCTACACCTTATGTGCACAGAAATCATATTGGGAAGCACACCCACACAATACTCGTGTATCCAGACTTTACACAAAACACACTGTACCATAATTTCGACTAAATTTTGTTGACGAAGGATGAAAAACCAATCTTGTTCATTGATTTCAGTGTCATATTTGAAACATTACTAATATGTAGCTCGGAGCATTGTGATTTGGATTTATCTATTTTTCGAGTACAATTTTTGGTGTTCAGGTACAATGCAGACCTAACGGACGGTCAGAAATATTAGATCTCTGCACACGTTTGGATCTCTTCATTGTCTAGTTAAATCCTTTCGCACGATTTACAGATACGTTTTCTGGTTGCCGTAGACTAAGGTGTGGCTGACACTTAAGCGTAATGCTATTTATTTTCTGGCATCTGGTTTTCAGTATTAAATAAATTTGGGAGATGAGAAATTGCTCAATGACTTGATACGCTAAACGACAAACATCAAACACTGTAAATCCAAAGAACCATTATTCTAATTCTAAAATAAGGGTAACAAATTCTTTTTCTGCTCCAGCAGTCAAGGCTGGTTTACTACCCCGGCACGTTTCACGTGCCATCTCACTTCGGCAATGTCACAAAAATGTTTTCTTTGGAATACAATACTTCCTTTCTATTTCATTTAATTTAACTTTATTTTCTCTATACTTTTTTCAAAGCATGATTCATAGACTCCGGAGACCATTTTCCATGTTGTCGTGTACCCATCTTGTGTGAACTGTAACGAGAAAGAAACCAGGAAAAACAATTACACCACAGGAGCCAAATCACACCGGTGCGATTTGGGGCACACGGTAGTAGTGCGATTTGGGAAACTACCCCATTAAAAAAAAAAAAAAAAACGATTCTTTACATACCTCACAAATTAAAAAAAAAAGAGAATAACTTAAGTTTGTCACTATAATGTTAATGGTATTTTGTTTATTACTACTTAGTGAAACATAAGCTAATTCTTTTACCTTAATTCCTATTCTATTGTAAAATACCCCGAAAATTAGTAAGGAACACTAGAATTTTATTGTACTGCAACTGCACATACACATAACTTACTGAACGTTGTCACTTTACTGTGGGATAGTGTTGTGTCGATCTTGAACGATTCGATCATTATGAACGAATCATGGCGTGAATCAAATGAATTATGATTCTTTCCACAAATGAATCGATTCTTTTAATGAATAATTAGTACTTTTCACTGGATTGCTTGCCGTGATCGAAATGAATTGTGAATCACAAACTGCCAGCTTGTGTGAGAGAGTTGGTAGGGATGCTTCTGCAAATGCGTTTGCAGTTGACGGGCAGTGAAAAAAGGAAGAAAACCATACGCGAGCTTTTTTTCTTCCTGCGTGATAGGGTTGCTTCCTGCAAAGATAGGAAGCCACACTCTTAGAAACAGATTACTTTTCAAATAAACTTTCCTGTTGCTTGCTTCTCGACGTGACGTACTGGCAGTGTTGCTCAATTAGGCGTAATAAGATTTTGTAGTTAATATCAACATACCCTTGATGAGCCTTTATCTATTTTATTATGATACTGTACGTACATTGGATTAAACTATTATCATCACTTTCGACTGCACTAGCCAAAAAGGTCATTTCTAATGCTTCATAATCAACTCAAAGTACTCTATTATGTTCAATCTAAATACAGTATTTACACAGAAAAGTGCACTGTAAAATATTTGTACTGTACATAATGGATTTTACTAATGTATATATAGAAAGACGAACGTACATTCTTTCTGGGAAGATAATGTATTGCATCTTTCAGTAGAAACACTTATCCACATGGAACAAAGCTTAGTGGAAAGGGCGTCGATCCGGGGGGGCCGCCCCCACTCCGAATGCTCATGTGTGTACCCATGTATTTTTATGAACATACAATATTTGGCATAATTTGAAGTCGTATTAAAATCGTTTAGACCCTTGTCTGCAACCAAACACACCTGAATGCCCCCCCCCCCGCACAAAGTTACAGTGAAATCGGCGCCCTTGTTTAGTAGTCCCTACTTTTCGCTTTACTACTATCGAAATTGTCGTGAATATACAAATGGTTTTCTAAGCTTCCATGTAAACAAGAGGATGTGGGAGACCCGAGATCGATTCCTGGTAAGAGCTCATGTGGTTCGGATTCCATGTTAATCAGTAGATCCACGTCTCATATAGCCTCGCTGCTGAATGGGACGTAAAATTCAAAATCAACTAAACTTAAATTTAACTAACTTCGGTTTACTCTTCGGAATATAGACGAACATTGATGATTTCAGAGGTACCTGGGAAAAAATTCTCCGGGACTAAGAAGTTTCCTTTGGGGCATTTCTCAGATTGGGTTCAATTGGGGTTACCAGTATTTTCGCAAATATATGTTTATCTCTTCCTTATTAAAGTAGTGGTGGCTCAGTGGTAAAGCGTTCACCTGTGGTGGATGGGGTCCCTGGTTTTCTTCTATTAGCACCAAATGGGCTTTATGGTGGGCAAACACCATATGTGTGGGTTTTCTCTGGGTTTTCCCGTTTTCGCACATTTCCTTCATTTCACTATTTCATTCATTCTCATAATCATCATTTCCTTTAGTCTACACGATGATAATAAGCATGGAACGTAAAATTTTTAAGTTACCATTTCCTTCCGCATTTATTCAAAGTCTCCCCGAGGGAAACCTTTTAAAATGATCACAATAATATTAAATATATGTTGATGTGTCAACTCCCTTTCTTCTCTAGTTCAAAGGAATTTAGAAAGATCATTATTTTCTGCTAGTCAAGAATAAAATAGAACATATTTTAGAATATTATAAAATAAAACATAAATCTTGCAGTTTAACATCCCACGATTATGTCTTGTAGGCAAAGGGAGACGAATGATGAGAGCATGTAAATGATGATAGAAGAATGGGTGGAATGTGAGTGTGGGAGGAAACGGGAATACCCCAACAAAACCCACGGACATCATGATGTACACTACAAACTTAGTTAACAGTAGATCAAACCAGGTACCACACGCACCCCTAGGATAGAATAGAAATTATTGCGAGATAACAGTTTACTTTAATTAATCATCCAGCTCTTCTTTACCCTACAGGGCATTACTCTAAGAGTTACAACAACAAAAGAAATCAATTAACGTGATGTGTACTTTACAAAGTGTATATGACCTGGGAAAATAATACTCATCAGAAATGATTTTAACACTACAGGCCCATTGTATAATGTTTTCTGTATTTAAAACAAAAAGTATGAATGTCGCATATACATTACACTTAAACAGGGGCGGACCAAGAGAGGGCACCCGGGCAACTGCCCGGGGCGCCAAAACGAGCCCCAACAAGTAAATTTTATAACGTGTTTTCCACTGATTTTGGGGTTTATATTCTTATAAAGTAGCGTCAATTATATCATCTTTCATTCCACCATGGAAGAAGACAGTTTCATAGTACTAGGGGTGCTGTACCGACAAATGGAGATTTGAGTATTTGGCATGTAGAAGAAAGATTGGACCTATATCATGTATTTGAGTATTCATTTTTCTTTTAGAAAATGGGTTTAAAATATTAAAATCACTGTAATGAAATATAAAATATAGGCTAGAACTAGGGAAGGGGACGCCAAAAAGTCTCCTTGCCCAGGTGAAGAATTTGCGTTGGTCCACCCCTCCTCTTAGAGCTCTATATTTTTCTCCATATTAATATGTACGACAATAAGAAGTTGAAAATAAATTGTTATAACTACTCGTATCCCGAGAAAATCTTATGGAGTATATTTCATCAAAGTACATCCTCGAAAACTGAAATTGACAGAAAAAAAAGGTGGAGATTAACAGTTTTGGTCTTTGCCTCAAGCCCTAAATATGAAAACAGGATGTAAAAATAACAACAATGGGAGTAGAGCAACCGCATATTATTGAAACTTCATAATAGTACTGAAGCTTACGAGTTCCCGAGCCACTCCACTCACTCCAACGCAAAGCTGGTCGTGTCATATGGCAAAGATGATATACGAGGTTGTACTTCTTCACAAGGAATTTATTAAGTTGTGCAGAAAAGAAGTGCAGTAGTCCAAGCGATTCATATGATCGAATAATTCCCACTCAATTCATATGATCGAATAACTCATTTGCGCAAAATAGATGCGCGGAAATCTAACTGATTAATGAGCGAATCATTCCCAACCAATTCACTTGCGCGAAGGGAATGCGCAGACGACCAATTCATATGAACAAATTAAATGATCGAATCATTTTAGTGAACCATAGTAAATGAATCGATTCTCCGAAATGAATCATTTTGCCCATCACTACTGTGGGAATATGGGAGTATGCTTCAGTATTTAATTTAATTACCAGATGGCATGTTAATACTACGGTACCTTTTAAACTAGGGGTGGTGCGATTTAGAACCCGGTGCGATATAATACACTTTTACTATTAACACACACACACACACAAATACACCCCCCCACATATATATATATATATATATATATATATATATATATATATATATATATATAAGTTAATAGTAAAAGTTTATTATTCCATAATATCTTGCTAAAGAGAGTTTAAAGCTCAAACTTTTTGTATACGCCACTGGTTCGATCTAAGGTATTTAAACTAACTAACTATTGTAATAATGCTATTTTATTTCATTATGTACAATTTTAAAGCAAAACAAACATGTCAGGATACAGTTTATTTCTTTTTTTAACTTTCCACGTTTATACTCCGAGGCTAAGGAAATTGGTGATGATGGTAATGAAAGAAATGTTGGAATGAAGAAAGCGGGAAGAAAGAGGAGTAAGTTTCATCAAAATCGTACAATCTGTTCGAAAATTATAGGCGGACATCACATACAAACAAATAGCACGATCTATAGGGAGCTTCGCACCCAAAATTACCAAAGTTTGTTTCAATTATACTCGAAGTTCAGATATTACACGGAATTGAGATAATCTCAATACTCGGAGGGTTTCAAGTAGCGGATAATAAATTCTCAAAACCGAAGTTCGATAAGTCTTCAGCCTTATCGAACTTCCTTACCTCTACCTATATCAGAAGCTGTCTCCATCCAAAACTTTAATTAAATCCTCGAAACCAGAAACAGAAAGTGTATAACTCTTTATAACCATCATACAGCGTGTAAGCTCGTTAAACATGTTCTGAAAATGCAAAACTCCAGGAATGCCACGGATGGACATAAATTATTTGTTGATTGATTGGTTGGTTTAGTGTTGTTTTCAGCACCGACGCTATATGAGACTTGGATCTACAGTCTAAAGTATAATACGAACCACCGAAATGCGTTCAAACTTTTCAAGTCTCTCCCACCGGATATCGAACCTCGAAACAACTTCCACCAAAGACTCGCACGTTACCCATTAGATTAGCGTTGAGGGCTAATAATAATAGTCAGAAATGTGCCATTTTCTTGCACAGTAGGCACATTTTAATCGGGCACGTTCATAACCACGGCCGTGTTGAATTATTGAACATCAATATAGTTTTAACGGGAATACCAAAGACAAATTACTCTAGATGAAAGTACGAACTATTTTATGCATTTACACTTGTGTTTTATGCATTTACACACATTGCGAACTTGTGCAGACGAAATAAATATCCTACCGTACATATTATTTTAGCATAGACAATATTGAAAATCTCGCCTAACGAAATTTCTGTTTTCGCATCAGTAGCATAGCTAGAGTTTATTTTTTCAGGGGGGGGGGGCAATGAAGGGCCCAAGAAGATTTTGAGGGGACCATCTCTAATATATATATATATATATATATATATATATATATATATATATATATATTGTGTGTGTGTGTATTCAAGGTGAATGTTTCCATCTTTGTTGTTCATGATTTTACTCTTTGGAAAACAGTGAAAATATAAGAATTTAGTACCTCAAACAACTAGGATTCATTAATGCAATTGATTTCTAATATAAGTAAATAGTTATTTAATCATGGCATTTAAAATATGTGTAGCTGGTTGACTTAAGTGGAAGCAAACACACTTTTACAGGTAAAGAAAATAACTTATAGGTTCATGCCTCTACTTGAAGAGGATCTTTCTATTCGTGTGGGCAGCAGCAAACATATCCACAACTTGTTAAAGATCTAACGATTTAGCAATTTTCTTCTCAATATAAAGTAACACTAAGTTTTTCAACCTATCATGAGTCATTGAATTGCGTATACAAGTCTTTAATCTTTTCAAAGAAGAGAATGACCTTTCACATGTAGCACTAGAAACTGATATAATCACAGAGATGATACCTAGCTTGTAGGTTTCTAGGAATGCGTTTTTGTAGACACAAAGATCAAGGGAATTCGTTAAGGAATCAGCTTTGGTTTTCCTCTCGTCTTCATACAACTTAATTGTTAGAGCAACCCCTATTATGCTTCATTTCTTGTTTAATTATGCTTTTTTTAAATTATGCTTTATTGTTAATTTCAATGATTACTTAACATTAATCGTGTATAATGTATAATATTTATTATACATTAAATATTCTAAATATCTTGATCTATTTATTGATATTTTTTTTGCAACTACTTTCTCTCATATTTAATGAACTTTCTACTTAATTCATTGTAAAGAGATGTGCTTTGCTCGAATAAATTTTTTCTATCATTTGTGTGCGCCTTACAGTTACATATATACAGAAAGGGAAAGTAAAAGATGCCACCAAAAAGTACAGAAAGTGCTTAAGTTCAAAAAGTAAACATAACAATATAGTATGGAGTTCTTGCGTACTATTCATTGTTGGCGGAAAAATTTCTTCTTTTACTTTTTTCTTTTCTCCACATCAAAGGATTACACCGAAAAGTTTACAGAAATGAGAATAAGCTTTTCATTGTTGCATTGTTATGTTCTCAATGATTTTGCATTGTAAATATTGGTATTAAAAAATATTGACACAGTATGTTAAACTTTCAGTTAAAAGAGAATTTTCCAAGAATTGTGCTATATATTTTAAATTATGCTTTATGCTTTATTTTCTAAAATTATGCTTTTAAAACTAGTTTCTTCTGGACCCTTAGACAATCACAATCATGTTCAAGGTACCAACCATATGCGTAAATTGCTGTTATGCTTTATATGTTTTTTATGCTTTTGGGTTGCTCTATTAATTGTGTTTGGGAGGATTTTGAGTTCTCACTTTAATGTTTGCAGGTAACTCCATAATGCTGGGTTATAGGCTCGACAATGTTGTAATTTTAAAAAGTTTTTACTTTTTGGATGTAGAGTGGTGATTGATCTGATGATTTTGCAACATGATACAGAGCGGTTTTCCATATCAGTAATTGTCTATCAATAGTAGGGAGAAAAATGTCTCTTGATAGATATATTATCTTTAGAAAATTCGTTTTCTGCCTCCAATGAAGGAAGAGATTAAGCCAAAATAAATTTGTGATATTTCGATGGCGGATGTCTAGTTCGTTTCCACGAGGAACCCCTATATTCTATTTGTTTCTGGCTCTGGAATTCGAGACCATTTTCTTTGCACATCTCCAAACATTCTTGATAAATTTGTTCGAATATTGTTCGTTGAGAGTCATATTTACCAGACCTCATCTTGGACAGCGTTTGAGCTAGTGTATCTACAAGGATCAAACCTTCTGACATGTCTGCATCTACTTGAGATAAGTCGAAACTCAAAGTTATTGCATGGCACCAGTAATCTTAATTTTAGCAGCCTGAAAACATTCCCTCGTGTGCAGATCACACTAATTTTCCGGATGGAATGATGGAGGTAAATAAATATCAGAAGTTCCAGATTTGTTTTAATACCGCATGATAATATAATGTGTTGAAAACAGATTTTATGAAAAAAAGGAATAAATGGATATGATAATTTGTAAAAAAAAAAAAGTAATAGTTCTTAAGTGAATTATAAGAAAAAGCCTTGAAAAGTAATCAAGAGGAACCATTAATATGTTTTTCCTTTGTTATAATAGCTTGTCCTAAGGGACAACGGTGATAGAAACTAATGAGACTTTATAATTGCAAAAAGATCATAAAGCACTAAATTTGAAATTAAAGATTGATAACATTTGGTAATATAATGGGGATTCAGGCTGGTAGAGGGGGAGAGTGAAAACGGAGGCACCAGAGGCTTTTTTTTTTTTTTTTTAGCCATGTGCAAAGAGATTAACCTTGGACTTCGGGTGAGAGGTTACCTACCATATACTCATGTGAGTTTCAATTGCTACCACTTGTAAAAGTTAGCTAAGAAAGACAGTCTGAGCATAGTTTTAGTTTCCTAACATAATTAGTTTTTGTGACAAGTATCTCGTATATGGAAATAGCATCGTTAATATCATCTTGTATGTTAGAATTGTCTTTGTGTAAATAAAATTGTAATTAAGCATTTCGAGGTAAAACAGGTTCTTTTACTTAACTTCTACAAAGAAAAGATTAGAACTTATCTCTTATGCACAGATACCACAGCGTGGGATACTGTCGGTCAGTCTGAAGTCATCTACCATACGTAACTAAATACAATTGATTAATCATTTTTATTAATCAATAAATAGTTGTTTGGTAGATAAACTCATAATAATAATAATAATAATAATAATAATAATAATAATAATAATAATAATAATAATAATAATAATAATAATAATAATACCAAATTATTTAATGGATGCTATGCATTTGTTCTATGTCGCCATAATCAATGGAAATCAGTTACTTAGTGTACGAAGACTTTTTTCGTCCAACACAAGTGTAATGTTTTACTGCAGTGTATGTTATTTGTAAGTATGCATATCATATTTTAGTATGACTTTCAACATTGAAGCAAATGAGAATGCCGACTGATTTTCTATTTTTCTGGTTGTTTGTCAAAAACAAAGGAGATAACCAGATAATGGACAGAGGTTAAAATGAATGTCCAGGTGGCGAGGTCAATGCAAGCATCCCACAGATTTCTGTGAATTAGATCTTCCCGTACTCCAAACTAAAACGAGTGGAGCTATTTTATTCGGAACACAACGGTATTCTGCAGTTCGTAACTTTGTTGTCGAGAGATGTTTTGGAAGTAGTTTCACTTGTAGCCATTGGCAACTCACCGTTTGTCGACCTATAATAGCATCATCTGTGTGGGGGGCACTAGGGGGGCTAAGAATTTGAGCAAGGGGGCCTGGCCCCCCTTGGTCCTCCCTTGGCTCCGCCACTGTTTCGCATTTTTCAAGACAAATTAATTATCTGTAGTTTTTACTGTATAACAAGTCAAATGCTTCTGCTTCTTAGTTTTATTGCCACTTGAAGAACTCGTACTGAGCTTCGAGAATATCTTACATTACAGTACTCTGTATGTACGTGCACAGTTCTAATATTGTGCAGACGTGTTGTATAACCCTCTAGAGGAGGGAAACATTGTATTGGAATGAAGATTGATAGAGGTCCGCGGTGGCTCAGTGGTAGAGCGTTCACCTCTGGTGCATGGGGTCCTTGGTTCGATTCCACTCACGCCAAGTGAGCCTTATGGTGCACAATCACCGTGTACGTGGGTTTTCTCGGTGTCCTCCCGTTTCCTCCCACTTTCTTAATTTTACCATATTCATTTCTCATCATCACCGTCTCCTTTAGCCTAACTGGCATAATCGTGGGACGTAAAATTTAAAGATGTCATGGATGAAGCATTGACAGTTCTGATAAACACTCAGCGAACTAAAAACGCGGGTGACTCAGCGGCGTGACCTGAAAGTTAAGTGAAACGAACGACCGAATCCATCCGGGGAAAAAGGGAGAGTGGGAAACGCGTGCAGCTCAATTGGTACCGGATTATAGCATGTGCCGAACCATAGATTGTCGGATTAAAAAGCACCTACTTGTTACTTTATAAAGCTTTCGCGACACAAACGCGCGTGGTACATAATATTTAGGCCTATCCTTTCGTTTATAAAACAAAATACAAGAAATTATGTATGTATGTATGTAACAATTAAAAGTGTTAGGCGGATGGATACCTCAAATCCTTTAAAAGCTTCTTTTCCATTATTATCTTTTGTAGAGCAGCATGATTGTATTTAAATTTTGTTTTACATTAATAAATTTTATATAATACATTTCAGTCTAATAGGAAAGTTTTAAAAAAAGTAGCGCATTAAGCAAATATAATTGTAATGCTTAATATTATGAAATAAATCATTATTAAAAAAAAAAAAGTCATTCTGTATGTTGTGAAGACACGGTTTGCGAATTAATGTGTTTCTTGTTAGGATAGTTAGCAACTCCTTTGCCTCGTGTGTGCCTTGCAGATGTTTTATGACCTTGCTCGCGGCAATGATGAAACAATGCTTAACAACTTAAACAGAGGAAACTGCTCAAACAGCTCAATTCTGGTGGAGCCTGATATAAAGCCTCAATTGAGTTTGTGAAGAAATGAAAGTACGTCACTGAAATTGAATTTTAATTTGTAAATTCGTTCAGCAGTTATTGAAAAAAAAAAAAAAGAAAATTTAATAACCAGTTTTGCAGAATTAAATTTAACATCAATATTTAAAATTACTGTGTTCTAACTGAGGAACTTATTTCATTTTATATATATAAGATATCGTAATCCAATAAATGGATTTTAAGTATCGTACATATTTTACTATGTATACATACAGGAGTAGGAATATTTGCTTGCACTTCCGCATCTGCTCTTGCCGAACACAGAAGACGTTGGGTAGCAGAAAAATTCCACTTACTATGTTTCTTGTACCAAGAATAATTGTGTCAAAAATAGAGCAATTATTTCTCCATATGACAAACGAACGCATTATATTGTATCTGTTTTTGTGTTGCTATCTATTTAGTATTTCGTGTTTGTAATATTCTAATGGTTTCCCCTCTTTAGTTGTCATGTGAGGACAGTATTGACAAGCGATAGTAATCTCAGAAATGCTTTTATGTCAAAAGCTTCTACAGCAACAATCATGACTCATTCCTCAAGTATATATATAGCTTTTTTATTTTACTTTTACAATGCAAACTGCTAAATAAATTTGCATAGCAATTTTGAGTTTTATATACCATCTTTGAGCGAAGGAAAATATTATTTATTTTACTATTTACCGGATATCAAATACGAAAAATAAACAAACATAACCAAGTAAGACAATGACAAGCAAAATAGAGAAAAATGAAAATTATATATATACATAGGGTGTTTCAAAACAACCGACAACGTTTGGGGATGATTCCTGACACCAAGGTAAGACAAAAAGTATAGATCAACCTGCGTGTACAAATGCTTCCTTTCGGAGTTATAGGCTGCTGAAACCATTAAAAAATGAACTTTAAAAGTCCATAGTTCCAAAACTACGCTGGTAGCTGGCTTTGAGTGTGTCCGTGTGAAAGCTGTCAAAAAACGAGAAATTTTCATTATACAGTTCTCGAACTATACCTTCATTTTTATGACAAAATCACTATGACTTAATTTCATACAAATGTTCATAACTAAATGCTGAGAGAATTCAGTTCGTTTTCCTTTCTGAAATGTACTAAATCCGACATCACTTCCCTTTTGCCATTTCCATAATAATAACAATAATGATACGGAGAGAATGTAGCAATAAGAATCTTATTCTAGGTGAACGCTATGTATCATTATGAATACCTCAACAGAACTTGAAACAGCTATGAAAATATAAAAAAGAGTCTACTAGACTCATATGCGTTTCCCAGTGATGCAGTTGTCGAAAAATAAGGTGGGATCTTGATTTTCAAAATCCATTGAGGTTCAGCATTTCTTACAGACATGTTTTTGGGAGGCACTGCTTCTGCCCGGAGCTTTGAGAATGCCCCCTTCCTCTGGAGGAGACCAAAATAATATGTTTATAATATAATAATAAATAGAATAGTACTGTTTAAAAATATGGGTCCCTCCGAATGCTAAGTGTGCCAAGGAACATTTTTTTCTGAAAGAAGTACTGATTGAAGCACTTAATTTCAGTTGGTGTGAAATGTCAAAGTGCTTTATAATGGTTTCTTTTTCGTCAATGTTACGGCGTCTTCAAGTATTATGATTTATAGTTCGTACTGGATTCATTAAGAATGTGTTATTGAGTAAGGAAAAAGGCACCTAAAGGGAAATGTAAGATATTTGAGGGACATGATGAACTTCAACTATATGTGAGTTCGATAAATTGTTGTCACGAAGAAAACACAATGATATACTGCTGTTTTTGTGGTAAAAACATTTCACTTCAGCGATAAATTATGATCACTGATGCATGTCATTTTTGATTGCATTGAATTTCCAGGTCTTCCCACAGGCGGGTTTTTGGAGCGCAGGTTGTGGCCATGAAAATATTTGGAGAGACTCAAACATAGTAGAATCAAACTGAAGAATGATAAATTTGAAGGTAAAATGGTAAATTTGAGGGGAAAATGATAAATTTGGGGGTTGCGCCCAAGTCCTTTAGGAAATGGACACCCCTGTTCATTTCTGTGATTTTATGTAGCATAGTGTAGTGTAGTGTAGTTGCGAGTCGTGATTATTTGTTATATTTTTCTATTTACAAAGGGGAGAAATTCTTTTTACTAAAAATACAATTTTACTTCTTAAGAAACTTGAACATTCATTGGTGACAATGAAAATTTATCATATTCTGCGTACCAAACCTAATCTAGGCAGGACAAGGGATAGTGTTCATAGTGGTAGAGCCCTCATTTGTAAGATGAACGGTTCCTGAATGTATCGAAGAGCGGTGCATTCTTTTATGGATTTTCTCGGATTTTTTTTTCTTTCGTTTTCGACTTCGTGAGCGACTGAACGGGTATCTGTGGCGTCCCCATTACCCATTGGTGCATAAGGCTTCCCCGAAACTTCTCCTGCTATATTTCTCCGATAAGGCCAAATTTTGTTTTATTTACTCAAGAATTTTGGCCTCCAACGCCCCATCCTTTACTGTGAGTAGTACGGCCTTGATCATAATAGCAATTCTAATAGAAATTTCTAATTGCTAACTGGTTTGAACTATATTTTATGCACCTCTTGAAACTTTCAATAAAAGGCGTCAGGAACACGTTTGTGGGTATTTTGGATATTTACTACTTTTAGACACTTCCACACTTTACACCGGTATTGTAATAGTATGGGAAACCTTATAGTACAGCTACTATGTGTTTTTCGGTATCATAGCAAAAACGGAGTTCTGATATGGATTCAGCGTCCGTAGAATAGCTTTCATCTTCTCTATTGCAATCGAAAGTGGTGCAAATTTACCATTTCTCTGTTAAAATCGAAACTAATACACCTATCACTATCGCATTACTAAGTACGCATGGGCCCCATGCGAAATTTTCAAAAAGTCCTCCGTCTTACTACGTTTATTAAGGCACGCAAAATTTATAAGTATTATAAAATATCTTTTTGACTTTCATGTTCCATCTAGTCAGACAGTACTTGTTCATATACAAAAGTTGCATATTTATTATTATTATTATTATTATTATTATTATTATTATTATTATTATTATTATTATTATTAATATTCCCAGATTGAATGTTGTTGTTATTGTTAGTTTGTTTAATTCACCCTCTGCTGAAAATTTATTTAATACTCCCCAATCCTTTTCTTTTATTATTCCAGTCTCTATACAGAATGTTCACGGTAAATTACATCGCTTTTTAGACGCCAACCTGGAAATACTAAAAGATTACAAAGCAATACTGAAAAAATGAAGTGAAATAATGTAAAACTTTAAAGTCAGACTTAGAAACTTAAATGGCCCCCTTTCCCGTGCTTCCTCACATTACGTACCATACCGAGACGTTAGTTATGCCACTGTCTATCAGTTCGAGTTAGAATATTGAACTGAACCCAAATAGTTTCAAGTCTACTGTTATTTCACAGTGAATGAAACATATGGTTTGCTTTGTTATTTGTTCCATTGATCTACGAGGAGAAGTCAAAAAGTAAAGGGACCTGCAATTTCCCGCACTAGAGTTTGGTAACACTGCTAGTATCCAGCACTAAATTAGTGTCATATGCAACACTTCTATGCAACTCTCACGTTAGTCGTTGAGAGCGTAGCAGACCGTTTAACATGGCAGCTCCATTGTCGATCTGCACCAAGGAGGAAATGAAGGCAGTAATTCGCTTTTTGATTGTGGAAGGTGTTAAAAATGGGAAAATTATTCGTCGAATGAAGCGAAGCATGGTGACAGCTGTTTATTGCGAAGCAAGATCTACGAATGGATAGAGCGTTTTAAACAGGGAAGAACTTCGTTATGTGACGAGGAAATATTGGGCAGGCCATCTACGTCAAGGACTGAGGACAATTTGAAAGTCGTTGAGGGTATGGTGATGGAAAACAGACGAATCACAGTAGACGAATTTACACTGAGAAAAAAAAAAATATGTAGGGCTACTGAAAATCGTATGTTACATTTATAAATCCAGTAGTTTTTGGACTTAACGTAGAACAAGCATATAACTGAAAACGCATGTTTTAAAATACTTTCTGTAAAAGTGTTCCATCTGTACTTACTTTCCGTATGAAACAATATAAGCGGTCAGGATCTCACATACAAATGGACATTTATAACATACTGCTGACGAAGGTAACATACATATATGTATGTAATATAAGGAAGACTGTTAGATATCAGACATCCTGCAACGGCATGATGTAGCATCTAAGGGCAGTGCCTCTGTAACATATGGATAACGTATGCTCCGTACTGATTTCTGTAGTAAGCAAGAAGATTCCGTATATTTGTATAATATACCGCTGTCCGGAGAAAGGATATTTCTCAGTGTACATACGTATCAGTCATGGTTCAGCGTATTCCATCTTACACAACAGTCTAAATTTTCGGAAAGTGTGTGTAAGGTAGGTCCCGAAAGAATTGTCAGTGCAGCATAATTCACAAAGATCGGACACCTCTCGTAAACATTTTACCCGTTATCGTCGCGGGGAGATGGATTTTTACTGTAGATCAGGATAGTTACTGTAGATCAGTGATTCTCAACTTAATTCCTATCACAACCCTATTTTACCATATCCTCTTGCTAGCGATCCCCTCATAATTTCTGGTTTGTAATAAGCTAGTATGAGTTTTTTTTTTAATGTATCTATTGCAAAGACCTCACGATATCCATCTATTATAAGGCTATAATAGTAGAATCAATTTCTTGTATATAGTGGATACAGTAACTTCCTTAAAAGCGAATGGATTAAAATCAAATTTTGTCAGTATAAATATTGGATCCGATCTGTCGTACTGTTTCAAAATGGATGCAGTTTGAAAATTATGAAACTTCATAAATCCCTTAATTTTGGGTCATATGATAAAAATAATAAAGTCATTTCTAATTTTAGTTTAAAAAGTTAGACAGTTGTTAAAAAGTTATTGAGTATTTTAAATGACTTGATGTGCGTCACAAATATTGAACCGGACATCGCAGCACTAATGAAATTACACCATGAACTCTGGAATCTCATTAGCTTTCAATTTTAATTTTATTTCAATATGCTGGTTTTGTTGCAGGTTTTGTTTATATTTTTCTCGTATTTCAATATGCAGTTCTCATTACTTCCATATCGTACCTCTTTCATTTAAATTGATTTTTAAACAACTCTGCACATGTTGAAAATGTTTAGTAGACCTATTTTTTGTTGTTCTTAACAGTACGTATAAAAATAAAAATATACCTATTAGAACAAAATTCAAAATAATATTTTAAAATATTTTCCAGTATTAGATTCTAATTATATTTATCTCTTTCGCTTATCTTCGCGACCCCCAAGTTGAGATACCCTGTTGTACATGAAACTTGAGTACATCATCACGAACCAGAAATTAAAGGTTTTCATATGTTTGGACCATTCAAGGAAGCGCTCAGGGGAAGAAACTTTGCAACCGACGCAGAAGTCATTGATACAGTGCAAAATTGGTTTTACAGATGCAACCGATTTTTTTTTTTCGATGGGGGAAAAGTACGTTGAAGTGCTGGGGAAAATGTTTACGTAAAAAAATATGTAGAAAATAATGTATGTTTCAGTTTCCTATCAAAACTCAAATATACATTTTCTAAAAAAGTCCCTTTACTTTTTGATTTCTCCTCGTATGGGAAGAATTATATTCCTATTTTCTTTGAAGTGAACTGAAATTTTAATTATGTAATTTTACTGGTTGCTTTTCCAAAGCGAGTTGCATTACATATAAATTTAATATTAGACCTACTTAAATTTGACTATTATCTATTAACATTATATATAAACTTCTGACGAGGTGAGAGACTTGAAGAGGAATTAGTAAAATCAAACCATTAAAATTCACGTTCATTTCAAAGAAAACAAAATAATAAATAAATGGGCTAAAAATCAATAATGTCGCAAGTACACCAAGTCGCAAGTTCAACACAAATGTGTGCTTTACTATCGCATTTGCACGACATTGTTTACATTCTATGGTATAAACAGTCATGTGAATAATGATAATAATAATAAAACTGAATACACGTGCGGTATTGATTAACTTGATAAGAATCAACATCATTTATTGAGTAAATACAAATGCGCAGTATGGATTATGGATTTTTCATCCAATTTTAGTCGTTTTCCTCGTTACGTGCGAAAATGTATTCCCCCACTCCATAACAAGCAATTATTGTGCAACTTACCGTATTGTATTTGGAATGGAGTAAAAGTAAACTTATTTTTGTTTGATAAGAGATTAATTCTAGAGTCATAATAATTTAGAGTTTCTAATCGATGGGAAATAGTCAGTTTGGAGAGGAACGTAATTCATCATAAAAGAAGAAGTTCCGAGCGAGTAAATGAATATGACTTTATAACACACCAGCTTCACATATTATAGCAAAGTTAATTAATATCCTTGGCTAAAGGTCGCCAATTTAGAACACACCATTTTCTCTGGTTATGTCTTAACATCAAAATAAATAAATATATCCTGGTTGAACGAAGCCAATTATAACAAATCGTTTTATTTCACAAGTATTCAAACTTAATGTTTAGGTTATGTTAGCTTTCGCCAATTATAACAGCCCAAATATTACGGTAGTTGAAGAAAGAAAAAAAAATCAATTCAAGCATGCGCAACGAATTTATCAAAAGATCTCAAATTCTTGTTTAGTGGCTAATCGAAACGAAAGAAGACTTAACGTCATTGACTTAAATTGAATGAAAAAAAAAACTATCAAGCTTACATATGCTTAACTCTATGAGCAGTCTTCGAAATTATAGAATTAAAATTTTGTCGTGATTGTTTATTTGTGGCAATCAGTCAACAGTTACATTATAACAATTATCACGAGCAACAGAATAATGTTTGTCAAATATTTGCCTACATCGCAGTATGTTCAAATCACTTACGATATTATGCTATTACATCGACTTAATATAAACATGGTATCAATTCTCAAATTTTGATATCTTTATGATACATATTCAGTCCGTGATCACTCAAAAACTAATGGTCCATATGCTCTAATTATTCATTTAACAAAATGACATTATCATTACTAAAATTATTACTAAATAGACGTTCACTATTTATAACCCTGTAATTCATTTGAATGAGACAACAACATAAGCCCTTCATGACTGCTACTACATTCTCATTGTACTTCAGGGCAAGTAAGTAGCATATATCAATCGCACGTAACACTTCTACACAAAAAAAACCTACTATTAATGAGATGAGATATTTACAAATGAAAAAAAATGTTCTACTTCTACTTCTCTTCGACAGGGTATACATATCTTGTGAAAGATTGGAACGTCATTATCAACATTATTATCACTTTTGACTTCACAATACAATGTTATTAATTCTCAAGAGCAATGGACACATGATAAATTTTAGATTGTGTTTAAGAACGACAAATCGAATAACCGTGAGTACGTATATGTTTATAACTAAAGTTGAACATCGATCAGCTATATTAATTCCCGATGAGGCAAATATGTAAGAAATTCCATAACGCGTTAATGGCACCTTTAAACTAAATATGTGCCCAAAACAGAGTCTTGCACGGAAGCATATTCGAGCAAGATTTTAAATATAAAAATAAAATAAAAAAACTACAACTGGAGGTTAGCTGAAATCTGCACAGATCAAGTATGCACTCGCATATCATGAGACAACAGTAATGAACACGGTACATTTACTATCCTAATTTACCGAAACCCTTTCACATTTAAGATCCAAGTTATCTATACGAAATCACGTTCAGAATATAATTTCTTAACCTACATAAAGCCCTAACCTACGCAATTGAAATACATGTTTTTTTTAAACAAAAAAATCGCGAAACAAAATAACAGGACATTATTTTACCGTAAGCACACAAGTTCAATTTACGTAACCTAAGCAGGCAATCAAAGTATACATTTCCCAAAATATATCACGAGACAAAATAACAGGACATTATTTAACCGTAAACGCACAAGTTCAATTTACGTAACCTAAGCAGGCAATCAAAGTATACATTTCCCAAAATATATCACGAGACAAAATAACAGGACATTATTTAACCATAAACGCACAAGTTCAATTTACGTAACCTAAGCAGGCCATTGAAATATACATTTTCCAAAATATATCACGAGACAAAAAAATAAAGTACATTATTTAACCGTAAGCGCACAATCAGATTTCCTAACCTAACAATCGAGGTAGATGTATATTATGGGACACGTTCAATTTAAATCTTACCTAACCTAAACAACCTAAATACATTATTTAATGGGACACACGTTCAAAATGACATCTTAGAGTGAAGATATTACTTAATCTAACAATTATAAAAAAATGTATCAATTCTCACATGGAAAATATTAGAGGCACATTAATATCAAATGGTGCGCTCAAAGTAAAGTTCACCAACAATTTTTAATGTTGATCACATATGCTTATGATATCTTTTATTGAGTGGAAACGAGATGAGCTGTCTAAACGCGTAACGCCTTTTGCTTTAACTACACATATTTATTTCGAAGCACTCCATTTGGTGAATTAGTGAATCTATTTATGATCGGAACAAGAAGAAAATAAAATAAAATGGATAGAGATTACCAAATTAATGGAGGTTCCTACAAGTAGTCCTCTCGGTCCTTGCCACCTGGATCTTTGGCTTCACAGGACAGAATAGGTTAGTAAACCTATGTATTTACACGTCGAACCTGATCTCCTCGGGTATTAGTCCCACGTCCTATTAAATATGGGACCTGGCTCCAGTATCCGATGACATGAACTTCGACAACTATACTTCCTGCCCCATTACATCATATCACTCGTAATGGCGGAAATAACACTCGATGGCTTTTGGCCAAAACTTGTTTCAATGAATTTTACTTCGGTCAGACTCCTCAGCGTTCCTTTTCTTCCAAAATAGATCAGGTTATTCCAATTAATAATTTATACTAGGTTAACTTCCAAAATTCTACACTTTGGTTACAAAATTTCTAAGTTTTGAGGAGCTGACCTAAGCCATCGTTCTTCTTACACTGTAAAACGGCGTTTCACTGCGTCATCATCCTCGCGTCACCAGACCTTAATAATAGCGGTTTTAATATTGCATAGTCGACTACAAACGAAAACAAATTTATATTCCTTCTGTTATTATACAAAACCCTAGATAAATAAGCAGTCATTTTACCTATTAAATAACATCTCCTGAGTATTGGAAGTAATCATGTAATGAAGTTTTAAAGCTCACCTAGTTAGTTCTTGCAATTATTTACGTTGCTATGACAATGATTTTCCCCAGTTTGGTTGCAACATCGCCATTTTGACGATGTTAGGTTCACGTATAGCGATTCAAATGCCCTCTTGCGGTCGTAACCGAAATGATCGCTATGTTCTTAACAAAAGAACGACGGGAAGCAACGGAGTGAAATAGGATGAGAAGTTAAATTTTCTTCCAATCGTAGTTCTGGATTGATATTTCTATAAGGTAAAGTAAATTGAAATAGAGTAAAAGTGTTAATTAAAATTTCACTATATTAAGCTATAACATGAGTGGAATTATTACAGTAACGCGAAGCAATTGTAGAAAGAAACAGTTCGAAATTTTCGTGGTAAATTATTGGTGTGTTTGCGTATCTCATATGTGTTTTGCATATCGCATATAAAACTAATCACCTCTTGTGCCATTTATTTCATTGGCAACGAAACAAATTAACATCAAAACGAATCTTTGGAAGCACTAGGGTGCAGTGTTACAATACACGAACCAACTTTAACGCTGCATGAACAACCGGTAAACATCAAAATACAGGAGCCAACTTAAACAGAAATGTAACCGATAAACGGTCGGTTACAACTAATCAATACCCAGGAAAAACCTCTTAAGCGAGAAACTTAAAATTTGATTAGGGCATAGAATTTGAAATGTAAGATCCCACTAAAGAAGGAATTTTTTAAGGGTTGCAATTACAATCTTAAGTTAATCATATTTCGGAATCTTTGAATATTAGAGACATGAAATTTGGTAGGCCTATTTGGACTTGTTATTTAAAATATTTAGGCACATCTTTCATACTTTTAAAAAAAGATATTTCACCTGAAAGAAGAAAAGGCGTGTGAAAGAAAAAGATACAAGTATTATAACAAGATGTCTGTATTTTGGAATCCCTTAGGGTTAGATGAAATTCGCACTTGTCATTAAAAAAAAAAAAGGAACGTGTTCCACCGCTTTTCAATATTGGCTCTAGAATGGAAGAAAACGGCGGAAAGGAAGGGAGTATGGATACAGTTACAATTGAATGGTCATATCTCAAAAATGGCAAAGATTAGAGACATGATATTTGGGATTTAGATTTTTTATTTAAAATAATTAATTAAAACGTGTTTCAGCGTTTTTAAAAATATTTCCTTGGAAAAGAAGAAAAAAGGTGGCTACAAGCAAAAGAAAAATGTTTGTTTTACGTCCCACGTTTTTGCCGGTTAGGCTAAAGGAGACGGTGATGATGAGAAATGAATGAAATGGTAGAATGAAGAAAGTGGGAGGAAACGGGAGAGCTACAAGAAAACCCATGAGCACGGTGTTTGTCCACCACAAAGTTCACATGGCGCGAGCTGGGATCGAACCAGGGACCCCAAACACCGGAGGTGAACGCTCTACCACATTTTTATTGCAACTTAATATCAGTGCAAGTCAATGAACAAAATAAGGAAGGTGATAGAAATGGGTAGATACAGAAAAAGGTGCATTATGCAGATAGAACTCTAAAAAAAAATAAAAAATAAAAAAAATTGCAAATAACCTATTGCGCATGGCAAAAGGAATTTGGTTTAGCTGGGCATATAAAAACATAATATAGGAAGTTTGAACAAGTTTCTGAGATTCTGCTAACAAATATAAAACAGTGTTGCCAATCAACCAATTAACATCTTAATATTTTGTTCTCGGAAAAAAAGGAAAGGCGGGAAAAAGTATTAAGTCTATTGAAATAGCCGTGGGAGTAGTGCGGCACATGTGGGCCATATAGCGACAGAACTGGGCCACACCACTGTAAGACGATGTTGAATAGTGTCCTTTACATTGCAAGAAAGCACAAAGATCAGAATCACTAAATCCAAGTGAATTCGTAGAGCCGTACGTGCTGTAGTAAAACGTTGAAGTCGGCGTGGCCAGTCATGAAACATGTAACATCGTCCATAAATGAGTAAACTTGCACAGAAGTATTACATATAGTGACACCATGAAGGGCATGTCGGACATTATATAGAAATGGCCCTAAACGTAGAATAAAAAGCTGACTGCTCAAGGGACCGTCCTGGTGGATGCCATTACTAATGCGAAAGGCAGAACTTAGGTATCCATTATTATTGAGTTTAATTATTCAATTACAATATAACAGCTTAATCCAATTACAGAAGTCATCGCCAAATCCATAGGCTTGAAGACAAGAAAATAAATATGTATGGTTCACTCGGTCAAAAGCATTAGAATAGTCCAGAGCAACTAAGGCCGCATCATATTGGTCAATATCTTATAGTAGGTGATGACGTCGCGTGTAGCAGCAAGAATATCTTGGGCACGTCTATGTGGTAGGCCACCATGTTGGATAGACCCAACAAGCTGGACAATAACAGGTTGTAATCGGGCACTAATACATTGACTAATAATTTTTTAATCGCAGGTGAGTAAAGATATAGGTCTATAGTCCGCAACTGTACGAGGATGGGTCTTCTTCGGAATTAACACAATGACAGCAGTCCGAGAGGATTCTCCCAAAATGTCTACTTGCAGTACATAATTCACCCATTTAGTAAGCATGGGCCCCATTAAATAAAAAAAGGTCTTATATAACTCTATCCCTAGTCCATCTATACCAGGCGTTTTAGAATTCTGAGCTCTGAGGACAGCTTGCTTTACTTCTTCCTAAGAAAATGGTTAAGTAAGCGCTTGTCGTTGTTCCGCCGTGAATCTATGCGGCAGATGGGCAAAGTAGTCAATGGGGGGTGCTGCAACAACATCCTGCAAAATTGAGTAATTTTTGGTAGTAACGAAAGATGATAGCTTGTATATCACAAAACTTAGTGACGGATTCTCTATGTTCATCTGTGATACTTTCAGTAAGTTGAGACTTAGAGCGCTGACGCTCACGTAATACTTGATATACAGACACACACTCATCGGAATCCATGGATAGAGTTTTACTATGAATATTACTTCCCGCTCGCTGACAACGACGGATTTGTAATAGTTTTGCCTTCACCTCTTTAATGGATGCTACTCGTTGGTCCCCTGGAATAGCCAGAGTATATAAATTATGTAGCACCCCATAATAAAAATTATACATTTGATTGAAAACCTGCACCTTAGCTTTGCAATAGGAAATAGACATGTAACGAAGCGTACGTTTAACATTGTATTCCCAATAGTCGGCAATAGTTTTACGAGGAGAACGGCGCTGAACGAGGCCATGCCAGGTGTCCGTAAACTCTTGTACATATAATTCTTCCACTAGAATAGATGTATTGAGATACCAGAGACCTCTGCCTCTTGGTAGTTTGTTAACGTTTAACAGAATACTTAAATGTGGTACAAAGTGATCAGAGCACATGTGGGGAAGTTTGCATATGAAGTAGCCCGCGAAGCAGAGGTTGAGAAACAAAAAAAAAACAATCTATCCTGGACGAGCATGTATGCGTGAAAAAGGTAAAACCTGGGGAAACCGGATGTAACGTAAGCAAACAGTCTTTTAAACCAAGGCCTGTTACCAATCTGTACAGAATAGCACATAATTGTAGCCCGGAATTTGTTGTGATTGATGTATAACACAATTAAAATCATCCCCGATAATAAGATCAGCATAATTTCCGGCACATTCCTGGGCAACCACTGTTTAAAAATTCGTTGCGGGCAGCCCTTTGATTATTCCCCGAAGGTGAGTACAAGTTCAAAATTTTGACATCTCCTATCACACCACTAATTAAACGACCAGATGGATGGTAAAAAACATTGTCAAACTGTCATTGTCAACCTTGATGAAGAAGAAGGTACAAGGTTACTTACCTTGTAGCGTTGTAAGTGAAATTATTATAAACATTATAACCTTAAATATTCACAAAGGATGTAGTACCAACTTCCTGTAAGAAGGAAACACCAATGGAATGACAACGTAAAAAGTCCTGTAAAGCAGTAAATTTAAGAACGCTGATAGATTTTTTAAACTTAAGTGTTGCAAAATGAAAGGGAAACATAAGATACGGAGTAAAAAAAACTAGGGGAATGCACAAGCACCAATATGTAAACATCTTGGGGAATGAGGAACAGAGAAGACACTCGTATCAATACGAAAACAAAACACCAAAAACGTAAACACTATGGTTTAGCAGGAACTGCTGAAGTAACCTTCACTTGGTGCTTCTGAAGAAGACTTAACACCGTCTGAAGTAAGTGCACGAGGATCACGTGACGGTTGCTTGGCTGCCGATACTTTTCGTTTTTTGTTTCGACCACCTGTGTCTTCAACGGTAGGCAGCAATAGCTTATCAGCACAATATTCACTTATAGCAGGGAAGCAAATAATTATAACCGCTCGCCCACTCGCCCGAGGCGAGTGGTTTATCGGTTCGGGCAAGTATTTAATGTTATACCGAAGGTAAGTAATATTTTGTTGCTTATTTGCATCCATGACTTATAGAGTTGTCAAGGGAAGCACTTGAGTTAGCAGACACATCACCAATATTGAGGGATAGACTTGATGAAGTAACAGGGAGGGGAGGCACAGGAGCAGGCAGGGAACTCTCCGAAACTTCTGTAGGAGTGACTGGTAGGAATATCTGAACTTTGGATGATAGCACTAGTAATAACAGGGGATAACGCTTGTGAATCTTGTGGTCGTAAGGAGGAAAAAAGTTGCACATCTCGTATGTTAGGAACACCTGGTCTAAGTTCGGTCATACCCACAGCTTCTGACGAGGCAGTGGTGGGACGAGACGAAGTAGAGCTTGAATACTGAGGAGTTTGGGGTAAAGGTCCGACGAACAACTCAACCATCTGTAAAGTACCAGACGAATGTCGGTCAGGTAGATTACAAGGATGACGTTTATTACAATGACTATAAGCATGCGAACTGCTGCTACATTAGAAGTAAGTAGTGGGCTGACCAGGATACATAACTGTAGCACGATGACCTCGAAATGTCACTTTAGACGGAATATGCTTTTTTAGAGTCATATACACAACACAAACTCTATTAGACACTGGAAAATGTAATTTATCAGACCATTGTTCATTGATTAGTGTACAAATAGATCCATAAGGACTTAATATTGCGTGAATCACTTCGGAACTGAGTTCAATGGACAACTGTAAACCCGCACTCGTATGACATCTTCATTTCCGCTGGAAATATGGACGAAACTTTCTGTCTCATCAGAATGAGTAAATATCAGTTTTTCAGGTGTTGTATGCAAAAAATTATCATAAGTACTAGGGGCACTAAACTTAACATAAAAACAGTAATGTTCGTTGTGCAATTGAATGGCTTGAACTTGGTCCAAGGTGAGCTTTACTTCCTCGGCAAGCCAGGTATGAATCTCAAGTGGCGTCGGTTGTAAATGGCGCAAACTCTTATCAAACTCAAATTTGACGATATTATTACGTATGGTATTCATTTAAAATAATTACACCTGTCTTTCAGCTATTTTTGATATTTGACGTAGAAAGGAAGAAAAGGGGTGGACAAACACGATGTGCGTGGGTTTCCTCGATTTTCTCCCGTTTCCTCACACTTTCTTCATTCCACCATTTCATTCATTTCTCATCATCATCGTCTCCTTTAGTCTCGCCAGCATAACCATGGGAACTTAAGATTTCATTTCATTTCTCTTCATATTTCAGCTGTACCTTGTAGTACTCATAAACCATGTTAATTAATACAGCATATACCTAGGTACATAGTTGGTAGATCTCCGGGCCCACCCGGCTTTGAAATATAATCCACAGGTCTACGACCCAAAGAACTGAATCTACTGGCATAGATATGAAATTACCTACATCATCTATGCATATATAATAATATGCAACAAAAGGCTAGATTTAAATTCTTTTCTTGTTGCACGGATACTATCGCGTTGCGCCGATACTATTTAATGTTTGGCAAAGGTGAAGATGAAACAAAGTTAGCAGTTTCGATGGAGTTTAACTTCACAATGTTTTCTGTTTTGAAACCTATAATATCAGCACTTGATAGGAATAATTGTTGTAAATTAGAGAATGTTTGAGAAGTAGATGCAGCACACTTGTTCAAAATAATGTAGTGATATTCCCGTATACCGGCTTAGTAATGAACCTGTCGAACAACTGTTTAGTGTAATGAAAAGCAGATTATGGATTGGAAATAGAATGTCAACAGGACTTGTGACGGCAGAAATTTGTGAACTTAAAAGTGACCTGCAATTTCCGCACAAAACAGTTCTGGAAAATAGGCTTTTTTCTTAACAGCAAGGAACTCCAAGGAATACGAATAAAGTAGACGTCTATAATCACTATTGTTTTGTGTTATCTTTATTTGATTTAGAGTACAGCTTATGTTTAGATAATAATGATGATAGTGTTGGTAGTTAGTGGAAATTTCGAAGTAACAATGGTAATAACATGCAGAAAAGAAACACAGCCTTTAGTACAACCTGTCAAACCTACTGCAACAATAAACCGATTAGTGTCATGACGAAGATGAAAAATTGCAGTAAAATCACATATGAACAGAAGAGATTGTTCGTTCCGTACATCTTAACTTTCCAGAAGCCTGTTATATATGTCCAAAAATTAATCTTTTATTCCTACAAGTCTGACTTGTGTGTGATTTACCAGATTGCGATGAATGGTTTCTTTGTAGACCTATATGATGAATTTGCGTAAAACTTAGCAATAATAGTAATCTCTTTAATCTCATTCAATGTTCATTTCGTATAATTGTAGTAGAAAAAGTGTTTCAGAAAATGGTTATTTTTAAACAAAATATCTGAATTTTTATTTACTTTATTCAGAAATAACGTATATTTGAAGTAAAAATCATAACTTACGCAAGAAATACAATAATTCCGTAAAAGTCTACACAAAATAGTAAATTTACAGACTAAATTAGTAGTATCTAAATCTTACAATAAGTGTCACATAATGATCTTTTCGGCTGGATCAAATATTATCTTTTGTGAAAAATAAACAAGAAACAGAACGAACAAATAGATAATACAAAGGATAAATAAGAAATATCCATACGAACTTGATTGAAACTTATATTTAATCTAAACAATTATCTTCAGTTCTCTTTGTTTGTCTGAAAAAAATTTCAAGTGAAATAAATTAGTGTTTTTTCGGTTTGATTTTACTAAACCACATTTTAGATGTCAACACGCAATGTATCAAGGGTTGAAAGTAGGGTAAGTTTTGTGGCTAAAAGTAATAATGTAAATATAATAATACTGATATTATTAACTGTTTGAGTTCAGCCTGAAAGTAAAGTTATAGATAATGTTTGACATTTTCATGTGTTGATGATCTTTCCACTATGATTCAAAGGCAAATCGCTGCTCTTGAGTATTATTAGAGAAAAGAGTAATATTACAAGAATCATTTTTTAACACAGAAATATAATAAAAATAAAAATATATTACGACTATTTAAATTTCAATTTCTTTGCATTAATATATATATATATATATATATATATATATATATATATATATATATATATATATATATATATATATATATATATATATATATATATATATATATATAAAGTAATAACCTACACTGAGACATTCTAGATTAGGAAACATAGAAAATTAGAGAGTATATTCCACTAGTCCTACATTAGCTGAGGATTTATAAATTCAATAAAATATATGTACCATTTTTGCAGAAGATATTTTTCACGAAACATACTACTTTTGTATGAATCGAACAACTATAATTCATGAAGAATGTTTCAACTATAAATATTTATCTAATAAACCATTACTGTTACAGTATACGTACAAAATATTTACAGTCCCACTAATGTATCGTAATGTTAATTTGTAAGTCCATTACGGAAAAATGATTCTTAATAGTACGTAATAAAATAATATTTTTGCATATTTTAAAATAGCTGAAATCGTTGTTGACCCCTCCAAACTATTGTGGAATATTGACACTTACTCACAGGCATTAATTATTGTGTGAATTGAGTTGCTTATACCAACTTATACACTCCTGATCATAATCATCATTAAAGTGGTACCGTATACTTGCGGGAAGAATATTGTAGTTTTTAATTATAAAATTACTTTTAAATTTTCATTAATTTCTACATTAAAAAAAAAACTCTTTGTATTATTTATTGTCCAGTCAAAACTCTGAAATGTTAAGAAAAAATCATACTGACAGAAATTTTGATTTTGATTCGAGCATTAAAAGTAATCTCATCTGGTACTGTGTTTACGTTTAATGATTTGATTTTGAATTGCAAGATATAGCTTATACCATGTACAATTCATCTATTGCACAGCTACCAGTGTTTAAAAAATTTCAAATATTACCATGATGACCAAAACTAAACTGTAAACTTGTGTGCACGTATAAAGTTAATAAGGGAAAAAAAATTTATTTGACAAATTTCAATCAATTATGCAACATATCATATTCGGGGACGATTGGGACTTCACAAATGGTAATGTCGGTACTGATGTGATAAAATAGCTACTTAGTACATATCGTAAATGTAAAAAACGATTTTAACACGTAACTTTCGGATATACTTCTATTATTTATACAGCTTTAAATATTAAAACATGAAACATGTTATTCAGCAGAGCGAAGGAAGCTTCCTTCTGATTCACTTTTGTATTCCTTATCCCAAATCTCTATCAAATATGGTATTTTATTAGAGGTTTCAAGGGTAAAGCATTTACGCAAAATTTTTATGGTTGAGGAATTAATTAAGGAATGTTAGAAAAAAAATGTCCGATATACTTAATATTGGAATGGACTTACTGTAATATTTGATGTGGACATTATACTTCAATATTTTTTCACAACAAAACACAATTTACATATTGTAATTGGGTTATCTTGAGATTGAATTATGAGCTTCTTGTTTAGTATTCTTAACGAAGTCCAAACACAATTTTGAAGTACTGTGATTCGTTTCTGCGTTAATATTTATGATTGTTTGTTCAAATTAGGCGTCCATTTTCAGAACCGAAGTTATATGAGACGTAGACCTACAGTCAAAGGTGGAATTCGAACCATCGCCACGCGTTTAATGCCCTCCCACCGGGAATCGAACTCGGAACCCAGTGCATCTAAGATGCTCTCCCTTGCCACTGGACTAGTGAGGAGGTTGCATATAATTGGTTTCATTTAAGGTGAACAGTATTTTCTTAATGTCTGTTTGACAGAATTTGAAAATATTAAGCCTAAATTTCTAAATTTGTTTAAGTCAAGTCGAAATTCGTCCTGTCATTCATCACCGTCAATAGTATAGTACAGTGTTACTCAAACTATTTTCAAGTGGGTACCACTTTTGTTAATGTATTCTACGGACCAACCCGCTCTTGTCGTCTTCGAAAGCAAATTAATCTTTTGGTTGTTATTTTGTTTTGATTAAGCCGGAATCTCTACTTTATAGTTTTGAAATAGCTTTAGTTAGGATTTCTTTATTTTTATATTGATATTAAAAGAAGAAAATATGTATTAGTTTTATTAATTATAGAAAGCATCAAAAATTTTATAATAAATAAAGCTACGTAAGTTATCAGTTTTTTTGTAATATACATCTTATTAAGTCGCTTAATTTATTACAAGGACTGCGATGAAAATTAATGGGAGTTTTGTTACAATTCGTACCTGGCTTTATGCACAGAAGGATATTTGTTACATTCCTTCGATGTAATCACTTCCCATCTCTATCACCTTCTGCCATACGTGCAGGCCCGCAATCAGAGGCGGGCTAGGGGGGCCTGGCCCCCTAAACTTTTCGTGGTCCCTCCAGACCTTAATACAAAATGCTATTATTAATACAAAAAGCAAAATTTAGCTCCTTGTAAGAGAATTTTTAATGACTTGGCGCTCCTTAAAATTCATGGCTTCCCCAAACCTCTGTGGCTGGTTGCGGGCCTGCATACGTGTGGAAGATGAGATACACTATCAGAGCCTTAATCTTTGTCAAGGTCCTGTAGGGACAGCCATATGATAAGGATGATGGCTTCTCTTGTGTCGTAATACTTCTCGCGAAGTGATTCCTTGTTTTTGGCGAAAAGTTCCTGAAAACTTTATTCTGATCTGCGCCCACGTGTCACTTCAGTCTTGAACTATGCACGTTGTTCGTCTTTCCGAAACATATTGTTATGAATGACACTTGCACTTTTTTCTCTACTTTACGGTATGCAGCTTATGACTGAACAACATAAAGTCATTACTACTTATCATACGTCACCACTTCGCTTTCCTTTGTCAGCTATGGAACTCTAGTAGTGCTGAGATACAACTTTCTGACATAAGAACAATGTTGCCACTCATTTTAAATCTAGCTTTTGTATTTTTGTATCATGTACTTGTCCAAGATTCTCAACCAAAGCATGTGATACGCAAATCGTTGATTTTTGTTTTCTCTCTCATTTTTTATTATTAATATTTAATCTAAGGGGCCTACAAGAGAAGTCTTCGAGGACCACACTTTGAGTAACGCTGGTTTAAAAGGTTGATAAACTCAAGAAACTGATTTTTGTATCCACAGAATGCATAAAATCTTTTGAACTACTAGGTAGTTATGATCATATCCTATGTTTTTGTACGCTGAGATAACGTCCTTGAGGAATTGTGGGGAGTGTTTTTGTCAATGTATTTTAAATCGAAATTGCAATTGCTCAACCTAATTTTATATTTGAAATTTACTCTTTTATCTAATTGTATGATAATGATCGCATATTTATTTTTAATAATAAAGTTTTCTGTTGCATGATATTTTTCAGCTGTTTCTGTATGTTTTTTGCCCACTGAATCGAAATCTGAAATCCGTTTCCCTGTAAATGCTATAGTTTCCATGCAATTTGGAACTTCTGTATTTTGTAGAGAAAGTCATCATTTATTTGTATTTTGCATTGTTTTCAGTTAAACCTACTCTAACAACATAACATATATATTCACAATATTGATGTTTCTTCTATTCTGTTATGTGTTCCAGATTATATCATGGTATCTTCAGGTAGACAAATTGTGTAAAAAAAACCTGACGTATTTTGTTATGTATGTGGCTGCTACACACTTCCCCGCCAAAGGCGCAATATAACACCGTTTGTTATTCGTGTCTACAGAACGTATTTCCAAGTTTCTGTTAGCGACCAAGACAAAAAATGGGTTCCTCATACTGTATTGTGTGTCATAATTGTGAGGAAATTGTACGTGATTGGACAAAATGAAAGCGAAAGGGTATGTCATTCGGCATTCCCATGGCGTGAACCGAAGGACCATCTAAGTGACTGTTATTTTTCTGGTCAATACGAAGGATATTGGCAAGAAAAACTGACATTCTATTTTGTATCCGAGTATTGCCTCAGCAATTCGACCGATCCCTCACTCGGATGAACTCCTGGTTCCAGTTTTTAATGGTTTCGGCCCTTGTGAAAGGGAGGGTTATCGCACGGCTTGTGATAAGGTGTATGAAGAAACGGCCATGGAATCCGAAGACTTATCTGACACTAAACAGTTACCTACACCTCAGCAGTTTATCCAGCCTGAATTGAATGACTTTGTGCGCGATTTGGGTCTCTCCAAGAAAGTTACTGAGCTATTAGCTTCCAGATTGTGAGGAGAGAAAAAACTGTTGGATCATTCGACACGAGCGTCATATGTCCAAAAGCGCGAAAAGGTCTCTGAAGACATCTTTTCTGAAACCAACACCTTTGTTTACTGCCACAATATCCCAGGTCTTCTAATTGAATTTGACGTTTCCTCTTATAATCCAAGAGAATGGGGGTTATTTACCGATAGTTCGAAGCGCAGTCTCAAGTTTTTTTTGTTTTTTTTTTTTTTTTCACAACGGTAATGCTTACGAACCGTTGCCAATTGGTCACTCGGTGCATCTGCTAGAAGAACGTAGTAATATTAAACTTGTGATTGAATTGCTCAAGTACGAGAAGCATAACTGGATAAATTGTATGGATCTCAAAATGGTCAACTTTCTGCTTGGACAATAGAAAGGTTTCACGAAGTATCCGTGCTATCTATGTATGTGGGACAGCTGAGCTCAAGAACTGCACTAAACACAAAAAGAATGGTCTGCCCGTGACACTCTGAAAGTAGGAATGCCAAACATTGTGAATGAACCAATTGTCAGCCAAGATAGGATTATTCCCCCCACTCCATATCAAGTTTGGCTTGATAAAACAGTTCGTGAAAGCATTAAATACTGATGGTGACTGCTTTCAGTATCTAATTTCTAAATTTCCTGCTTTATCTTACGAGAAAATCAAAGCATGAGTGTTCGATGGACTTCAAATTTGTGTTCTTTTGCGTAATGAGGAATTTGCCAAGAAGATTAACTGCAAGGAGGAGGCAACACGGCTGTCTTTCGTGGAAGTTATAAAGAACTTTCTAAACAAGAAAAATTTGGAAAACTATGAAGTGCTGGTTAAGAGAATGTTATCGGCCTTTCGCGATCTCGAGTGCAACATGAATGTGAAGATTTATTTTCTATACAGTCACCTTGATCAATTCCCTTAGAATCTTGTAGATTTTAGCGATGAACAGAGAGAGTGTTTCCATCAAGACCTGAAAACGATGGGAGAGCGTTATCAAAGGCGATGGGGCAAAAATATGTTGGCAGATTAGTGCTGGAATATCAAACGAGTGTGCCCTGTGGTTACCCATAAACGCAAGCTTTTGCCTCAATAGAAAGTGTTTGAACTTTCTATGATTTCATATGAGTTTTTTTATTACTGTGGCCTGTGTCTAGATAAATATGTCACTATCAGGGAAAAGGATTTAAATATATTTCTATATAAGATGTAAGAGTGTGTGTAATTACCACAGACAAATACTTTCGTATAGGAAGGAATATATCTAATCTCTAATGCATATTTATAAACTTTAAATTCTTAATATCATAATTTTTCTCATACAAGTGGTCTTTATGTAGATGAATCTGTCATTCTCACGTAAAAGTTTTAAATTTACGTTTGTACGCTACTATATTGGGTTTGTACGTAACACCACTGAAATGTACATATTTCCAATTTTTGACGTAGCTATATTCTTTAATTTTGCAAGGCTTAATATATCTTTTTGTAATAGATGTGGATTGTATTCAGACATATACGTTAATTTCTCCGTAAATACTTATATTCATATTGGATGCATATGTAATGCCAGGAAACAAATGCGTATATTTTGCATATTTCCTATATATATATATATATATATATATATATATATATATATATATATATATATATATATATATATATATATATATATATTGCATTTTGTAATGTTTTTTACATTCTTTTCTGAATTGTCTTGCCAGTGTGTTTGTTTTTAGCCCTATTTAGAGACCATATTACCAGATTTCTTAAAGTACATTGCTCCACAAAACGACAAGCTCCCATTGTAAAAAGTATAAATACCATAAATTGACACTATAGTAAAAAAAAAACACACAAAACATTGAATTGCAAAAAATAAATAAATAAATAAATAAATAAATAAATAAACTAGAGCTTACACAGAAAAATGACGTTCATATTTGAAATCAGCACATCCAAATAAGGGTAAACGAGGTGTTGGTATCAATGCAACAAAAATATTCCCCAGTGTAATAAATCATAATTTAGTTAACACATTGACTGCCGCGTGACCCATGATTGGTCATTATGGTTTTGTTCCAGAGACCTCGTGACCCACCATTGGGTCACAGTAATTTCATGTTTATGCTCACGTACTACCCATGGGTCACCTTTTCTGTAGTTCTATATGGTAATATTTTTGCTGGCCTGTAAATCAATATGCTCAAATTGTTTTCCGAATTAAACATGTAGTTCTTTATTAACCGTAAAAATGAGAAAAGAAAAGAAAACTCTATAATACTTGCAGTCCGCTCATATAATGTACTCTCATTCGTATTGGTAGTCAATGTGTTTTAACACACACATGTATACGTGTATGTACAATATTACTCATCATTATTATACATCGCAACGCATTGCTCTACTTCTTCTAGCTTAAGGTGACTCTTATCATTCAAATTCTTTGTGATGATATAAATGTATAGCCCAGTGGAAATTGCGAAAGCCATTGGGAATAGAACAAATGCAACTCTGTCTTGGATGCTCCATATCTCCTTCTGTGGACTGTGACATAGTTTCTTCATACACAGTAGTCTTCTTCGTAGAATCCAGCAAAGTTTTTCCATCATGCTACCAGATGGCTGAAAGAAATTGACAGTTTTAGACATTGAAATTGTACCACGATCAATAATTTGTAATGACTAGATGATTTTGGATAATTTTGAAAAGTAGTGTCTATGTGATGCGACAAATAAAGATAATGAGAAGCTATAGGATTACAAGCTTTATTAGATTCAGCGGCGGATCTTGAGGAAGTCATATCAGTGAAAGTTACAATTTTATTGCTTCAAACTAAGGGAATGAGCCATTACCTGATGTTCTAATATTATTTATATAAGAATTGGTAGTTTATGTCTATTTTTAAAATGCAAATCCCTGAATAGCCGCCACTGATACCACTGATAGATTTATTAATATTTATCTTTGGAAGGTTATATGAACTTTACCCAAACTATAAAAGGTGTACCCAAGAAAAGGTGATTCCTCACATCAAAATAGGAGAAAAATGTTCATATGGACCTATGGAGAAAAGTGCATAGTTTGTGACCTAGGGTCTATCGAAAGTCGCCGTAAGGCTCAATTTCAACACGTGCTATTTCGAATTCGAGTAACTATGGAATGGCAGTCATATCAGTGTAAAGCAAGTCATCAAACACAGTATAAAAATACATATTAATCAACATGCAATGGATGTACAGGGGAATCTACAGGTTATGATTCTCAGCTATGTTTTTAACAAACTTTAAGGTGGATCCAAGATAGCTAAAAGATAAGCTTTGGCAGCAGTGAACACAGAATGCTTCGGCGAAGTTGGAAGTGTTAGAAACCGTCAGCTCTGCGTTTCCTTGTGTTCGGGTGTTACGATTTACTTTGTCACCGTATATTTAACCTTTTCTGACGTATAAGAGTAAAATAGAATATTGCAGCACTCGTTATTCCGAACACAAGCGCCAATGGTAATTTCGGTCTCTTAACATTTCCGACTTCCTGCCGAAGCATTCGATGTTCACTGCTGTCAAAGCTTATATTTTACCTACCTTGGATCCACCGTAAAGCTCATTTAACCAAACCTACTTAAGTAGTAGTCTACGAAATATATGGGTAGGATTAACAATTAAGACATCTAGATAATGAACGTATAATAATTGTAATTTACCTTAATGTCCTGAATTCGATCATACATTTGTTCGAGTAGTAACTGATTCTTAGTCTTCTTAGAGCTGTCAAGAGTAGCCTTTCTACCCAAGTACAAGACGAATGCGTACTGCAGAAGAGCCAGAAACACAAACAGAATGCAGAACAGGAGCCAGGCCTCCGTGCAATTTATTTCCATACTTGGCGGAACTTGTTCTCTAAAGTGGAAGAAAATTAATTATCAAGCCTCTTGTCTGCATCGGTGTAAACACAGTGAATTATTAACAATAGCAGAACTTAAGCTCTGATAGCTTTCTTCTTATCAAATTACGATAGAAAATATCATTTTCGCAATTAATAAAAAGGTAGTATTTTCGCAAAAGTACGAAAGGCCTGTTCACGTAATTTTTAACAAAATTGAAGAATATTAACTTGTATAAAATAGTGATTGCAAAAAATAAATTAAATTTACTAAACATAGTTGATATGTACCAAAAACAAAAGAAAGAAAGAAAAAAACTTCTTTCTAAGTTTCGCAAAAATCCTAATAGCTTCAACGCTCCAGTTTAATGCTTCGAAATTATAAAACGCTAAATTACTTGTCAACTTTGTTATTTTCTTTTCTTCGTTTACATTAATGTTCCTAAGATCCTGTGAAAACACGAGTTTCTTAGTTTTCATTAATGTTCCTAAGATCCTGTCACTACTGTTCTTGAAAACTGCAACCCTAAGAAAGAATAAAAATAAGTGAGTCCAAGCTTACAGGATTTGTACGGCAGAGCATGACGTAAGAACGACTACAATTTCATCACCGTTTTCACTCTATAGTAATCAATACTGAAAGCGGAAGTGGTTGATTTCAGCCACTTCTGGTTTGAATGTAAGATTAAGACAAAAGATGGTAGGCCTTCTATTCTCATAACGTTAAACCGACTTCCAAAAGATCGCTTCTCGTTGTCTTATTACTGTTGCGAAATGTAGATCAATATTGAAACGGAAAGTTGTGGTGGATTTCTACAACTCCAGGCTTCAGTTGAGAATTACGGATGGAGATGAAATGCATCCTTGGCATACTTAATGGATTGTGGGAATCCGCTTCTTGCTATCGACTAAAGTGATCAACGTTAAAACCAGAATTATTGATTTCTACCACCTTCGATTTGAATATCACATATCAATGAACTCTACGGGGTTTGTCCGTACAATAATGAGACTGGATTTGCTAACAGAATATATTGATCCGATCGGTACCTTTTGTTAAAATTCTTCAAAATAATCTCCTTGGACGTCGATACACCGCTGTCAACGCGATTGACCATGCTGGAAATGTTCCCTAGAAATCAGCTGCCGTAGCCTCTTTCAGGGACTCTTGGACAGGCTGTTGGATGGCGGCAACATAGTCGAAACGGTGACCTTTCAGGCTTCTCTTGAGCTTTGGGAACAGAAAAAAGTCTGGTGGGTCCATTTTTGTTGAAACCACTCGTTGAAGGGCGTCCAGATCGTTCATTTCTTCAACGGTCTTCTGTCAGTTCTTGAACTCATTGAACTACCGAAAAACCTGGACCAGGGCGTCGTCTTTGTAAATCTCCTTGACCAATTCAAGCGTGTCGGAAGCGGGTTTGCTCAGGTGAAATAAAATTTAATGGTGTAGTGCTGCTCCAGCAAACGCTCAATTTTCACTATTCACCATCTCTAAAATATTCACCATCTCTAAAATACAGTAACTTTTGAGAGCTCGGACACGACTGCCGACTGGTGCCACAAACAAAGAATATACAGTATATTCTTGTTTGTGCCCGGTGCATTACTTAGCTTAGACCCCTCACCACAAATTTCCACGCCGGGGAGCGCGTGCTGGCGACTAGAGCGTCGCATGGCAGCCAGTGTTTACATCATGGCCAAAATTGATGGGTGATCCGTCAAGTAGTTCTTGAGGCTTGCTGTCTCCTGGATGAACGGACGGACACACACGGACAACGAGGGACAGGGTAAATATATATATATATATATATATATATATATATATATATATATATATATATATATATATATATAAAGAGCTTTTTTAAACCAAATTCTTTTGAATCGCTTTCAGAACAGCAAATTAATGTACTTCGTTCTGTCTTCTAATAACTACCTGTTTATGTCAGCCTGTAGGCAATTATACTTTCTTAAAAGTCTTCAACGTTCAGTTCTTTTAGCTTTGAAGTTATTGAGGTATTTAGATTATTAACTCAGCACGTTCGTTATTCTCAATCTGTTTAAAATGTATTGCGTTTATACTTGTTGACATTATTTGATAGTTCTTTTGCAAAATATAGATTCGGTAGCAATCGATCGTTCTAGAATCGATAAATGTAAGATAAGGCAATTATCATTACTATTTTTTAACCCTGGACTTACCTGAGTGAATATGAATCATGCGCACGTATGTCACACGTAATAGCAATCATACAATTTTATGAGAAGAGAATACAAATACATAATAAGCAATGCATGTATTGAAGGTGTCACAGAGCTATTAGTATTATTAGCACAATATGTCACGTCACGTAATGCGTAAAAGTCACGTAAAGCTATTAGCATTATTATTGAGAAAAGCAAATAGCACCATATGTATAACATATTTTTAGTACTAATCAGGTGGGTATAAAAGTTGCAACTCAGCAGTTCTACCTGTAAAGTAGATATTTCTTTTTGGCTAAGAATGCCGACTTACTTTATGACAAATTGGTGATCGTACAAATTTACTAAAACTTCTCATCCAGTACAGACTTTGCTTGACGGAAGGAAGCAAGACCCTTCAGTTATAAGTAGAACTGCAAATTTTTTAATACTGTACATGTATTGTTAAAGTATTATCCCAAACTCGGGGAGAACTGTCCCCCTGACTTTCCAAATGATGCCACTTATCATTGACTAGTGTTACCCATGAGACGAGACAATAATTAATGTTTTGTCATCTTGCCCTGTAAATTTTGTAAAAATGTGGTCCTCCTTACAGTTCTTGGTGGAAAATGAAATTTGAAATTAATTCCAAAATTAGGTGAAGTCACTTAGGTTTTGGGACAACTCCTTCCGGAAAAAGTAGAATTTCCGGATTGCAAAACGCACCGCGGCCTAGGAATGCAAAAACATTACATATTTTATAATAGGGTACATGGAAAAGGACTAGCTCAGGAGAGTAATGCTCCCGGAAGTAGGAAAGGAACGGAAAACACAGTTCTGATTGGTTGGAGTTATGTCTTGCCACGTTGCATTCAAATAGCAGAATTCAGACGATTGTTGATGTCAGCCCTCGTGGCCGAGTGGGCTAGCGCTGCATGCTAGTAACGAAAATCTCTTTTGGCGTAAGTTCAAACCCGGCCCGAGGAAAGTTTTTTTTAACATTTTTTTACATTTTTATAACACCTTTTAAATTAAAATAATACGAAAATAATAATCAAAATGTGATTTACTTACTTTTGTTCAGATAAGTAGTAGTAGTAGTAGTAGGAACGGGTTAGAAGCCCCGCAGGGCTCGTTATGTTGCCCTTGTACTCCATGATATAAGGCTCGTTTTGTTCATCTTGTACTAACTAAATAATATAGATTTTGTGACCAACTTAAAACAACTGACTAGGATAGCGCGTAAAACAGCTGGCTAGAGTAGCGCGCGAAAAAAAACGTACTTCCGGGAGTATTACTCTCCCGAGCGGGTCGTCATGGAAAGCCGTCACTCGTTGCCGAATTGTTTTTAGCAGCCTTACGATTATGCCAAAGGACTGATTCCAACGCATAATTTACAATAATGTTCTTCGCAAATAATAGTTGCTAAGGAGAATGATGATGCGTAGATGAATTTCCCTAATTTTTTTTTTTTTTTGGGAAGGGTACATAAGACAACACCTTAAATTTAGAAATTGTCAAAATTTAAAATTTTATAAATGTTCTCTGGGACTCACAAAGGACGTATGCAAACCGTGACAGATACTTATGAAAATTAGTACCCTCAACCCTGACTACTTGTGGCTCGCTAATCATCATAGCGATAGTCACTCGATGCGGAAATGCCTTGTTTACCTGCTACGTATGTATAATACATATATCAAGCAGTAACTGAGTGAGGCTATGAAGAGTTATACCCCAAAAACGCAGGAAAAAGGCAGAAAGTGAAAAATGTGCGCACATAACCAGATACAAATGGGAGGGGGCCACGTGACTAAGAATACAGCACGTGTCACACAAGCAGTGTTGCCATCCAAACACAACCTCATAGTTTTCCTAATAGAACGTATACCATTGTATGGCATTATAACAATTGACATAAAACATGAAAGAAAATAAGCAAAATGTGAGTTACCAGTGTTGCCAAATAATGGAGATATGAGGCTGTAAATCTGAGAAATTATGGGATCCGTACAGAGAAATGAACAAATGTACAACAACCAGAAGACTGCAGAAGGAATAACTGTACAGTAGGGAGTAAAGTACAGCATGCATAGCATTCAGTGAGTAACGGATTTGATACAGATTAACCTAAAAAGGGCATATGTTAGAGTAGCCGTAGAAAGAAGAAGTCCTGTATGAGATAATGTGAGCAACAAGTCTTCCTGTAGCACAGCAATTCCAATGTCGTTTGTGTGCAATTGATGTCTCGAACTATTTCGGAGAGTTATAAAACGAACTGTCTTGGGGTTGCAACACTGCATGAAATCCTGCATGCATTCCTAACCACAGAAACGACGGCGTAGTGCCTGAAAAGAGTGCAGAAAAGCTGTGACAAGGAAGGTAACAAATCTGTGACAAGAAAGTACGTCAGCATTAATTCGCAAAGATTAATGACCTGTGATAGATGTCAGTCGAGAGTATAGAAAACTTTAGCATGTGAGACAACGATAAAGGTAAAACATACTGAATTCAAGTTACCAGTAATATACAGGCGCAAAATATTTTAAGATAATATACCAATACATACAACACAAAAGCTATAGATAGCATGATAAAATACGTAGGCCCTACATTTCTAGAACTGGCCACACACTCGATATGATATACCAAGCCCATTAGTTATTGGATGCTGTGCGTGCTGTGGTTTACTCCCTACTCCATATTTGTTCCTTCTGTAGTCTTGTTGTTGTACATTTGTTCATTTCTCTGTACGGACTCCATAATTTCTCAACGTTAGTCACATATCTCCCTTATTTGGCAACACTGATAACCCTCCTTTTGCTTATTTTCTTTCACGTTTTATGCCAATTGTTTTAATGCCAGAAAATGGTATACGTTATATTTGAAAAACTATTAAGTTTGTGTTGGGATTGCAATACTATTATGTTCTTCGTCACGTGCTCCCCTCCCGTAGGTATCACGTTTCCTGCATACATTTTTCATTTTCTGCGTTTTTCCGGTATTTTTGTTGTAAACTCGGCACAGCCTCACGCGGTCACTGTTTGGCATATATATTATACGTAGCGGGTTAGAGATGTTACAGAAAGTAGTTGAAAAGAACCCTCTTGTTGCAGATATGCACTTTATTTGACACCGGAATGGAGTAACGTCTTTAATTTTGCGTAGAATTGAGGATTTTTGGGAAAAGCATTTCCATAAATTGATCGTTGTAGCACAACGGAACACTAAGTGATTTTTTTTTTCGCTTTGTTCATTGTGAAACAGGCCGGTAGCCAGCCCAAAAATTTAGGGGGGGCCCGATCCAACAATATTAATGTTCATCACCATATTAAAGTTCATTTGCTAGCCTACCGTGAACATTTTAGAGGGGGGCCAGCAAAAATTTTGATGAGGCCCGGCCCCCCTAGACCCCCTGGATACGGACCTGTCGTGAAAGATAAGGTTTTTGCTCAGAATCCACAAGGTTTGCATCAGTTGCAACAACAGATCGGATTGTCGTTCGGGAAATATAAACGTAAACAGAAAGTTAAGTTTTGTTATCGGTTAGCTGGGTGATTTAATGATGAGAATTGTGTTAATTATGTATCGAGACAAATGGTTTCTAATTGAACAAACTTTGTCAAGAAATGTGCAATAAAACGTAAGAAACTTTCCGTTTTCGTTTCTAATTTTTGGAGAAAAAATGACTTTTATCTCACTCTCTACAGAAGGATAGCACATGATTATCTCAACAGGGTTTCACAGATATCCAAAAAGAAAAAGAAAAATAGTAGGTTGTCAAATGAGAGAGGTAGATAACTTAATGACGTAACAAGTTATTCCTCTTTCACAAATGAATTGGGGTTCTCGAACCTAGTACAAAACTTGAATAAGCTGAAATGTCAAAAATAACTCATGTTGAATGTTAGTTCTTTCTTTGTTCTTATATATTTTCAGAGAAACATTAGGATAGCTACAAGGGTGAGTCATAAATTTTCTTATTTGCTGGTACTTTTTATACCTGTATCTATTACAGTACTATGAAAGCAGGCTTACATTCAAAAGTATAGCCCCTCGCGTTCGAAGGTCTGCAGTCACATTCCTGCTGGTTCTTCGATTTACACATCGATACCATATATTATCCTTGGAGGCAAACAAGTCAATCACTGCTGTTTCCACCTTCTGCTGGCTGGTGAAGCATTATAATTTCAAGAAGTGCTCCATGGATGAAACAGATAGTATGCAAAAGAGGAAGGAACAAGACTATAGGCTAGGTGTGGCATCAGTTTGACATCATTTAGTTCCTGAATTTGTTGTTACATTTTGCGAGCCCCCCTTCCCTTTCGCATGACAAATGTTTTGGGTTACTACCACAGCGTTACGCTGGAGTTAGAACTCATAGAGTAACAGTTCATATATCAGACATTATTCCGCACTCATCTTCTTGCGCATTCAGTATATTGGCACTAAAATTTACTGAATATACAGATTGAGTAGCGACCTCGTGTTAAATAGTCCCCTTGCCACATTACCTCTTGGGCCAGTTTTACCCCGTATTTACGCTCGATGACAGCGTATACAGGTACCTGCTCTTTAGGTTGTGGACATATTGCAAAACTTATGACTTATCCTTGTATTCTCTCCAAATATTGAATATAATGTTAATCCTACCTGCTGGAAGCGAACAATGTTATCAGCGCCAACAGCGTAGTAACTAAGAGCACCATTCTTCCAGGAACTAGCTCCGGTGGGACAAGGAAGCTTCCCCATGATACAATGACAAAGAGAGTGCTTGGCAGATAGCTTTGTAAAATGTGTCTCTTCACCAACCTATTAAGCACTATATAGAATCTCAGCACTGAAACCTTCTTTGTTCCTGAGAATAATATTAATGTATAATATATTAATAGTGATGTATAATATATATTATATTCATTAGTTAAAAGGCAACTGTTATACAGATATTGATATAAACGAAATGCAAACAGCTCAGTATGGTGCAGAAGCAGAGCAGAAACATGGAAGTTGTACCACTGAAGCAGTAGCGTATGAAATATGTGTTAGCAAACTAATCATGTTGTGCAAAAACTATTAGCACCGAAAGTGAATCGATTCTGATAAAGCTACATCCTCATGCCGTAAACGTTACCAACAGCTAATGGCCCACTTACCGGTAAATATCTATTGTCGGAGGATTGCCACTAGTGTGACACGAGTGGCAGGCTTTCGTCGAGTCAAAACAGATATCTAGAATCGGGGTGTTGAAGTTACCACCGTGTTGCAGGAGGACATCGTTTTGGTCCGCGCTGCTTCGATTCGTCGCCGAGAATCGAGAAGAGACCAACACAAACTATCGCCAGTCATGTGCTTGTGGTTATTATTATATATTATTTTTCCTGACGAATTGTTCCTAAAGTGAGCTCGGGGGTCAAGAGTAGCCCCTACCTCTACCTCATGAAGTGAAAAATCTTAAGATGAGTGCTTATAATGATACGAATTTAGATGGAAACTATCGCCGATCATTGGAAAGTGAATATGGGAGAACTATGAAATAAAGTAAATAGACGCGCGTCATTATAAAATTACATGGCGAACGCATTTTATCTGATCTCAAACGGTTATCGTCAAATATGCTCAGTTAAAAGAGAATTCTGATTGACCAAATTAAAAATACCTCAACGATCTATCCCTGTACAAGCGAGGTTTTCTTCAACGCCTCTGTGGCGAAATCGAAAGAACACGCGCCTAGTAATCATAAGGTTGGTGGTTCGCGCTCCCCCCAGGGTACTTTTTTTTGGTGTTTTGAGACTCACCTTAATGTAAACAAATCAATTGCCTGTATATAGGCAATTTAACATATTTTGGGGATGTGGTTCATTGGCGTTTCGTCGCGTCTCTGCCGCTGGTAGTATAACTTTCAAAACGGAAGTGGGGCCACCGTGGGTCGTCGCTGCGGGGCCATCAATTTTTAGCGAGATGTCGCTAGTTGCCATCGGGGGTCCACCAAAGCTTTCGGCATGGGGATTGTAGTACTTTCTGATGCACACTTCATTTATTTCATCATTCATGAACTTCGATTTGCTGTTGAAAGATCCATAATGAATACCATACTCTGACGACATATGGCGTGACCGTCCCCGGTCTGTATATCACCACCCATTATTCCATATTCGAAATGGGCCAATAAAGCTGACATCACCACAGTTTCGCGGAATTAAGCCATTGACGGCGTCGGTACAATCTACCCAATTCCGTATGTCCAACCAATTATCCATCATGCCATTTACTAAAAGTTAGTCTCAAGGTTGGTCCATAAGATAAGAGTTCGTGCGCTGAAATCCAGCCATGTTTAGCAGAGGAAATCCAACTTCAGTAATCTGCATAAGTGTCATCTGGCAGGAGATTAGTATTAGTTTGTAGTCACGATAGAAAAGCCTTGAGTATGTTTGATTGATATTGGAAAGGTTCGAGTAGTTACATAGAGAAGAGGTCAAAGCTAAAGGACGAAGCAATTTCATTCGCCAGTGCACAAAAATTTACCCACACTGTTTCATGATTGTGGTGGATGGACTTTGTTAAGGGGAAAGTTATAGTTTCGTCAAGCTATAAACAATATGAAAATCAATGCAGCGTATTATAGGATACAGTTTTGATGAATATTTACGACAATGATATCTCCATTGTTTGGAGCGGACATTAAACAGGTGAAACTGCAACAGGACAACGCTTCCAATCACATAGCCAAACGTCGTTTTCATTTTATAGACGGACAGAAGTTAGAACTGAAATTCGTTCTATTCCTTTCACCGATACTCTAGTGAGGAGTCTCGAAGTCAGCTCAGTGGACGTGCCCTAAGAGTTCTAAGAAGCTTTATTTCTTCTTGTAAGCTGCGCACAGATTTTTCTCTCTGGGAAGCGTCTCAACATGAGATGGATAAAATAGCCCTGAAAACATCTGCAAAGATGTTTTTTTCAGTGGAAAATGTGCTGTGTGTCAATCAAGAGAGATGGTCGTCACATAGAAGTGGAAGAGTAGGCTGACATAGGTTACAGAACACTTCAAAGTCGTCTATTTGGAAGCCTATCATTTATTGGTATATTAACTAACTCTATGACCTATGCAACCCTGAAGTTCAATGCCGCGTTCACAAAATCTCTCCATTGACTTTTGTCCTTAGCAAGCTGAATCCAGTTTCTACTTTGTACTCCTATTTCTGCGAGATCCATCTTAATATTATCCTCTTATCTGCGCCTAAGCAGGCACGTAACCAAGGGGGGTCTAGTGGGTCCGGACTCCCCTTCGAAACCAGAAATGAAAAAAATTAAAGAAGAATGAAACAAAAAGAAACGAGAACAAGAAGAATCAGCATTAAAATAAAAAGCTGCAGCAAGCTTTTGGTTATTCTTTCTTATGAAGAGATTTATATTACTTGTAATGCAGGTGGCGAATGAGCAGGATATCCTGGAAAAGTCAAGGAATTTGAAATTTCTAGAAAAGTAACGGAATTCTCAGAATTTCTGCTACTACTAAAAAAAAAACTTCCAAGCTTTCGAAAGCATAATGCCGTTCTGTAACAGTGTGGACACTTTTTGTTATAATTTTTCGTCATCGCTTCTCTGCAGTATCAAACATGGTATTTCAGAATCAGTTTTCTACTGCTCCTTTAACCTGTCATTTGGAACAGATAGTAGTTGAAAACAAAAATAGTTATGTAGAAAAAAAGTTCTGAACATTTGATTCATCAGAGGAAAGAACGCAGACATTGTAAAATATTTTACAATGCATAATTGGATATGTACTTTTTATAATAGTTGAAATCATAAGGAAAGATAAATTGTTATATTTGAATGAACAAAGGAAGAAACATAAATATTGTAAAATCTTTTTCAATACTTTATTTTTTATTCTTTTACTCGAGATTTCTTCATAGTTTATTATTATTACTAACATATCCTCATTTTATTGTCCTAACAAACCAATATATGATGCCAGTAAAATAGTTTAGATTCATCGAGCTCCTGGCGTTACATCCACACGTCCCCCACCCCCCTATTACAAAATCCTGGCTAAACGACCAAATATATGTTGCCAGTAAAATAGTTTAGAATGATCGAGCCCCTGGTGTGATGATCACAGTATTTCATGTTACGGACCCCCCCCCCTTTACAAATCCTGACTACATGCCTGGCCTAGGTCTTCCTAATGTACGTTTCCGATTCGATTTCCAGTAAAAAGAAAAAAAACTTTGAAAGCGTTTCTACTTTATTTCATTCTGGCTACATGACCTGCCCACCTGAGCCTTCTAACTCTTGATGACTCTAAAAATGTTTGGTAACGGTATAAAATATGCGGTTCGTCGTTATGAAGTTTCTGCCACTCCCCATTCCCGTTCCTATTGGGTTCGAATATTCAACTCAGTATTTTATTCTCAAATACTTTCAGTCTGCGTTCTTCCTTCACAGTAAGCGATCATGTTTCGCAACCATATGCACAATAGATATGATTATCGTTTTATATATTTTAAGCTTCAAATTCCTCGACAGAATTCGCGACGGCAAGAGATTTTCAACTGAATAATAACACGAATTCCCTGCTTTTAATCGACATTCATTTCTTTGTAGATGTGATTTTGGTCTGTTAATATTGAGCCTTAAAATTTGAAAGTATCAACTTTGTCGAAGGTATTATTTGACCCGTCCATAATTTGCAGTATTACTATTCCGCCGAAATTCCATTTACTTAGTTTTCTCCTGCATTTACTTCTAAACTCATGTCTCTATAAGCGTTTAATAAGGCTATGCATTTCTTTATATTGTTCACCTATCATCCCCTATCAGATTTACCTAATTAGCATATGCCAAAACCTGCTGAATATCATTCAGCTCTAGGCCCTGGTTGTTCTTTTTGATTTTCCTTACAACGTATTCCAGAATAAAATTAAATAATAATGGCAACACATATTGTTTGAAGCCATTCTCGATGGAAAAGTTCGTGGACAAGAACTTTTTTACTCGGACTTTATTTTGGAATTCATTTAAGCACATCTTAATTAATCTAACTAGCTTTCCCGGCATTCCAAATTCTGTATGAATATTATATAATATTTCTTTCCTAACCGAGTCGTAGGCCTTATTAAAAAAAATAATTGATGCACCCTTGAATTGTATTCCCACTTCCTTATGAGCACTTGTCGAATGGTAAGTATCTGATCGTTAGTTGATCGATTTCGCCTAAATCCACACCGATAAGCTCCAATAATTTCATCTACGTATGGGATTAATCTTGCTAATAGAACGTGTGAGTAAATTTTATAGAATGTTGACAGAAAACAAATCCCTCGATAATTATTACAATCAGTTTTGTCCCTTATTTTGTGAATTGGAACAATGATCGGTTCTTTCTACTCTTGTGGCAATTCCTCCTTGTTCCAGATAGGGAGAGGGAGTTTCTTTATCGTGTTCCACAATTTTCCACCTACAGTTAGAATTAATTCAGGCGGAATTTAGTCTACACTTGGAGATATTTTAAAACATTCTTCATAGCGATTTGTATTTCTGTTCGGCTAGGCTTTGGTGTGTACATTTCCGTGGTATAACATACGGTTCTGGTGTGTACATTTCCCCTTCTCCATGAAGATTAGTTTTTGGCTACGTGTTAAGCAAATCTTCCAATCTATTCAAGATGCTATCTTTATCAATGAGAATTGTTCCTCCGGCTTTCTTTAACATTTAAGCGCGAGGTTGATATCGTTGATACCCTTTTGCAAGTCTCGAATGTTTTTGTTTTTACTATCACTGATATATACTTTTTCTACTTATTCGCTTAAACAATATTGTTTATATTTCATAAATCATTTTTTAAAAAAACACACTATCATGTTACTTGTCTGGAAAATCGAAAAATGGTGTTTACTCTTGGGGATGAGTTTTCTTCGGACAATTTTGTTGATAGTTCATAGATAAATATTTCATTAATAACCTAACAATATGGGACAACTCATTTGTTCTATAAAATATACGAATCATAGTTTATTCCAGGGGGTGTATTTTTTCAGATGATTTTCTCAAAAGTAACTCACTGTCAGACTATTTTCTTCATAGTTGATAAGTAAATATTTATTAATAAACTGACCATATCGTATAACTCATTTGTCCTGAAAAAATCTTCAAGGGGTAGTTTGTTTTGGAGTGAATTTTTTCGGTTGATTTTCTCAAAAACGACTCAGGCGATTTTGTTTATATTTAGTAAATAAATATTTCCGTAAAAACATGGCATTATGACGTAACTGATTTGTTCTGAAAAATTCTACGTAATTTATTTTGGAGAGTGAATTTCTTCTGAACGATTTTCTCAGAAACAACTCAGGCGATTTTCTTCATATTTTATAAATAACGATTTCATTATATCCTGGCAATACTGCGTAACTCTTTTGTCCTGAAAAATCTACGATAGTCTAGTAGCTTAGCAGCATAAAAGAGCCGAATTGTGCAAAATGTGATACCAACATGCCACTTTCAGGGATGATAGGCCTATTAATAAGAAGTAAATCCTGATATAGAACCACCTCGGCGTGGGTCTTGTTTTAGGTATATGACGTCATCAATATGGCCGCCAACGAATTTCGATTTAACTGAGTTTAAAAATGTATAACTCCATTACCATTCAAGGTAGAAACTTCGTTTCTCCTTAATTTTGCAGAGAATACATTGTACCTCTATTATCATTATAAATAATTGTCTTATATTGCCGCCATTTGTAAATATGGCGTTTCAAACTGGAAAAAAAAATATTTTCAAAGCGAGTTTCTATGTTTTATAGCAAATAACTTTGAAACTGCTATGATTATGGAAAAATACTTCGAAACAATCGTCAAAGGTGATTTCAATAGCTTTCGAACGCGACCAAAATCATTGATGTATCTCAACAAATAACTGAGATAATCAATTTTTTGTGGGACTAAATGTCGAACTTTCGTGAATAATGTTCGAATGTATCCGTAGATGTAGTTACATGGCATTTGTATTTCCATTGGTCTTTTGATAATAGGAACATAGTACCGCTACCAGTATGTTCCTTTTAACTTGGAGAGTAGCAAATCACAAGTGTTTATCTTCTGTCCGTGCTGAAAACCCTTTATAACATCATAAATCCAAGATGGCCGCCGCGGTTTATCTCCGGTATGAGAAGTGGGAATTTCTCGCTACAGAAAAATAATAGAAACATGCAATAACCGTCAATCTCTTTCTTTGGATGTGAAGAATCTTGACATAACATGTGATTGGCTCCCCTTTCTGTCTAGAAGCCAGTATATGACGTCATAAACACAGTATGGCGCCATGGCTTACATACGGATTATGAAAATTATCTATTTCTCTCATTAGAGAAACGAGAGAAACGCGCAACAACCACCAATATCTTTTTTCATATGTAGAATTATAAAGTAACATAAGTTATTGTCTTTTCTTTGAGGCGAAAGGCGCGTATATTACGTCATAAGCCCAAGAGTCATCGTCGACTCTTAAATATGAATGAAGAAAATTATGCCTTTCTCACCTAAGAAAGGTGATAGAAAAGTGCAAATCTACTATTTTTTCTCCTTAAATAAGTTGGATCATGAAGTAACACAAAGTTGTATCGTGTTTGCAAAGGTTAGTATTTGTCTTGTTTAAGTGTATAACATCGTTATACAAAGTAGGTATTTTGAATATTATGTTATGCATTAAACTGAAAAACTAACAAAGCTGAAATTATGCATTATTCGAAAATAAATTTGAAATAATTCTCTTTAACACTAATTGTCCGAAAGTGAATAGTTTTCATGTTATTAAACAAAGTATTATGCGCTATATGAAAGTATAAGGCTTGCACTAGTATTTGCGTTATATGAAAATTTTAAGGAATATGGGAACTGTGCATTTCGAAAGACATATTTTACATTTACAACATTTTTAATCAGTCCAATGAGAATGTAATTGTCTGAAAATTATGCTTTTCATATTATTTTACAAAAAGGCGTCATATTTTCAAACCACCGCCCAGCTGAATTTGATATTTTTGGAATTTGTATTAAAATGTTTATGAAACGGATTCAATGTATAAATTTAACACTATATCAGCGAGAGATAAATTTACAACACAATAAACAGTTATGCAATTAAATATGTTAAGAATTTAGAAGATAAAATATTAGTGATATAGTATGACTATTAATTTAACATCTGAAACGTACTTCAGAGAACTAAGGGGAAGTAATTTTTGTTAATCACATTTCTTATTTAGACAAGATCAACTTACAATAAAATGATCTCGATCACCTGTCCATCGCAGGTACACAATAAAGTGCACACTAACCCCAACAATATTGACAAAGAGTCTTGCAACCATAGCGAATAAGTTCTCAACAGTGCGCAGAAACCTCCGGAAGTAAGGACCAGAGAGGATAATAACCACGATCCACCTTCTTTCAACCCCTTTACAAATTTCGGGTATTATGTGCACTTTATGGAGAGCTTGAGACCAGTAATACCCGGCCTGTTAGGCAGCTCGCAGACAGTGTTGAAATAAGGCTGCCTCTGTAGGTGGGATCCCTTCGTAAGAACAATTCTTTTTCGTCATTAATCTTTGTCGATAGTCGTTAACATTTAGTAAAGAACTAGAGGGATCGTACAGGAGTACGGTGAAGCGTTAAAGAGCTGCAAAGTCCTGAGCTGAAATTTCAGCAGGAGTAACTGAAAGTTTGATGAATGTATCCGTTATTTCAGGGAATGCTTGCCGCACCTACCAAGCTGTCTTCTTGCCACGACCACCAAAAGCGGACACTGTGTCACACCCTGTAAATGTGTGCGAAAAGAGCAGGGCTTTTGAATGAGACTTTCCTAGGCTTGTTGCAATTTCATGGATAGGAATATATCTTTTATTTTTACCAGTCCCATATTCAATCCACAAGTGTGATACATTGAGCTCAAAGAATAAAGCAATGACAATAACAACATCAGAATCGACCGTTTTAATTGATATATTCTTATGTCCGCGGTTGCTGGCATGCAATGCATGCAGGAACATGCCTGTGTTCGCTTCTTCTTGTTTGCAGGGCATAAGGCTTGTTACGTCCATATTAGAGTTTGCTGATGAGGTATCATCACATGCACACACAATCTCTCTCTTATCATCAGAATCATTTATGTTCTGTTAGTGTTTACACAGAAGTCGAAATAAATCAGTTTTGTTTTCAGAATTATTCAAAAACAATGCCCATTTTTTGGGAGTCAGTGTGGAGTCTTTCACAAGTATTCTTGGTCCTTTTCTTCGTTGGTCACGTTCTTCTTTTCTCAGACTGTCGGGATCATAATTGTCAAACATTATGTCCATTCTGACGACATCATTCGCAAACTTTTCTAAAAATGGTTGAAATGTGTTAGTGTAATACATAGAAAACGTCTGTCCCGGAATAAACTTCAGCATGTAAGCTAATGCTGCTCCATCAAATATAACACGATACACTAGGTACATCGTATTGTGATGTTCCAAGTGGTTCTAAGCAAGAAAAAACATCTGATTTTGTTCCCTTGCGCAATTGACCATTTGAAGAGAGTGACGGAGAATACGAAAGTTTCGTGAGCAAAGAAATCTTTGATGTCTCCACCTAGACTTTGACAAGCTATGTATAAACGAGAAAACAGGCTACAGTCACTCTTTAAAATTGACTCCTTGAGTCCTTTCTTCGTCCCTTCTTTTTGCGATGTGTGAAAAAGCTAAAATTTATTTCTTTTAATCGGTTCTCTTAAAGGTGTCTGGCATTCGATGAGCCGTTTCCGAACAAGTGTTTTGTACTGTTGCTTTCCCAATTCTTCTGCTTTGAAGACAGACTCATCTGCTTTCTCATCCATAACAGCATATGTGGCAACGCATATTAGGGCACCATTTTCTTGAGCAAATGGATTTCTGTCATCATCTTCACATGCATTTATTAAAGCTTTCACATGTTTTTTGAACCTAGAGGAAAAAGCGTCTGTATCTTTATGCTGACTGTGATAATCTCAATCGTCAATTATTCCTGTTTCTTTCTCAAATTCGGTTAGTAATCCTGCAATTACTGGTCCCGAAACCATCCAACGCAGAAGAGCACTTTCATTATCAAATAGACCAATGCCACCTCCTTCACATTTTAGATCCTTATTACATTGTTCATGTACCTGGTCGTGGGACATGTACGAATATTTACTGTTTGTCTTTCTTCCCACAAAATTACCTTTCTGAAATTCATTATATACTTGTGGGTTTCGTACATTCAATTCTCCCAAAGACTTTACGAATACTGACATCCAACGGGCATAATTGATATGATCCAGGGCGAACACCCAGGGACAAACCAGATCCAATGCACTACAATAGGAGGAAAATTTCGCCGATTGAATACTGTCCAGCAAATAAAAAAGAAGTGATTCAAGGTACATGGCTGTGTACCAAAATTTGAATTGGGCCAGGAAAAATAAATCATATAATATTATGCATAACACATATTTAAGAGTTAACAGCAATCTTGGGTTTATGACGTAATATACTCGTCTTTCGCCTCAAAGAAAAGACAATAACTTATGTTACTTTATAATTCTACATATGAAAAAAGATATTGGTGGTTGTTGCGCGTTTCTCTCGTTTCTCTAATGAGAGAAATAGATAATTTTCATAATCCGTATGTAAGCCATGGCGCCATACTGTGTTTATGACGTCATATACTGGCTTCTAGACAGAAAGGGGAGCCAATCACATGTTATGTCAAGATTCTTCACATCCAAAGAAAGAGATTGGCGGTTATAGCATGTTTCTATTATTTTTCTGTGGCGAGAAATTCCCACTTCTCATACCGGAGATAAACCGCGGCGGCCATCTTGGATTTATGACGTTATAAAGGGTTTTCAGCACGGACAGAAGATAAACACTTGTGATTTGCTATTTTCCACGTTAAAAGAACATACTGGTAGCGGTACTATGTTCCTATTATCAAAGGACCAATGGAAATACAAATGCCATGTAACTACATCTACGGATACATTCGAACATTATTCACGAAAGTTCGACATTTAGTCCCACAAAAAATTGATTATCTCAGTTATTTGTTGAGATACATCAATGATTTTGGTCGCGTTCGAAAGCTGTTGAAATCACCTTTGATGATTGTTTCAAAGTATTTTTCCATAATCATAGCAGTTTCAAAGTTATTTGCTATAAAACATAGAAACTCGCTTTGAAAATAATTTTTTTCCAGTTTGAAACGCCATATTTAAAAATGGCGGCAATATAAGGCAAGTATTTCTAATGACATTAGAGGTACAATGTATTCTCTGCAAAATTAAGGAGAAACGAAGTTTCTACCTTGAATGGTAATGGAGTTATACATTTTTAAACTCAGTTCAGTCGAAATTCGTTGGCCGCCATATTGATGACGTCATATACCTAAAACAAGACCCCCGCCGAGGTGGTTCTATATCAGGATTTACTTCTTATTAATAGGCCTATCATCCCTGAAAGTGGCATGTTGGTATCACATTTTGCATGATCCAGTCGCTAAGCTACTACACTACGAGGAATAGTTTATTCTTGGGAGTGTGTTCTTTTTCGGATTATTTCCTCGAAAATTGTTAAGATGAATTTGTTCATATTTCATAAATAAATGTTTCATTAATAATGTTTTGTAATGTATTCCATAGGGGAAAAATCACAATGGGTAGTTTACTCTTGGGTATGAGTTTCATTTCAAACTATCTTCTCAAAAACGACTTACGTTAGACGATTTTGTTCATATTGTTCATATTTCATAAACAAATTTTCTATTATTATTCTTATAATGTAGCATAAATAACCTCCATGAGAATATACATAAGGGGGTAGTTCGCTCTTGGGGTGACTTTTTTGCTTCACAATTACGTAAAATAGCAGTCAGGCGATTTTGTTAATATTTTATAAACAAATATTTTATTATTAACCCTGCCATAAAGTTATTTCTTACGGAAAATTCTACAAGGGCTAGTTTACTTTTGGAGTGAGTTTTCTTTTGGGTGAGGTTTTCCGAAAACGTCGTATAATTTTGTTCCTATTTCACAGGAAAAATATTTTATTAATAACTGGAGCACAACATGAGTTCGTTTAAGGAATTGGAGCGAGAAAGTTTGGTACGGTGGCTCGTATCCTTTATTCTGTAATAAAATTTTAAAACTTTCAGCACAATATAACAAACATTTATAAAGAACTGGCCTGTACTAAGAGATCAGAAAATATGATTAAGAGCAGGTTCTTGTACATAAAAAAGAATAAATTTCAGTGATATGGGTGGGGCAAGAAATGAGTAACTTTGGCCTGCCTTCCACGCATTAAACCAGATAGTCGGGAGCCTATTGTGTTAGTAACTGATGTTAAGGTTAATATATGACCAAACCATTAAAGGAAAGCAAAACAATAAGATAAATTTTCTTTGGAAAGAGCCAAGAGTAAGGTAGACCTAGTCAATACAACATTTTATCTCACAATAGTGGTCCTGACTTGAGGAAATGTTTGAGACACGCGCACAAGGCATGTTCTCCTAATTTTAATTTTATCTTTCACGTATTCCTTAAAACAGACTTTAATGATTTTTAATTTTTTGTATTTTCGTCTCAATCATCATTTTGCTCTTTAAATGAACCTGTTCTATATGTTAATATTGCGAATATACTCTTCTGCTATTTAAGTAGTTAAGGTGCACACAATATTATTCTTACCTCCTGCCACTACTTTCACCATTTGTTGAGGATGGGCACACATTTCCACTCTGTAGCTCGGTAACTCCATATGCTCGTATTTTACTACATTTTTTTCGCCCCACACCAACCCCAACTCTTCCAAAGAAGGACCAACTGCAAATATAAGTAAAATTGATGATATTCAGTGTACTTTTTAAAACATATTTCTGTTGTACTATGACGAAACATGAAATATTTTTTATACAATGGGCGTAAAGTCAATGCAGTCTTAATTACCACTATAATACTGTATATTTATTGCCTTTATCTACAGTGGCATAACTAAAGGCTTGTGGGCCCTCTGCAACAGCGTGGAATGGGACCCTTTCTCTACGTCCCACTTCATGATTTGGGGCTTAGGGCTCCCGCAATGCGGGGTCTTTGGGAGCCCTTATTTACGCCCCTGGTTATCTATTAAACGCGTTGAACGTCTGCATTCGCTCCTTGATGATTACCTATTTACGTTTTGTAGTATAACCCGGTAGCAGTAAATTTTGAAGGCTGACTCAACTTCCTCCCGTAAGATGAAATTAGATTGATGCCTTTAGGTTCGCACCCCGGTGAAATCCTATTGCTGCCGCTAGTGAGGTTGGTCTTATTGCAGGTGAAAAAAATGAAAGTGGAGAACTTGCGGAATCCCGTCCAATCCCATCGATACCTTTACATGCGTTGCAACTAGGCGACTTGTTTACGTATACTGTATCTTAATTTAATCTTAACAATTATTGTAGTGTGTGAAAAACATGTTACACTACTTCAATATTTCGTAAAATTTATATTAAAAAAATATGAAATAGAATCGCTAGAATAATTTCCATAGGGATATAAAATAAGAAGTCCTGATTGACAGATGGACGCCTAGGCCGAACTGCTGAAGCAAGAATCTTGAAATTTCAACAGTACATACGATTTGTGACGTAAGGTACCAACAAGGAAGAATTTTTGGAAATTGGATGTGGATGAAGCGGTTTCAATGATAATATTAAGATGTCCACATATCGGAATTCCTTAATAGTAATATACTTGATAATGTTTAACTATTGACTTGTCTGTATTATTAAAACTTTGTATTTTATTTACTATTACACAACTATGAGTATTAAAAGGTTGTATGATAAATTTTGTAATAGAACTGACAATTAGAAAGGAGGTAGAAAGATGGAGAAGGAGAACTGAATGAAATTATACATAAACCTATCACTATACAGATTTCTGTTACGAAGTACCATTGTATTTTACTATTGTTTATGCACGTATATATTATGTGTATTCATCTAAATGTACGTGTTGGTTTTTAAAACTTAATAAAACTAAGAGGGAGGTCAAAGTGGTTCCAAAGATGCTTAAATTTTTACCAGCTCTGGGAATACCCCTTTTGACCTTTATGTTAGAAATATGGAATTTGATATTTGAGCTTTCCATTAGATGCTAATTAAGATTTAGATGCTAGTTTCAAAGTTTTTCGATATTTGATCTAGAAGGGAAGAAGAATGATGAACAGTTTGCAACTATTATATTAAGATGTTTACATCTCAAAATTTATCAAGTTTAGAGATATAAAATTTCGTAATTGAACGTGTGTTTCAACGCTGTTTTAATATTTGACCTAGAAGGGAAGAAATAGGGATAGAAACAAAGAGGGGTTGGAAGATTCACTTATCTAGGTCAAATGCCAATAAGCTCTGAAACACATGTTTAACTATTTTAAATGAAATATCTAAAAATTCATTTCTCCAAACTTTTGATTCTGAGATATGGACATTCTATAATTGAAAATTCGACTTGAAAGAGATGGGGTACGTTGGCTCAGTGGTAAAACGCTTAACTGTGATGCGTGGGATTTCTGCTTCGACCCTCGACCTGTCCGTGGGTTTCCTTGGGTACTCTCATTTCCTCTCACATTATCATTCCACCAATTCTTCCATCAGCCTTCGTTTGCCTAAATCATCCCTCTTCCTGAGCCTAACGGGCGTAATCGTGGAATGCTAAACTCAAAGATTTCATTTCATTTTTTCGACTTGAAAACGGGTTAAATGGGGGTATTTGATTGTTATAGAAAGATATTCATATCTGAGAATTCCTTAATTTTAGAGACTTGAATTTTGGTATTTGGATTTTTCGTTTAATTTAATGTATTTACTTATTTATTGTATTTTGAACATAACAAGTTGGTATCTATTCAATGTGAAAATCAATCGATACGTACACAGTTACAACACATGAACTTTTCTACTATTTTCTAAATAATATGCTCAAAAGAGTACATCGGATATAACTTATTCCTAGGTTCCTGGACTTCTTATTTCATCACGACTATATATAGTGCATCTTTTTCTAATAAGCAATATACCAAATATATTCGTACATTGCGATGATTCGTGAAATGTTAGTAGCGTATTTTCCTGTTCGGAAAATGATAGATTGTTCATAATAGACTACTGTTAAATCTATCTCATTATGTATAAGCCTGTTCAGAAAACACAGAAGAAAATTATATATTCTTATTTCAAGGAAATGTAATATGAATACAGTTATGCGAAACATGGTTGCGTAGTTTGGTTTACAACGCAATAATACAATTGCAAGATATAACATCTTTTTAACATTTCCTATTTTAAAAAAATAAATGCTAGTTTTTAATTGCCTCAATGCATACACATATAATGTATTAGTACTCACCATTTTTGCCTAATTATTTTACATTTGAAATTTAACAATCAAACTTACGGTTTCGTTCAAATGTAACATTCAAATTCATATCTATTAACAGTTTTCTTTTTCTTCATCTTTGTATTACTATTATTAATAATGTTAATGGACGAAAATGTTATCCCGAATAGTTCATAAATTGTCTACAAAAAGATTTCTTCTAATTCTTTCCCGATTGGCAAAGTTCCCAAAATAACTGACATATTTCCTCGTTGAATAGCTATACTAGTGCGCTGTATGATAAATGCTCTCCTGATTTTAGCGATATGCGTTGGACAAATTCATTGATAAAATTAACCCCCTCTTGACCCCATGAACCACTTGATTCAGTTGCTATTGTAACAAACAGTATTTCAGCTAAATGAATGAAAAAAAAAAAAAAAAACACGGGTTAGAAGGAAAAGTGGTGGAAATAGTTTAGTTATGTAGGACAAATATTTTTTTTTTTAATCTGAAGCAGATGTTTAATTATTTTATTTGTAAACTTAAATACCTAATTTTATGTTCTTATACAGTACATCTTATTGATATAAAGATATCATTCATCTGTCTCGGCGTATGTAAACAAATTCATTTAAAGTGAAATGAAATAAACAGAACAATGAAGTTGTACTTACTGACTACAAAATTAAGTGGACATACTTGTATATCAATTGGATACATTGAGAAATCGAAGTCACAGGAAATAGTAAGAAATGCCCTAAAGAAAGAAAGAAAAGAAGGCAGGTTTACATTTAATAAAGTTAATACTCTCTTTAAACTGCATTTCATCTTACAATTCGGAAGATATCGCGTGAATGATTTTGCAAACAATACTATTACATGTATACACTTAGATGAGTTACATACAGTATATATATATATATATATATATATATATATATATATATATATATATATATATATATATATATATATATATATCACATACTCAACTGGTTCTAAATACATATTTTCAATAATAAAGTACGACATGCTTCATGAGTACTTGCTCCCACAGACGTTGGAACTGTAACCAAACTTAATCTTCCAACACAACAGAGCATCTTCTCAGTTGTCTCCAGATGTTAGAAACCTTTTGAATCGCCGTTTCCCTGGGAGATGGATTGCCTGTGGTGGACCAATCGCCAGACCCCTCCGCTCTCGTGATAACACCCCAAGGATTTTTTTTATTGGGATATGTCAAGGATCGTGTTCCAGATCTTTCTGCACTTGGTACATGGATTGTTGCGGTTCAAGAAAATATTGATGATACTATACTGTAGTGTGTATGGATGGAGCTCGAATATCGTCTTCACATCCTGAGAGCAACTAGAGAGGCATGTGTAGAAATGTAATTAGCAATAAAATTTTTAGATGTTGAACAAGTTACCAAAAAAAAAAAAAAAAAAAGTCTCCATCTCATATAATTTACGAGCTGTGTTTCATTCTAACTGTAGCAGGACTTTGTGCACATCCTGTATTTTCTATATTTCCCCTTTATGTACCCTTATAAATATGAATAATTCAAATATAGGGTACCAAAACACGAAAAATTTACTGATAAAAATAGACGATTCAAGCCAGTGATGGGCAAAATACGGTCCACGGGTCAGCTGTACCCCTTTGAAAGGTTCTATTTGGCCTGCGACATGGTTCCTGATCTGACGAATGAAAAGAAGGGTAGGTTTCTTCGAAATATTTGTATTAAAAACAGATTGACAAATGAGCATTTAACTGACAAATGAAAACTTCTGATAATCAGATTATGAGAAACTTCCATTATTAATAGGGTTTAGTATATTACAAAAAAAATTGTAAAATGTGTCAATGTTGCTCTTAATAAATTATATTGACCGCATAAAAGTTTTTCTTTTTATTTGGCTTTCCAGAAGAAAATCTCCGTCACTGAGTCAGGCTACAGATAAAAATTGAGTTACATTTCAAATGCATAGATTGCATCCAATCCTGTGTGTTGTCTACCTCAATTCCCAGAATAATTACATTGTGTATAACAGATGTAGCATCAACACTGAAAATACTTTAGCATCATGGAAGGAGCACCACAAAGCATTTTTCTCTGACTATAGAAGCAAATAGAACGTAATATTTTTCGTAATTGGAATCCCCACTCTATTTAATGTGCCCACTGCAAACATTCCTCACATCAGCTGTTTTCTGAACCCCTCATACAATTTTAGAAAAAATATGAATATTACTGCTATCATCATTACACTAATATTCGATATTATCATCTTTGCTATCTAATAAATTTTCAAACTGAATGCACCTCTTTCTGTATTACTTATTTTTATTATCTAATTTCATGCAGTACAAAATCTATAATGGCATAGTCGCAAAGCAATGCCACCCAAAGTAGGTTTATCCTGAATGATATTGCCCGATACTCATCATATTGAATTCTTTTGTTTCTATCTCACGAACAATCCCAATTTTACCTGGTAAAAAGCTCAAAATTACTGACGTAATCAATGTAAAATATTAAAGAAAATATGCTGATAATTCATTCTTCTCGTCTTCCATCTCCTATCCGCACAATCATTACATTAATTAATTATAATGGTGTGTGTATGTGCACAAGTGTACGTGTGTATGTAAGTGTGTGTGTGTGTATGTGTCCTGTAGCTATACAACTTAGCTCCACTCCAGTGTATAGCTTACATTGTTGGCTCTTGTTAATATTAGTTAAATTCACGACGCAATCATAGCAACTGCTCGGAAGAAGTGAGTGAGCTCTTTAAGCGCTATTACCACACTCTTGCTTCCTTATTATTAGTAAAAAGTAAAAATTAATTATTACCATGTAAATATTTATACACATCTAATTTGCTGCAGTCAAGTGTTGCGTACGGATGGCATAAAAGTAACCCTTCACTCTTCCATAACCTTGGCACTCAGAAGAGGTAATGCTATTAGCATGCTTGACGTTTACCCGTAAGATTTACCCAGTTACAAATTTAACAAAGACTGGATGGATACTGAACTGCATTTGTACGAGGGTACAACGGAGAATAAATCCTGCCAAAATTTCATCGTTTGGTTGCTAAGTTGAAGCCCTACCGACTACACTATCGTGAATCTATTAATAATTGTTGCAATCTACTACACAGATATTTATCAATTTAATGGAAATACATGTAGCTGGAAACACGCCAAATGTCTGGATTGGCAACGGTCAAGCGGCAACCGCAGCACCGATTTATTAGTGATTATGTATTAAAACAAAATCCATACTACGTGAAAAGCAATTAGACGGTAATATGTAGTGAATTGAATAGAGGGCGATAGAGTAAAATGAACGGGACCTCTCTAATTTCCGAAGGAGGCAAAATGTTTGCGCTCGGTTATATGGTGCAAGCGTGATGAAAGTGTTAAGATTGTTGGTTATGTAGCGAGGAACAGTGCCCAATGTGATGCCAAAACTCAAGGCAAAACCACATCGGTGAAGAGGAACGATCAGGGGAAAACCCTCAGTAACAGGTCCAGCCAAGCATTAAAACGGATTAGCACCCATAATCGCCATGCGAATGCAATGCAAGTTACGGAGAAACTCACGCTACACCTCCCACAACCTATGGTGACAATCACAATCGGCCACAAGTTACATGAAATAGTCATACGGGGTTGCATGGGCCAAACCGTTAATAAGGGGCCATAATGCTTTAACACGACACCAATAGTGCCGCGAATATGCAACATGGACCGCTGATGTCTTAAAACGTATGATATGGTTGGATGACTCTTCCTCCACCTTATTTCAAATCACAGACTGTGTTTATATGTGACAGATGCCCAAAGAAGCAATGACCCGCAGTGTCTCCGTCCAACAATGAAACATGGTGACAGCTCTGTAATGCTGTGGGCCGCAGAATCTCTAGTCGGTTATTTGCTTGCGATTACCGGTCACGCTGTTACCCGTAATTATGCCGCCATTTTAGGAACATTGTTCAGCCTATTGTTTAGGTTATGTTTCCGATGAAATACAGCCATTTACACAGCTGTAGATGTTGCGAATGTTGAGGAAAATTGGAATAAAGTTGGACAACTCTCCGCCCAGTCCATGAACCAGAACATAATTAAAAATTTGTGATCCGTTTTGGAGACTCGAATCTGACGCAGATTTCTACTTCATATTCTCTCACGGAACAGAATGATCCACTGCACATGGTGTAATATCCCACATGCTATCATTCATGACCTTTATGATTCGATTCCACTTTGCACCAAGAGTTGTTCTGAGATCGAAAGGTTGTTTAGCGCCATATTAGCCTGGTAAGATACAGTTTTTCAGCTGTTTCCATTACATTGATAAGTATCTATATATTATCTCGTGTATGATTATGTATGTTAGAAGAACACAAAGTGTTTGTAGACGTGATACTTGCTGTTGCCAAATAAATGAGAGTTAGCATATGCAAATAAGATATAGGTAGTGTTAGAACTGAGGATGTTTGTTAAATATTATGATTTACGATTACAGAAAGATTATGAAGATATGAAGAAGTATTAGCAGTGGCGTATTTAGGGGGGCTTCCGGGCTTATATTACTTACTATAGTAAAGTAAGTAATATAACTTACTATACTTACTATAGTAAAGTATAGTATTACTTACTATAGTAAAGTATATGAAATATCTTGCAGAATATCGACATTTTCAGGCAAAGCCCCCCCCCCCGAAACAAAATCGTAAATACGCCACTGAGTATTAGGAACGAATGTGAGTTCAATGAAGATTAAAGATGTAGTAGAATTATAAGAGAGATACGACGAAAATTGAGAATAAAGAGATATATAAAATATTGAGTTGCTTTAGCGTATAGGAGTTCTGACTTGGTAGTAATAACATCCTTTATGGTATACAAAGAGATTTAGATTTTATAAGATCAACTTTCTTATTTGGGAACTATACTAATTAAATGAATTGAGTATACAATCATTAAGCTAACAATGTGCATATCAAGATAAGTGAAATAAGTGTAAAACATTTACCTTACTTCATAGCCAACTTGATTTTGTCCTTCTATATACATTGATTTGGATTCTATGTCACCTCTATCCGTGGAAAAAATCTTCATCTCATATACAAATACTTCGGGGATCCAGAATTCTTTTCTTTCTTCTGGATTTAAAATCCTTGGCGAGTTCTTGTTTCCTGTTTGAGATGAGAAGTTCAATCGAATATCTGTCCAGCTGAACACGAACTTCACATCTGCTACTATCGTCTGAAGAAAGAAAAATGTAGCAGAAGCAAATTATTAATTTTCCAGAATTACTTTATATTTAAAAACAACATAAATTGAATTGATAAATTCAGAATGTCACATTCAAAGCTGTTGTCATACCCTACTGTTTGTACTATTAGCACAAATATCCAGAATAAATATGTTTTCCAAGTATATATATATATATATATATATATATATATATATATATATATATATATATATATATATATATATATATATATATATATATATATATATATATATATAGTACAATTAGTCTAATGGCAAACGCGTGCGCCTTTAGTGTACGGTGCCCAGCTTTGATTCACGGTAAAAGAGCATTGAACGCGTTACAGTGGTTCAGATTAGGGCTATTCCGATAATCGAGTAATCGATAACAATTCGATAAAATTTCAAAACCGTTTTGTCGATAAAGAATTTTATTTTTTTCGAATTATCGAACTTTCGAGACTCTCGAGGTGTTCGAGACACTGGAAGTGATCGAGACTCTCGAAATGTCCAAAACACTCGAAGTGTTCGAGACTCTCAAAATGTTCGAGACACTCGAAGTGATCGAGACTCTCGAAATGTTTGAGACACTCGAAGTTTTCAAGGCACTCGAAGTATTCGAGACATTCGAAATGTTAGAAACATTCGACGAGTTTGGGATACTCGAACTGTTCGTGAGTCTCGAATTATTTGAAAGCAGCAAATATTGAAAGATCTCAGTGTGGTCGCAATTTATGGAGTCATTTGAATATTTGAAAAGTTCAGTATTATCGGAGTGTTTAGAAGAAACAATGCAAGTGGGATTGTCATAGGTGTACATGTACTACATATATGCAGTGTGTTCATTTTAAAACTTGCCTCTTTTGAGATGAAGTGAAAGAAAAGTTTCTTTCCACAAACTCGATACTCAAACTTTCGATAATACCCGAAACTTCGATAATACTCGAACTTTCGATAATTTCGAGTATTATAATACCCGAAACTTCGATAGTAGTCGAAATTTCGATAATACCCGAAATTTCGATAATTTCAAATACTCGAACGCTTTCGAGTAACCGATGACAATTCAATAAATTTTCACTCCCGAAATTCGATAGGTCCTCAGCCTTATCGAACACCTCTAGTTCAGATTATACCTTAAACAGTAGGTCCATATCTCTTATAGCCAAGGAGCTGATAAATTTTGAAATTGTTTGCATTTGTTCCACGTATTCAATAAGAAACTTAAAACAAAGAACCATTATAACTAATGTGCTGAATCACTAATTGTATAGAACTGAAACTTACATGGAATATTAATGATTAACTCATAAATTACGAGAAATTACATGTAAAATCAGGGTTCAAAATGAATTGATTACAACCAAAAGATATGAATGAAATAATTGTTAATGTTAATTACTTGCAGTTGGTACTTTCAACATATATTTTTCAATATTGATCTGTAAAAGAGAGAATGAATTTATGAACATGTTACAGGAAACTAGGTATTTATATTTTGAAGGAAAGTGCTACAAAACAAACATACAGTAAGACGTCGATAATCCGAACGTCAAAAATCCGAAAGCGGTTCTTAAAAGATTTTTACATTTTGTCGTAGCGCTAGCGAAAAACAAACAATAGGGTTGTCCGTCGGCGTTCTGTGAAGTCAGTATTTTTTAAAAAGCTCATGCATATGTAATTGTTTGTCTTACTTGTTTTTATTTTCCCTTAGCCTATAGAAGTTAAGTTTTAAGTATGAGTTACAAGAACAGTGTAATTTAGTGCGCATGCAGGTTCCTCAGAAACACTAAATGTAACTAGCCTTACGTACGTATTGTAATTGCTGTATGTACTATATAACCACTGTATCATTAAAAGAACATACCGTACAGTATATTTAAGCCTAAATGGCATTTTCTTGGGTCAGTTTCAAAAATCCGAACAATTTGAAAATCCCAACTATTTGCGGTTCCAATTAGTTCGGATTTTCGACTTCCTACTGTAATTCGAAATGGAGGCGCTCACATTTAGCAACTTCTCAGCGTGGAAGCATATTGTAATATGACTAAAGCATTTTGGTGAAGGGCGATTAATATTTTATTGATTTTGGCTCAATATTTTGTAAACCTTGTTATATTAAATGCAAATAAAATTAAATCCCCAGTCTGGTGCTGTAGGCCATTCACACATGCACAAAAATCAAGGAAGTCTCATAATAATTTAAAACTATGTCTAGTTAAAACATTCTTCTAAATAGGAAATATAAAAATTTGTTACGTAGCAATGTATCAAGGAAATAATAACACTTCCTACTTCACGTTATGAAGTAACTCTAAAAATGTAATGGTAAGCGGAAGAAATGACGCTACCAAAACTAGGAAGAAAAGGTAGGTGGACGAAAAAGATTAGGGAACTAGAAAGAGTTCTGAAGTGACCGTCTGACTAGAAGGATCGACATCTCTAAAATCTTCACTCGTCAAAGTCTGGCTGAGTACAATGCTGGTTGCTAATTGATATCATACTTTATTATTCGACCTTGTCTCAAAATTCGTTTAATTCTTATCCTATCTTCAAAATTCATTATGACAGTTATTATAAATTTTAACGTAAGGCCTCAGCACCAGATTTGGGTAATATTCTGATCTGATATCTCTACTTTTATTTCTACAATCTAATTCATCCATCTTAACTAATTATTTGCTCTACCTAAAATTTAATGGTTAAGTTTATTATGAGAAAACTCTTCAAATTGCCCCCATGCTATTATGGTTATTAATACATTGAATTATGTGTGGATATAATTGTATATGTCAACGTCCGGATTCTCGGTCCAATATGTTGGCATATGTTAATATTTTTAACAAATGCAAACTGACTGATTTTATCTTTACCTCACAGATTTATACCCTGCTGGACGACGATCATTCAAGACATCAAATTTGAAATAATGTGTGTCAGAAGCGAACACAAACTTAACTTACTTTTTAATATTTCAGCACTGCCGTGCCATTGTATGTGTGTGGGGGGGTGAGGAGGGACAAGCGGAGCGACGGCTGCGGGCGCCGAAGTAAAGGGGGCAAAATTCGGGAGGATGTGCATACCCATATATATAAAATGGAAGGAAACAAGTAAAAAAAATGTGCTCAATATCAAGGAAAAGCAGAGTTTATTTTTGAAAATTTTCTTACACTTTTCGCCAACCATGGTGTCGCTTTGCGGTTGGTCTGTTAACTTTACTCATATGTACGGGGGTGTCGTCATATACTCTCGCTGCGGGCATTGTCTCCACGGCATGGCACTGTATTTCAGAGCGCCAAGTTGTGGCGAAGTTTGATTTGTACAGTACAGTGTGGCGAAGAATGTTTTGAGCTGTACAGAAGTCTCATTCAGTATAATTGCATCATTTGAAAAATTTGTTCTACTCATGGAAAATTGTATACTAGACTCAATATAGTATACTAAACTAGTATCCACCCACTCCAATGATTATTTGAGATCTTTTATGAGTTCTGTTTTTTATGGCCTACTGTTAAGTGTAATTTAAACTTAGAATGATGTAATAAATAAATCTTATTTTTGAATTTCTTTAATTATTACACTTACTCCTTCCATGATATTAACCGAAAGTATATCCAACATCTCAATATTCAATGAAAACATCACAGGTTTACCTAAAATAAAAGTATATTAAAAAATTATTATCACATTACTTAAGAGCAGGATCAAATATTTAATGAAATTTCAGTTAACATAAACAGATGTTTATTTGTGCCTGTATTAGAGGTTTGCACGGGATCAGGCCGAGCCCGTGGACTTGAGTCCGACCCGCGGACCGGATTCGAGCCTACAAACCATGTATTACTTCGGGCCTGGACCGAGCTCGGACCGTAAATTTTTAAATATACAACCACATTTCTCGGGTATTTTCGGGCCTAACTATGTAAATATACTGTACAACGACATTGCACTATTCTTTCTGGAGAAATTTTTAAAAGACAACTGCAAAATTAAACCTCTAATTGTTGTAAACAAAAATACAATTTTGCGTTATTTATTAGATTTCTCTAATTCAGGCTTATTTGATTATAACACGAGCTCGGGCCGGGCCTAAATGATAAAACATATTTCGGACTCGGGTCTGGCCTCTCATTATAAATTCACGGGCCTGGCCGGGCACAGGCTAAAAATTCCGGCCCGTGCAGACCTTTGTATAGAGTACCTTTACATTCTACAGAATGAGTGCAAAGTGGGTTAACCCGAATAATACGTTCTTACTTGAAGTTGTGTAATTGAAATAACGTGACAAAGGTTGGAACTGAAATGTATCTGTTTACTGTATTAATCTTACAAATTTGGAAACAAATCAACGAACACAATGGGAAAAAAGAAGAAAGAAACGAAAGTTAAGTACGATGTCTCGCGTTTAAGTCTTATAAGCTGACTGGCAAATGATAATATTCCTAGAATTTGGAGGATTCCACTGTAAACTGTACCCCTCATATAACCTCGATGCTGAAAAAGAATGCTAAATTTCAACAAACAACCAATATGATACATGAAGTTTGAATGTAAGGCTGGCCGCACACTAAGGAAGCAAACGGGTGGAAGCAAGTCTTGCGCGTCATTTTTGTTTCATTGAGATTTGTCAGAAACTAGCTTCCCATACAGTTAAATAGGTCGGCCACACATTGAGCGTGCGCGTGTTTCAGGATCACTTGCAGCTCCGCGTAACGCTTGGAGCAGTGCTATATGCGTACCCTCATTTCTTTGTTTTTGTGACAAAATTCCAAGATGAGACCGGGATCTGGGCATGCACAGACTGACATGAACGACTTGCCGTCTGTTGTTTGTGTTTTACTGTAAATCGTGTTGCTGTGGCATGACGTCACGCCATTCCCCGGCCTCTTTTTGCCCATTTAATTTGTTTAGGAATTGGGGGATGCCGTACATATTATTTGGAGGTGGGGGGACGGCGTCCCTCCGCGTTCCCCCGCACTTTTACCCATGGTACACTGAGGAAGCAAAGAGTTAAATTGCTCCGGACAAAACTGATTTGCAACACTTGTTTCTACTCGTTTGCTCTCTCAGTGTCCACGGTAGCTTCACATCCACGGCGCATTTTAACCAAAATGAAGTACAATATCATGAATTCACTTTGAGTGCTCATAGTGAGTGCATGTTTTAAATATATAGATGTCAAAGAAGAAGTAAATGTAGCCATATACAGTATCTGTATCCTTTCAGGCTTTCGGGGATAGCTTCAGGCCCGTATCCACGGGGGAACAAGAGGGGCCGGGCCCCCCTAAATTTTTCTTGGCCCCCTCTAAAATTTTCAAGGAAGGCTTGCAAAGAAAACTCGATTAATTCTGTGTGTAAACACTAAGAATAAAATGCAATATAAAAGAGTTTATTCCAAGAATTTTTCCATTTTAACTATTTGATGAACACTTCTAAACATATTTTAAAGAAGTTAAAGTAAAGTTTATCAGTCTTCTCGAATCTCGATATGAAATGACACAAAACATATTGAAGCAAATTTTAACAAAAAGAAGGAATAGGTTCATAATACTTCATGCCACAATTGTAATAGCGATCTGGAAGGTAGGAGACGAAGTGTGAAGTGCTTGCTGCAAGCCAAATCATAAAAGTAGGAGCAGGAACAAAGCGTTTATCTTATTGCAGTAACGGCGATAGGTTATTGTTATTCTATTGTGTAGTTGTAGTACATACATGCATTGCAAAATCCTCGTCAACAGCAAACCTTAGATTAACTGTGGAACAATTAGTTGTGAATTGAATTAAGAGTTCCGAGTTCCGTTAAAGGCGATTGATTCTAGTAGGGTCCAAATTATTGTGGTGTGATATGTAAAACAAGAACTGTGGTGGAATATTCACCGAAAAAGTAATGGTTGCAAAGACTTTCATATGTTTGTTCTCGTAGAAGAATGAAGTTAAGCAAAATTACCTTAATTAGATGAGAACTGAGCAAGTGAACATATCTAACGTTTAAGTTTAAGGATTAAATTCCGGATTGTAGTAATTTAGGAGCCAGGACTAGTAAAAATTTGCAAGATTTAGAGGAGAAATTAAGTAGCAAAATGTTTTGTATTGTACTTGGGGTGGGGGATCCCATGGAAGTAGCTAGTTTTCATATAAAAACGTTTTAAATTGGAACTATTTCTTAGTCGCGTAGGCGTAATAATGTTGTAATTCAACATGAAAGAAGCAGTGATGCTTTTACTCGATACTAGATGGGTGTAGCGTTTTACTTACATTGAGAAAAATCCCTTCTCCGGACTGTGGTATGTTGTACAAATATACAGAATCCTCTTGCTTACTACAAAAATCAGAACGGAGCATACGTTATCCGTATGCTACATAGGCGCTGCCCTTAGGTGTTACATCATGCCGTTGCAGGATGTTTGATGTCTAACAGTACATACATATATGTATGTTACCTTCGTCAGCTATATGTTATATACGTCCATTTGTATGTGAATTCTACGACTTATCAAAATGATAGTCGTAAACCTGGTTCGTTTGCAAAAATAAAAATTTGAAGTGGTAGTATTTCTTCCTCATGTAAAAATTAGCTTCGATATGTAAATACCATTAATCTCACCTTTTTTTAATAAATATGACAACGTCTATAAATGGTGTTAAACTGGTTTATTATTTTGATATAACTTAAATATCCTTTTCTTTAAACTGTTAAGTACACAAAATCACTGACTAGGTAACCATAAAACATGTCCATATCAACAACTATCCCATAATAATCATTTACATATATTAAAAACATTCTTCTTTTGTTAATATGAAATGAACATTCTACTAAGCACAGTGCATATGTATGAGTACTTTCTGCCCTAGGTACAGGTAAATATTACTCAAGCCAAAGTATTTTGTTGTATAAAATGTCGCTCGACAAAGGGACTGAATATAAAAGTCATGAGTAGGCTTGGCTTTTATCTTCAAGAACCACTGGTCCGTTTACATTAATGTTCTTATATTAGATATGTCCATCATATTTTGATCACACCTTGTATATCTATTCATTATATTTCACATATACATATATATATAAATACATTCATAACAATTCTTTCATTTTATCAATATTTATCTTTAATTACATTAATGATATTTATTTAATTATTATCCACTATATTATTAATATATTTCCTTATTAAAATATCGTCGCTTATTTAATTAATCGTCGACGGGTGCGATTTCGAAAAAATATAAAGGACAAACGTGGGTTACAAATAATATTAATCCTTACGGGCGCATTAAATAACAAATAAGTCGGATGTTGCATTTAAAGGTATACATAGTAGCACTAAGATGTTATAATAAAGAAGAATTTCTTTCAAGGTAGTCGTTGGATAATTGATTTTATAGAATAGAGCTTCTTTTTAACATAATCTTTGATAATTAAGTTTTCAACACAAATCAATCTAATATAATTAATCTTTGCTTTTAATTAATTATAAATCGAATTATAATTCCTCATATTAACAAGAAAGAAAAAAAATCATTTGAAAATTAATTTTCCAGTCTACCTAAAACTCTATTTAAGCATTTCAAGTAATTTTAAGAATCGTTTTCATTATTAATATTAACACATAAACTTAAAATGAAAATTTACAAGAATCTACAACTAACATGAATTTAACCTAATTTCAGTAACGGTAATCAGGTTACATTCGAACTTGCATACGGTTCTAATAAAGTACACTGTACTGCGCTATCATGATTAGGTTCTACATTGTGTTGTACATGTCTTTCATCGTGATTCTGACTTTGGTATGAAGTCCCATCTCTTGATCTCCAATTACGTCTATCCACGTAGTTCGCTGCATTTCTGGAATTTCGCTCAGTACTTCGATTATTTTTATACCTACTGCTGTTGAGTGATCTGACATCATAATTACCATGATTAGTTAGGTTAAGCGGATTCCCCACATAACCTTGTCTATTTGGATCATTTTGATTGCTAGAGTATACTCGGCTTAGGTTAGGTCCTGTATTATTATCACTCCGAATATTTAAATTCCGAACAGGCACCAAATGATCTGAATTATTCTTATTTTTACCCATTCCTGATTGTGGGTTCATGGCATGGTATTGAGTTTCGTAACATTGGACAAGCATCAATAAATGGCTGAAACTCATACACTGTGTGGAAAATAAGATCTGTTGCAGTTTAAATGGAAGTAAATTTCGAATCGATGCTATTATTCTCGATTCCGATTGTAATGGATTAACGACCTTTAATTCGTTGTAGACATTTACAACAAACTCTACAAGAGATTTATGCAATCGAGGATTGAAATGTTGATTTCTAAGGGTGGCATCTCTATTTGCCAGCAAAAAGTCATTTTCATAATTTGCGATCAATGCCGCTTTGAATTCCTCATATGTACTAATATGATCACGTATTGCCTTAAACCATAAGGAACAAGGTGGGAGTAATACATGGGGTATTAATTTCATATATTGTGATTTATCTATACACATTATATTACATTCGTCTTGGAATTTCTCTAAGAAAGAAGTGGCATTTTCATTACACTTACCACTGAATTTGCTCATAGCTCGAATTTCACTCATCTTAACACTTAATTTTACCTTCCCTTTCTCATTCCTTGTTCTTGTTGAGTGATAGTTCCTATCCGTGACGTGCTGTGTCGTGACACCATCTAAGTTTCGCTCATCAATACTCTTCGGACAACTTTCTTCTAGGATAATATCCTCATCAGATCCCGGTGAAGGCGAGTTCATCTCTGATGGGTGAGGAAACTCAAAGCGATCACTATCCAAGTTATTACGGAAAATGTTGTCTTTAGCCTGTAACGTTCTAATCTCTTCCTGAATAGTGGCTAATAACTGTGTATTTACACGTATGTTATTAGAATTGTTGCTAACCTGGATCTTTTGCTGTTTAATGGAAGATTCTATTACTTCTAAATCTTTTTTTACAGCACAGATTTCTTGATTTTGGTGATTGTGCTTTTCCTGACAATCATCGGATATTCTTTTTAACTTTTCCTCGAACTGTGAAGATAGGTCGTTCACCACCTGGACAATTGTTTGTTTCGTTTCATCTGATTTCTGTTCTATCCGTTCTATCCGTCTACTTAATTCTTCATATTGCTTGTTAGCTTCGTCAAACTTCAGTTCTATCTTCTGTTCCATGGTCTTGTTAGATTCGTTGAACTTATGTTCCATGATCTGGTTAGCTTCGTCAAACTTCTGTTCCATTCGTCTACTTAATTCTTCATTTTGTTTGTTAGCTTCGTCAAACTTCTGTTCCATTCGTCTACTTAATTCTTCATTTCGCTTGTTAGCTTCGTCAAACTTCTGTTCCATTCGTCTACTTAATTCTTCATTTCGCTTGTTAGCTTCGTCAGACTTTTGATCTATGGTCTGCTTTAATTCTTCGTATCGCTTGTTAGCTTCGTCAGACTTCTGCTCTATGGTCTGCTTTATCTCGGTAGACATTTGCATCATTTGTCGCTGTAAAGCTAACAAGATATCTTCCGATGTCAATCCTGGTGTTACACTAGTCTCTTCGCTGTCACTAGTATTTGATTCCTGCAGCATTGTTTCGTTGTCCATTTTTCTTATGATTACTTTACCACTTCGTAATACGGTTAAGTTCGTATTCATTAAACGTAGGATAAAAGTAAATTCAATCTTACTCTTCTTCGGGAACTGAATTTACAAAGTCCCGGGTGAGGTAAACCAAATTTTTACAACGACTTATCAAAATGATAGTCGTAAACCTGGTTCGTTTGCAAAAATAAAAATTTGAAGTGGTAGTATTTCTTCCTCATGTAAAAATTAGCTTCGATATGTAAATACCATTAATCTCACCTTTTTTTAATAAATATGACAACGTCTATAAATGGTGTTAAACTGGTTTATTATTTTGATATAACTTAAATATCCTTTTCTTTAAACTGTTAAGTACACAAAATCACTGACTAGGTAACCATAAAACATGCCCATATCAACAACTATCCCATAATAATCATTTACATATATTAAAAACATTCTTCTTTTGTTAATATGAAATGAACATTCTACTAAGCACAGTGCATATGTATGAGTACTTTCTGCCCTAGGTACAGGTAAATATTACTCAAGCCAAAGTATTTTGTTGTAATTCCTGACCGCCTATATTGTTTCATACGGAAAGTATGTATAGATGGAACACTTATACAGAAAGTGTTATAAAACATACGTTTTCAGTTATACGCTTGCTGTACGTTAAGTCCAAAAACTACAGGATTTACAAATGTAATCTTCGATATTACGTATGTCGCATACATTTTTTCTCAGTGTAGCTATGAATAACATTATAATATTTTTTAAGCTGTTTTGGTATGTGTTTTCTTGGTATAGCGTGCAGGTGGTTCATTTATATAAAACGAGTTTAATTTAAAATTTTAAGCAAGAACTTAGTGTAAATATTTAAAAGAAAATACAACTGTAATTGTAAACAAGGGAATTACTTCAAAGTTACCCGTCCACCTAATTTTTAACAAAAAACATAATGAAATCTACAATCATCAATTTCTACCTACTCATTTTATGTTCTGTTACGTTACCTTTTGGGTGTGAGTACGGGGGTGGAACCACAATTACATATGGAAATCCATTATTAACCTAAAGGGGAGACTGGCGGGCCGCGCGGAGCACGGTTGTGTGTAGTTAATGGGGAGTGCGGGGTTGAGAGGGAAGAATGAGCGAAGCTAGAATCCGAAGTAAGGTGGGATGACGCTGATGTTACTAGGTTACTTAGGTTAGGTTATGTCTACTTCGCACTTACCTTAGTACGTACTTAGGTTTGTAGTAGAGACCTGCACGGGCCGGGCCTGGCCCGAGGCCCGAAGCCCGGCCCGGCCTGCGGGCCGACACTGTTATTTCTTTGGGCCGGGCTGGGCTTGGGCTGGCCGACACTGATTTCTCTTAAGATCGGGCCGGGCTGGAGCCGATCAATTGCAATTCTTTAATAATTATTGACTTTCGTTAAACGATAATTGGTATAAAGCCAAACGTTGAAGAAGTGTGTCCGTGAAAAATGTTACAAAGAATGCAATAACTATTTACATTTTGTGTTGCTTAGCGGCTCCACTTCCACTATAGAGGATTGCAGGCATTATATGGTAAATTGAGCTCTGACCTTGACCTTCACTGAACTCAAAATATAAAAAGAAGGGGTGGGAATGTTTTGCCTGTCGCTAAACAATATTGCCGTCTTTAGTTTATGCTAAAAATCAATAAGGTTAGATTTTTGTTACAGGGAATGGAATTTTTGTTCTCTCGATGACAGGCAAAGTTCTAGGAGGCAATGGTACTATTCGGGAGGCAAGCGTCAGGTTGTGAACCCAAGTTTAGAAAATGTTTCTGAGGGTTCGGTCAAATTTAGTACTAAATTTTGAGAAAGATTGGGGCTCGAGCTATTTTTTTAAAAAATTTATCGGGCCCGGGCCGGGCTTGGGCCAAGAATTCTGAAAAACTTATCGGGCCGGGCCGGGCCGGGCTCGGGCCGAAAATCTCCAAAACTTTTTGGGCCCGGGCTGGGCCGGGCCTAGGTACGTTCGGGCTGGATTGGGCTCGGGCCGAAAAATTCGGCCCGTGCAGGTCTCTAGTTTGTAGAGCTCTCCTATCTCAAGCAGAAACGCGTGAACGATTGTTGGTGGTCTTTGTTCTTTCATTCATTAAGGCAGGAATATTCAAAAGATTAACCTCATTATCAACATCATGTTTTACAAATGTTAGTACTGTCAATTCACATCCAGCGCAAAGACCCTGTACACTTGCAGGCATGTTTACTCGAAAATTATCCACAATCCAAAACCGTCCTGAACCTAGAGACAAGTAGTTTCCTCTACTTGCGAATTAGTCCCGTCTTTATAACCGCTTATCAAAAGGTATTACACATAAATTACGCTTCACTTACATGTTATCAAGCACACAAGTAATCAAATTATCAAATTCTTGTAGGTAAATTTTCAAAATTTTAAAATTTTGATAAAAACGGAAGGGCAACTTCGCAAGTTAACGCTAAACAAGATCCTAAGTAAAGTTGAATTTCCTTATTTCACAGTAGATCACCTCTCGTTCTTGATCTTAATGTTGGTATTATATGTGGGACTATTAAAATATTTATATTTTAATTTTAATTCGTGTAGTTAGTAATACCCATTCAATAAAATTCACGTTTTTTTAATGTAGATTACAGAATGTTAACTTAATGTGTGTGTATAGAGGGGATAATAAAATTAAGTAGAAGCAAACTACTTAAACATTCAAGAGGAGATATGATGAATTGCTGATGTTACTATTTGATGAAATATAATGTGGTTGGCTCGCCCCCCCCCTAACTTCTACCGGGCCCGGTCTACATTTTTGGGCTGGCTACGGGCCTGGATAGCTTCAACAAGTACTGACCAAACTTGGCACGTTTCTAGTAATTGAAGATAAAGTTGATTGTTTAACAATGGTAGCCTCCAACAATGAAACTAACAACAATATGTGAAATCGACATGTACCATTCCCTAGATATTTCAATCATGAATGGTGTGCCAAGTTTGGTCAGTTTCTGGTAGGAAGTATGGAAGATAAAGTTGATTGTTTATTTAATAATGAAGGTCTTCAACAATGAAACTAAACAACAATATGTGAAATAGGCATGTGCCATTCCCTAGATTGTGGCACCTGCCAAATTCTCACTATTCAGTGTCAAATTCTTCAGGCGTAGCCATAACACTTCATTACTCTGTTAAGATCCAACAACAGAGAACAAGCAGTTGCCGTCTCGGTCTGCGTACGCTTCGATCAAAATGCTCCCGAAATTTTGCCTCGCAACCAAGAAATGAGGATAAGCGTCCGATCTATTCTAAGCGCGGCGTTGTGAATGTTTCTGGAGCACGCGCTCACTCAATGTGCGGCCGACCTATATGAATGGAGAATTGATGTCCGTCATACGTCAATAGTGTGAAAATGACCTGCAATACTTGCTTCTATCCGTTTGCTTCCTTAATGTGCGCCAGCTTAAAGGGCTCCATACACATACATACGTATATGCATGAAGAAACCATCCAACTTGGATTGAAAATGATAAAACCACAGGCAAGTTGATCGTGTGTGGCGTCGTTCATGCATCTTGAAAGTTTTCAAAATCTTCTGTAAACTTGCGTGATGGTTTATGCCGTTCTTCATGCAAGTTAATCATATATGTGCTCGTTCATGCAAGTTGGTGGTTTTATATTTAGGTCCGTCAATCACAATAGTGGAAGAAATCACGTGACTCTTTAATTCGTAATGCTAAGGTCGTTAAGTTGGACAGCATGTCGGTACGTGTGGGGGCAAAGAATTCTTCAAGAAACAAATCTTTCGTGCATGTTGGTCATGCAAGTGTGTGCGTCTATGTCCTCCTTAACAGTGGCATGTTAAAGATGTATAGAAGGCAGAGGTGGCTCCAGAGTTCTACAAAACAAGAAATGTCATCAACTGTGGGCTCTGCCAATCCCCGGTCATTGTAACATCCAGTGATTTCTCACTTTGAAGGCATAACAACGAAATCGCCATTGAATGATCAGTATATGTCTTACATACAGAATTATTAAACTTAATATTAGATTTTAGCTATTCAAGAAAGGAAAACAGTTGAAATTCCCAGCACTCCTCAACTTCTTTCTTTAATTTTAATTTCTTAATTCTGTAAAAATCGTTCGGTTACACGTAATGATGTAGTTTTTGATAGATACACACTCGACCAATTTTATATGTATATACAGACCATAGTATATACCCACCTCATATACACCTTATTATTGTATGTACCCCTTATACGCGTATATAGTAAGAACTGACAATCGAAATTAAAATATTACACCACATTTTATAACTTTAGACTGTCTGTAAGACATAAGGGTAAATACTAATACAAAATAGAAGAATTAGGAAAATGTTATAATATTAATAAATGGGGAGGAAAGAGGTAACAGAAAACTGATTCATATTTTATTTGTTCCATAAAACTACATGACACGTAGATCAAGATTTTAACAATAAACCCCCCGATAACACAAAATATTAAGTACATAAAATGAATATTTGAAGCACCAACATGGAGTTTTACTGCTGTTATCTATCATCTCCTACAGCTTTTCCTCCTCAACCACCTTGACCTCTAATTTGCGTCCTGTGGTCCCAATAAAATACATCTACGCCATGCCCTTAATCTAACCTCGTTGTAGCAAGCATATGCACCACCATGGCTTGTTCAAGGGATTCCCCGGAACATTGAACGGGAGGGACCATGTTTTCCCTCCCACGAGAGAGAGAGAGACATGGAGTTTCATTCTTGTATAAAACGTTGCGATTCTTTTCATAATTTTGACCTAAGATTAACCTGATTTGGTTTATCTTGATCACAATAATGCATAAAATAAACCATTTTATTGTGTGTAGACTTACTAAACATTATATGACGTACTTCCAAATTTCTTCACTTATTTACAGTTCGTTCAGTCTTGGACTTATGTAATAAAGGAACGTGTCACTGACATATAGGCGTATTTCACATCAAACTTTGTCTTTTATGTAGTTGACATTTCTCTCATATAATCGTATTGAATATCATATTTTACTACATAAAGAGTGACAAGATATATTAAATAAAAAATTAGTAGGATTTTCTAGTTGTATAATGTTTGAGTCTTGCTGAAATGATAATATAAATTCATGTCTTAAGACTAGTACTTACCATTTATTTTTGGAGGATGCATATATTTATTGTAATCAGCTGCTAAGTATGACATAGCTCTGACTTGAAACTCACAATTGAGTAATAAAAGAATGTAAATCCTGAAATTAAATACCAATTCATAATCAATGAAATAGTTATGTGCAACATTCTATGTTCTATTTCTATAATATTGTAAAATGAACAACAAATGAATTTCGATCCCCCAAAAGTTTGATTTGTTATAATTTGCAATTGTTTCTCTCTTTTTCAGAAAAAAAATAAGAAGAAAGAAACATAAACGGAAAAGGAAAACTCGGTAATACAGGTACGAGTTGTAGAATTAAATTTAAATCTTTAGTTCTATTCAATCGAAACTGAAACATGCCCTTCCACTTCCATATTTGACACCGACCGCTTCGTTTCATTCACCATGGCTTTTGTCTTTCTAACATTTATTTTCATCCTATATTGTTCGCAGCCCTTCCTCATGTTATCTAACATCTTATTGATTTTCTTTTCAGATTTCGCAACGAGCACCATATCATCCGCAAATCGTATGCACCTAATCATTCTACTTCCTATCGAAATATTGTCTTCATTACACTGTTGCCACACTTGGTACAATTGCACCAAATTGAGCCCTTTTTGCCATTTATCGGCCCGTTGGTACCACGCTGGCATTTTCAGCCCCTTTTGTGAAAAAGTTGGTACAATTTACTCCCATTCAGCACCGTAGACACTGTGACTTAAAATTATTAACAATGTGTTGCGATGTCTTTCAGGGAAGATTCTAGGACGCTGGACCGGTTTTACATTTCTTTTTACAAATGTCAGTTTACTTACGTTATATTCTTCTTACAGTCTATTATCCTCCTTCGGTCGTGAAATAAGCGAGAATACGGTGTAATAATTTATATTTTAATGTTTTATTATAACGTATTGTTTACATACGAACTCGGAGATGATTGATTTATTGCTTGTTTTATTTATGTTTTCTTATATATCCATAATACTGTTTTGGTTCATTGGTCACTTTGAAATAGAGGTGCGTTTGGTTTCCTTACAATAAATAGTGAAGATGATAACTGTTTTCCCTTTTAATTTGCGGCCTCTGTTGTACCTCCTATGTGCGGAAAAAAAATCTACTTCCACGGTTGTTCGAGTCGTCCTATTTGAACGTTTTTGAAAAGAGCACTTTCTTGATTTGAAGTCTTGGATGAGAGCGGGAGGGGGGGGAGGGGTTCTAGAACTTTACCTCTTTTAGCTTCATGTTATTGAGCCATGTGTTACACTGGTATATATGTATTATGCCATGTATTACACTGGTATAAAATAATGAATTCAGCCTTTTTTGTTTCAATTTGGTACTATTTTTCAGCCCACTCCAGACCTAGGACTGTGGCAACACTACTTCATTATGTAAACTCGTTTTGTCCTCAATAATGTTCTCTCAAATTCTCAATAACTTTATCCCTTAACGGACTATTCCCCTTCACAACTTTCCATATATAAATTACTATTGCAAGTAATTGAATAATAAATAATAATATACTTATCACATTTTTTGACTTTCACAAACAAGTTTCTTTACCCCTTGTACTTCATTAATGTCCAAACATAAGTTCTAATGTCATTCCATATCTAGACTGTCTAGCATTTACGTAAACCATTTTACATTTTTAAAAATATAAATTAACATCAAATACCAAGTTCTTTAAAGAAATAATTATACAAAATTACACTCACGGATTATTATTATCGTTTGAAATGTTATATCGCTCGATTCTCGATATGCCGTAAACCTGAAGAGGTATGCCTAAAATAGGTATTGGTAAACTATTATTCAACATATATGTATCCCTATCTAAAATTTATCCTAGGATCACATACACTATAGTTTCTTTTTATTATCCACCGCATGAGAGTCTAATTTCGAAGTTAATACAGGGGCGTATTTTATGGGCAACCAAGGCTACCGGCGGTAGGCCTTCAACATTAAGAGAGTTAATTTAACACGTATAAACTAATTTAGAATAATAAGTTTACAGTTTATCATGTTCTTTTCTTGGTTCTAGTTTATATATATATATAGTAATTATATATATTACAAAATACGAATAATACTAACTGCGAAAGACACAGAGGTTAACTCTCTGAACGAAATCCTTCTCGCTTTCGTAGAGATTGACGATGTGGCAACCTGGCCAACCAGTCTCTGGCCACTGGCCTACCACTCTCTACTGTCCTGCTCAATGTTACTATGTTCCCCTAAAATTCAGAAAGATTGTTGGATGCTTATCCCAACACTATTCACGAACTGACAAATCGCAACTCTTAAAAGATGTAATAAATTTAGAAAACATGAGCCATGGCAACAATTGCAAAGTGCCAGTTGGAATCTTAAAACATGCGGTGAAAATTAGGAGTGTTGCCAATTTGAAAGATCGAATAATGGACGTTTGGTGCACATTAGAAGCAGTCCTAAATTCATACTGGTTAACTATAGAACAAAAATAAGCATACTATTGGCTTTTCGGGAAAATTTACTTTTAAAATGAGGTGTCACATGCAATGGTTTTCATTTTTCAAAACTTCACTTTAATTCAAAATTTAGGATTTCAAGATGGTTGCCGCCAAGGATACCAAGGATACCCTTACCGTACCACTTCCCTCTAGGCATAATATGTATTACCGAAGCTTTTATTCACTTATTATCATTAATACGCGGGTTATAAGCGGAGGTAAGGGACTTAGGCACATAGTAAGTATAAACAATTAATATGCCTGTAACTTTTCCTCAAATGGGCGTATCTTAAAACTAACTTCACCATTGTCTTCCTGATAAAATTCTAGCCCGAAATTATGTATCGCATTACCCTATTCTCATTTAAAAGCTTGACCTTAATTCAAGATGGCTGCCGTCAAGGTCATACCTACCATACGACTTCCCTCTAGGCTTTATATGTATCTACATGGTTGTTTCTTCGTTAACACTCCGTTTACAAAGGGTAGTAAGGGACTTTTGCAGTAATCTCTAATAACCACATCACAACTCTTAAAAATTATAGAAAAATAGAAAACATGCACCATGGCAAAAATTTCTGTCATAACAAATAATACATACATGTCCTCTATCAGAAAGAAAAACATTGAAATCGGAGCCGGACAATTGGGTGATGTCCCTTGTTAGATTGTATTGGGGGAGCAGCACTTTATCACGTTCTGTAATATTCGTCTATAACCAGCTTATTTTTAAAAAATAAGGAGCCTCAGCTAGGGTGCTAGGGAGCCTTAGCAACTTAGTTATTGCGATATTGTTATAGTTACTTCTTGACCTTCCCGTACACTGTAAAAAAAAAAAAAAAAAAAAAAAAAAAATCATAGGTAAATTTTCAAAAAAAGGTGACAATCTGTTAGCCAAGCCTCTATGTAAATCATGACACCTATAAAGTAAAATTATAGTATAAAATTTTGTAAAATTACATTTTCTCAATAAAAATATTTTTTTTATAAATTTACTGTAAATTTGTCAATAAAAACCAACAAATTTTGTAATTTAATCTAGTGCAATATATATCAACTTACAAAATGAAGGATAAATGATTTTACATTGATATTTGGTAATTTATACTACAGAAATTTTTTCCACTATAGTCACTTTAAAATGTCAAAAATTCCAGAGTTACATTAGAGTTTTTTTTTTTAAATACTATGTTTAATTTAATTTCTGTTTATAAAAATACCTACAGAATGAGGTGCATCTGCAAACAAAAGTTTTGGGAAAATATTGGCAATAACAATACTGCAACTTTGCACTATGGTGGCTTAAACGGAATATCTACTCATATATGTATTTATTATTATTATTCATGCAATTAGGTAAGGCACATAAAACGGTTGATCAATACTAAACACATGACAAACCTTGCATGATTATAATGGCAACTCAAGATAGTTATCATTTTTCTCTGCATCGCACGGAACTGGAGGACAGTTCCACTGATATCGTTTTGTCTTAATTGCTTTGAGTCGATGAACACATGAGGAACTTATAAGCCAAGGTTATCCGTTATTGACCTTTAGGTGGATATTTCTAATGAAATGGCTTATACGATAAGCAAATTCGTTTATAAAATAATAAGTATGTTCGTGTCATAACAACGTTTAGCACTTGTTTGTTAGTCTCTAATAAGATACTAGATTTCGTCTATGGGTAATTTATTTACTTAATAAACTATTAGTAAAATAATGGATTGCCCCACTGACAAATTTGTGATATTTATGTTATTTACAATAACTAATTTCTCTCTTTCTCTTATCTCGTTATATGCGTTGGAATTTATCTTCTACCTTTGTTTGTATACTCTATTAATAAATATTTTTTGTGTGTCTAAAAATAAAATCGACGTTTTCTGTTTCGTCGTCACAGAAAATGCGGCTCAGCCGTTTGAAATAAAGGATCTTTAGCAGTAAGATAATAAAATCGCCCCTTGATTCAAATTGGGTCGTTATTGACCCAGAATGTTAGTTTTGACCTAAAACCATTACAAAAAAGTTTCAACCCCTACCCTCACTCCTTACTGAATTACTGTATTTTACATGCTCAAAATTTATTTTTTTAAAATTCTGGTGGGGTGATCCAAATAATTTGAAACTTGTATATATTGTAGACACTATGTAGGTGTAAATGTGAGCATTTTTTTTAAATCAATGCGTATTTTCTTTCTGTTTTGCGATTTGAAAATTTCAAAAAATCGTAGCATTTTTTTTGGGGGGGGGGACATGGCTGAATTTTTGTTCAAAGTGTAATACCCTTAGGTACAACATATATTATTTTCAAAGTCTGAAAGGGACAGCAAAGCAACATTGTCAAAAACTTAAAACTGAAGAAAAGTGTTCTTCACAGTTTTTTGGGCTATTTTAGGGCCAAGTCAAAACTTCGAACATTTCTTTGCTAGAGTTCATGATTTTCCTTTCTTTTTCGTCACTAATTTATTTAAGACAGGCTCTAAAGTTGAAAATATTCCAATCAACGAAGACAGCGACAAAGATTTAATGAATTATTGCAAATCGTATATGGTATTCGGTTTTTTTTTTTTTTTTTTTTTGTTCTCATTATCAGAGAATATTTATGTTAACCTTATTGCTTTGTATGCTAAAATAAATCAATATGTATAGTAAATAAGTTTACTCAAACATAAGTATGTAAAATGAAAACATATAGTTATAATCCAAATATTATTTTGTCTTGTTATTCTCTTAAATTAAAGAGCTCCTTCGTGGCTAAGCGGTTAGCGTACGCGCCTTTGAGGTGGGAGGCACGGTTTCGATCCGGCTCATGTGGTTCGGATTCCACGTTAATCAGTAGACCCACGTCTCATATAGCCTCACAGCTGAACAGGACGTAAAACTCAAAATCAACTCAACTCACCTCTCTTAAATTAAATGTGTTTTCGTTTTTGTTTTTCAACTCTCAAACTTTATTTTTGTACCTTAAATCTATAATTTCCTGATTCTTGAAGCTATAAGATTCAATTGCATCCAAAATTGCGAATTGGAAAAACACAACTGCAATTATGTATAAAATAGATTTCAAATCGATCTTTTCTAAATGAAGCATTGTGATAAATAACAGGCAAACTTGAAAAAAAATTGCAAAACGAGGTTCGGTATCCAAAAATATGCTGAAAGGAGCGTTTCAAAGTACTTTTTTTAAAATGATAAGTTGGATTTAAAGTTTTGGTCTTCAGGGTCCTAAAATGGTTTAAAAAAACTATTAAAAACAAGTTTTTCAGTTTTAATTTTTTTTCACGATGTTTCCATCACTTTCAGACCCTAAAAATAATATATATATATCAGTGGTTCTCAACCTGATTCCCATCACGACCCCAATTTTATCACATCCTCTTGCCAGCGACCCTCTTATAATTTCTGGTTTGATTTGTAAACAGCTGTTGAAAACGTTTAGTAGACCAATTTTTTGTTGTTCTTAACGGTATTTAAGACATTAAAAATACGCGTATCAGAACAGAATTCAAAATAGCATTTAAAAATATTTTTCGGTGTTAGATTCTAATTATATTTATCTTTTCCGCTTATCTTCACGACCCCCATGAAATCCTAAGGGTCACTATCCCCAGGTTGAGAAACCCTGATATATGTTGTAATTAAGGTTATTACAAAATTTTGAACAAAAAATCAGTGATGTGTTCTCCCAAATTTTTTCTACATTTTTTTTTTGAAATTTTCAACACGAAAAAAACAAAGAAAATACGCATGGATTTTTTTTTTTAAAATGTTCACATTTACTACTACATAGTGTCTACAAGATGTGAAACTTTCAAAATTATTTACCCCCCCACCAGAATTTTAAAATATTAAATTTTGAGCATGTATGATACGATAATTCTCTAAGATGGGGGAGCAGACTTTTTTTGGGGGGGGAGATGGTTTTAGGTCAAAACTAACATTCTGGGTCAATAACGACCCAATTTGGATCAAGGACCGATTTCACTATCTTACTAGGAAATACCCTTTTTGAACATACGTAGTACATCCATCAAACTGAACTTTCAACATGTCACTGATTAAAATGTGCATTATATTGGGAGAAGGAACGGAGCTCATTTATGCCGAGAAATAATATTTTATAATCCCTTCAAGTTAGACAAATGAAACTCTGTATATGTACTCCTTATTAAAAATAGGTCGACATGGTTCTGTGCGTTTTCGAAAAATTATAAAATGACAGAAATTAAAATCAAACTTGGGTTCAGCTGCGTTTTAATAATTTTATTTCGATTCAAACACGCATTCTAGCATGGAAGAGATGGTTCATATACGCATGTCTGTTTTCCCCTTAGAAGAACAAGAATTTGAGTTTTTTTTCTATTATACTATAGAGTTTAGTAATATACTCTCATATATGATTTAAAACACGTTCTCGTTCTCACTTCTCAAATTGAACCATATCATGCTGTGGTTGTTACGGAAATATTTATTTATGAAATGTGATCAAAATTGTAGTAGATGTTTTTGGAAAACTTGGTATTCACAAGCCGTTTCGAAAAGAATAAATTTTTGCTATAAAATCTGTATTACTCATTTCACGTCATTTTAAGGATTGTCCCCCCCATCAAAGTAGTCCCCTCTACTAGTAACACACCGTTCCCAAAGTTTCTTCCATTTCTGGAAAGAATCTTGGAACGCACTTTCTGAAATGGTGCGCAGGTGTCTCGTCCTGAAACTCCTCTATGGTCCTTTCAAAGCGATTTTAAGTTTGGGAAACCAGAAAAAGTCTGCTGTGGCTAGTTTCGGAAAATAGGGTGGATGGGGCACAAAGGAAGTTCATGTTTTACCAAATAACTACGAGTGAGTAGCAACTCGTGAGTAGCTGTATTGGCACGGTGCATCATCCAAGTCTGTTTTTCTCACAATTCAGGTCTCTTTCTGCGCACAACATCTCTCAATTGCGCTAAAATGTCCTGGTACAACTGTTTGTTTACCGTCTGACCACGTGACACAAATTTATGATAGACAATGCTTTTCCAATCAAAAAAATACAACCAACATCACCATGATCTTTGATCGAATCATTCGTGGATTTTTTCGGGCGCGGGTGGACGAAGAGACCCCGAATAAATTGAAAAACAATTGAAATGTCTTTGTAAATGTTTTGCCAAATTTGTAGCAGAATTTCACACACACATGTTGCTCTTCTAGCTCTTTCAATGTCTCTGTATCATTAATCCGACGAACAGCTTGTGCATGTGTTCACTTCAGCAGCTGAAGCTCGGCGACTAACGGTCATAGCGAAACGAGTCAAATGACAATTAGCTGTCTAAACCTACCGCTAGGTACAGTCCACATATGACGAGAAGAACCCTAGCAGAAGTAGTGTGACGTAGGTATGGGCTCGTCCACTTTTCGCACGGGGGTTTCAAATGACACCACGGAATAGCACACAGATAACTACCCGGAGTAGCAGACGACATCTAAGTATAGACAACACCTCAAAAACCGAAAATGGACTTGACCGTATCGTTGACCTTTCCCCGCTTCCCCTGTTCTAGGGCTCTTCTCGTCATCTGTGAGCTATACGATCAGTAACCACAGCGCGCTGCCTCTGCCGATTGGCGCCGCTAGGTGCACTCAGTAACCTTAGACATGCTTCCTCTGCTGGTTGGCGCATTATTTCGGAAGTTCAGTTTCCTTTTGCCGTTTGAAGTTTGACCTTGTATATTTATTCTTGGTACAGTGATCCGTCAGAAAATCTTCTAGTTGTTACGGGTGTGGGTTTAAATCATGATTGGGAAGGATTGTGATAACAACGTCAAACTTCAATCTATGCACAAGACTAGGAATATTTACTTCAATGCGTTGGATTTAAATCTTACTACGATTATTAATGAAATACTTTATAAAATTATGTTTAAAGTTTATACTTGCAATTAATTCATTAACAGTTAACGATTAACCAGTAAAAATTTTCGTCATTTTCTACCTAGGTATTTGATTGATTAAACTTTCCAGGAGTAAATTTTCAAAGAGAAAATATTTATAACGATGAAAATGTAATTAATTAATCTTATTTCAGAAACTGTGATATTCTGCTACGAACTTTTCTGCGGTTATATTCAAAACTTTCGTGTGTGGTTCCAATATAGCCCACTAGCAGAAATTTTTCAGATCCGTTTCCCAAGTGTACATTGTAACCTTAACTTATCTTGTAACCACAGCGAATGTTTTCTTTTCTCAGGGAAGTGGGTGTAATATTATTACTTTTTCCTTTGACATGCTACTATATCTTATCAAATATATCATGTTTTACACATACCGCAGTTAAACCAAAATTGTTTTGTAAGTGTACTTGCTAGGTTGTAGCATGAGATTGATTTTATCTCCTTGTTTTTGGTAGATTACAAGCCAAAAAAAACTAATGTCTTATTTCGGAAGGATAGAGGAATCAAGTTTCATTAAAATTGGATATGTTTTATGAGAGTTATCGCGAGGCAGAGAGGCAGATGGATGGACACGCCTAAATCCTGATTGAGTCAAGTGGTGAAAACTCGCTACGCTAGCTTCAATAATATTTAAACAATTATACAAAAGAAGTTGAATGTATTTGTACGTTTTACTGAATTTGTAATTATTGGTAAATGTTTACACAACTTAAACACGAGAGTATTTGCTCAGCTGGTAGACAGATATTACTAAACTTCTGCCTTAAGTGAGAAGTAAAGTGTAAAAATTTAAACTAAAGCTAATTTGTGTTGAGTAAGGGTTGAAAAATATAGCCTACTGTATTTACTGTCACTTCGTTATTATTTTTCTTGCAAACTGTAAAAGGTACTTGAAGTTGACACAATCAAATGACAAACCTTATTGATTTCAAACACCTGTTGAAATGTTTTATGAGAGTTATCGCGAGGCAGATTTGTGTTTGATTTTGATGTTTGGACTGAAACAAAAATTAGACTAAATGTTACAATTTTGGAAGAGTATTATTCCTAAGAGGTTACAGAGTACATTTTACAAAGTATATGTTTAAAAGTCCTTGTAACAATAGATATACATAAACGAGAGAACAGTTAAGTTATTGTGCTAATTGAAAATAATGTGCGTGCACGTGTTTAAATTTTAAATATGCTGGAAAAATGTTTTCTTCTGCCAATCTTTTAGAAAACTAATTGCAATGTTTACGCCATACATATCTTGCTGTATATTCCATTGATTTATATGTCAAAACAAGTAACAAAACAATACTTTAGCATTTGCTGGCATAAAGTAAAATTTCGTCATGCAGAAATCGAAGAAATCTCCAGTTTTGGTCCTTCAGGTCCACGAGTTCTGCAATTCAATTGATAAAGGAGAACGAAAAACAGTAACAAAATCTTCCGAAGAAAATAAAAAACTAAACATGAGAACTTAAAAATATTTGTTCGAATGAAGTTCGAAGCTCAAGAGTTAACTTTATTGATAAAATTAGTTCGCATTCTCCTTCTAATAGCATGCAGTATTGCATTTTGTTTTCAGGTAAGCTGTATTTTACCACCATCTTACCACCGTTTTATTTTACCCTCACTATGGTAGCAGCTAAAGAAAACTGGTAGCTCTAAATAATGACCCTTTAGGTGCAGCTTGGGCGCTATTGGATACCACATTGTCACTTATAATAACTTGAGAACATATATAAGGTGTTGGGAATTCGAATACAGTGTCTGCTGCTTCCCTTATAGATGATTACATGTTAGTGAGGTTTATGCTATTTGCATTAATTTTACCTTATCAATATAATTTGAAGTATATCAGCTGCTAAAATAAATGGGGACAAGTTGGCTCAGTGATAGAGTGCTTACCTTTGGTGCGTGGGGTCCCTTGTTCCATTCTCGGCCAAATAAATTTGAGGTGGACAATATTGTGCCCTGGGCCTTCTCGGGTACTTTCATTTCCTCCCATTTCCTTTATGGAGAAAAATATTTTACTCGTAAACTTTTCAATGGGGCACGGTAGTTGAGTCGCTAAACGCTCATCACTGGTTCCCTGGCTCAATCCCAAGCCATATGAGTTTGAGATTAACAACATTATGTTCGTGGGTTTTCCTATTTCCTTCCACATTCTTATTCCACAATTTTTTTTTACAATCGTTCACTACCATAAATCATCCATCTGCTTCGTAAATTTTCCAAATCTTTATCCTCATATTCTTCAAATGAGATGAAAATTCACTCATGGCTTGATCTTTAAGCGTCTAAATATGCGACTGAAATTACAAATGTTTTGTGTAAATGTATAAAAGCTGTTTGTCCTGTTGTAATACTCTGTTTACTTACACTATCGTGTTACAGTCAATTTTATTTCATTTCATTGTATTTTATCTTCTTTGTATTATTTGCTCCAGTTTATATGCTAATGTTAAACATTACTATTCTGTTCAATTATTAATTCTGGCTTACATGGCATCTCTTGGAATTGCATCGCTCAGGGATAAAACAGCTGGCATCACTTTGTAAAAGCCAGGATCGAACAAGGGACCCCACACACTAGAGGTAACCACTATTACTAAGCCACCACGGTGCTCTTATGTAGTAAGTAAAGATAAAATTGATTTAGTCTACCCTAAGAATTTTCAACGGATATAATGGTTCCACACATAAAGAAAACGTTATTGAATGTTAAAATTAATTAATTTTTTCAGGTAATACATTAAAATATATAAGTACATAACAAAACATTGAAACAGCGACACATGTACAAAATAACCCAACCGAACAACGACACAAATTCAGTAAGCAAGACCTTTGTAGTCTTTAGTTAGTCTAACTACAGAAGTCACAGATTCCTTTCCTTTTTCTTGACACATCTTTCGTGAGCCCACAGTTCATAAACTTAACAACGGATCCATTGTTCTCCATTGCGATCAGTTAAAGACTTCAGCTCATAGATCAAGCAATTTGAATCTTCATCTTTGTCTTGGAAGCTTGCTACATCAACATTCAATTTGGAAGGTACTGTTGAAATGTCATCCATGACCCACTGATTTCTACTTTCAAGTCTCTCTCTCTTTTACCTTTCTCCTTCTGATTGGCTCCTTTTGTTTTTTAATTGATCTTCGTCAACTTTTTCCCTTCAGCTGTTTTTCCCACATTGTTATTTGCTCCTTATGCATCTTGTTCTCGTAGATCAGGAAGAGAAGTTATTGTATCTCAGAAACATTTGTCCTATGAAAGACCATTATAGTCTTGTTCAAAAAAGTCGTGGACAATCATCTTTGTTTAAAAAGCTCTATGCTCTTATTTTAAAAAGGCGGAATTAAATTAAACTAATTTGAATTGATTTTTGTCTATTTCTGACAACTATTTTAAGCATAAATACTAAATTTAACCCTGTAGAGTTGTAGGAATATGGCTTTTTAAAAGAGATAGGTGATCAGGATTTTCTGAACAAGACTACAAGGTGTCTGATAAATCATTGTAACTGTTTATGAAATAATTCGTTTTTATGAAACTAATATATTTAGAAAGAACATCATTTGAGATTTTGTTTGATATCTTGCTACAATTCCACATGACCACCAGCATTCTTAACATATTTATTTTAACGGAAACTGGACTTTGTGGTGGATAAACACCGTATGCGTAGTTATTCTCGGGATTTTTTCGATTATTCCTACTTTCTTCGTTCCATCATTATGATCCAACTTTGTGGTGGACAAACGCCGTGTGCGTTGGTTTCCTTCGGGTTCTCCCGTTTTCCTCATACTTTCTTCGTTGCATTGCATTCGTTCTCTTTATGACTGTCTATCTTAGTATATACAGTACAAACGTGGGACGTAAAACTAAAAGATTTCACTTCACTTTCATTATCATCTATCTCATCATCACCATCCTCTTTAGCCTGGTGCATAATTGTGGGATGTTAAACCAAAAGAAAAAAATACTGGAATGTTGTTGATTGGGTATTGTACTTCCAATGCATCCAACATACGAGGGGGGACCCAAAAGAAACCGGATTGAAAGAGCGCTGCCGTTCTAGGCGTAGTAGAGAGTTCTCCTACTAGGTAGGTCTAGTAGAGACCTTCCCAGATTAGTTGGCCAATCGGCGTCTGCGTAGGAGGTTAACGTTTGATCGTATTATTGTTTTTCTCAACTGTTCTCGTTTGCCGCCTGCGAAATCGTTATGACAGATTCAAAGGAACAAGTAGTGTGTTTGCTTCCTACTTGGAAAATCGGAAACGAAAACTTACCAAATGCTTCAACAGGCTTTCAAGAAGGATACTATGAACCGCGCACAATTTTTTGAGTGGTTTGGGCGCTCTAAGTGTGGTGAGATGAGTGTTGAAGATCATGCTCGTTCTGGGTGCTCTTCATCATTTCGAAACGACGAAAACATCGAACAAATCTGCCCCAAAATCAGCAAGGATCGTCGTTTCATGATTGATGATATTTCAAAACAGGCAGGAGTGAGTTGGAACTCGTGCCAGCGTGAGATTTTGCAAATGAGACGTGTTGCCGCTAAGTTTGTTTCTCGCCTGCTCACACAGAATCAAATCATTCGTCTGAATTTGATCCAGGACTTGAAAAATCAGATTGAAAGTGATCCAAACTTTTTGAGCAACATGATGACATTTTCAGAGAATTAAACAAAATCTAAAAGGAAAATGATTTGATTGTGTAGAGGCTGTAAAAAAAAACTTCGCAGAGCGCATTGGACGATATAAAAATTCCAGAGTTCCAGAGGTGCTTTAAACAGTGGGAAAGAAGATGGGAGAAATGAATCGCATTTAATGGAGAATACTTTGAAGGAAACTGAAAGAATTTAGTAAAAAAATGTAATAAATTATTTTTTTAGAACGAAAGTCCGGTTTCTTTTGGGTCCTCCCTCGTATTGCATAGTTTTCTCTTGCAAACACCTTCCTTACCCCCATCCCCAGAGGAAAAATCTGAGCCAGAAGTTCATGTGCACCACGTCTTTCAATCCAACGACCTGAGAATTTATCATGCAGCAATTCGCGAACCCATCTTTGTCATCGTAATGTGCGGGCGACAATTGTGCATAAAAATAAATTGTGATTTGTTCCACTGTGAAATTACGGACCACACACAAGTTCTGAGCATACTCAGATATCTTTCACCATTCTTTGTTTTGCCCAATCGCATATGACGTCAAACTACATAATACCGTTACCTTTTTACACCCCTGTGCTTTGTCAACACATACGTTTTGATTATCCTGCATCCAGAATTGACTGCTGTGTATGTTCACATATCAATCAACATGAAACATTGCCTGATCACTCTACAAAATATTGTCAAATAGTGGGGTGACATTTATCATAGTAACATGTGTCTGTCATAGTCAAGAACGTACTCAGGAATTTATTTCGGGAAAGTCCAAAGCTTTTCAGGGGTTCAAAATGTGGATAGATTATATTAAAATTTTATAAAATTACCCCTAAAATTAGACTAAATTCAGAGAAAAATCGGGATTTTGAGGAGATAGACTGGACTGCCAGTATCCACTCCCTGCGTATTTCCCTGGTCACAGTACAGATACAAGAAACAATATTGTACGTAATATGGTTTCCATGGCTTAAAAATGAGATGCTTTTTGAAAGCTGGATAACGTGTGACACGTCTTTCATGAGCTCCTTGCTGCATTGAATTGTTTGACCTCCTTATGTTCTTTAGTGTTTTCGAAAGTGGATTGTCCTGCCAATCTCCTCACATCAGCGACATTGACTATTGTTATTAACTTTTAGTGGCAATTATTATTATTAACTTCTGGTGATTTTGAATCTAGTGTTATAAGGGTTCGTAGTTCTCCCTTCAGCACCTTTGCACTCGAACAACCGAGCCACGAATCAGCTGCTATTATGGTCCACTCTTCCATGCTAACACGGCGGCATTTCGACTCAAACTGAAAAAAAAATCCTCAAGTACCACACATTGTTGCCTTATTAGCCCAGTAAATTTAGGATTTTATGTGAAAATAATTAACTGAAAATTTCAGGATTAGTTCCTATTTACATGCAGAACGAATCCTGAAAAGTACCCTAATTTCCCATGTCCGCTTCCATCCAAAATGGCCGCCAAGCACTTTTGCCTTGTTTGATATTTTTCCACATATCTAAGTTAAAGATAAATATATTTCAATTATGATAAAAACCTATGTACTCTGCAAGAAAACTAGTTCGATGTATACCACAAGATGACCAATAAAACAATTGCATATGTGTATAAATTAATTTTATTGATGCCGAAAGACAACATTTTTCTACTCTTTAAGATTTAGGTGAACTTATAAGTTGGGTTCATTTGTAAATCGAGAAAAATGTTATTAAAATGTTTCTTGTAGGGCATTGTTTTACAGTTTATACACGAAAAATATTGGTCAGTCATTTAACATCATCATAATCGAAACCGTAAGAGAGAGGAGCTGAATTTTTACACATCTCTCCTAAGCAAAAGATACAAAACTTGGAACACTGCATGTCTACCTTTTTGCATCGGCATGTTTTAACAGTCCCTTCTTGCTGTTATTTGTCAGTCACAAGATATTAGTTCCGAAGTTTTGCGAAAAGCGTTGAAGGCACTGTGTTCAATTTACCTCGCTTCATGAACTATCCCCATTCAGTAGGGTCCAGATTGTTCCCTAGCCACTGCTGGACTTGAAGATAAACCCGAAGTGAGTGTTGTGAAGCTGCTGCACTTGTTGGTGGAAGAGTTGTCAAGTTAAATTTGGAAGAACGAGTTTTGATTACTTCCTTATTGTACCGGATGTATCGCAGATCACCGAGAGAATTAATTTATTTTCCTCCAAAAAGACGTTTCAGAAATGTTTCTCCAATTTCAGTTACCTTTTGGAGATCAAGTTGAGGAATGTTGAACTGTGAAATCAAAGAACGCAGTTCGTCATTTTGCTTTATGAACTTGAAAGCTGTATATTTTACCTTTCTGCATATTGCGGACGTAGTATCACATCCAGTGGCTGCGTGAAGCAAGAGAAGAACATTCTTCATCGGCACCAGAGCTTCTTGTATTTTGGTTATGTCGTAGCATTTTTCATCGTAGTTAGTTGATAGGGGTCATAAAAAAGTACAGTGATGTTCCTGGGATACCTAGTGTAATTAGAATTGTAAACAGATCTGTATCAGTACCTACTACTGCAACTGATCTGGCACTGGTCTGATTTGCATTTATTGTAGTTGAGCAGATTAGAGTATCTGCGTCTCCATCGGCTTGCATAACAGTTATTCCTTCAGATTGAAAGTAGCCCATCATTTCAATTAGTCTTTATTTGTTCTCTGAATTTCGAAAAAAAAAAAAACCTTGTTTAGTCGTTGCCACCATGTTTTCGTTAAAGGCAATAGTCGCAGACATTTTTGACATCATCCTTCTTTGTCTCTTCACACTTTTAGTTGATAAAGCGCAAGTATATTAATCAGAAACCACTGCCTCAAGTGGAGAGAATCGTGTCTGGATAAATCTTACATATTTCAGGTATATATCTCTGTAGGTGTCAGATTCACTCCAAGCCAATGCGTGTAGAAGAAATCCTCCATCTACAATGGATGCTGCCATAACACACGGTTGAACTGATCCAATGATAGTTGCTAAAGCTGATTTTGCATTCTACCTGGAAGAAAACATCATAAAGCGAGAGTGGTTGAGCAGCTAGTTTATATTTGAGATTATCTCGTAAATTTTCATTTGACTTGAGCATAGCAGCAATCCTGATAAACTATTGAATTCTACACTTTCATTCCAGTCATAATGTATTGCTCGTGGCAGATATTGGTATAACTCTGTTTTTCCTGTGAAGTTTACCTTTCCCAAAGGAACTTCCTGCGATTGAGGATAGTAGTTCTCCACCAACTTCTTTTGCACTGTCACAATTTGTTTTATCATCAGCAACCAACCCGGTAGCTATATTTATCAACAAGTGCTTAGGACAAGTGTCGTAGAAAGGATCGTGAACCAGTAGCCAATTGGATATCTTTGTCAGATCAGAATCATCTCATGACTGTCAGGGTGGCCGAAATCTAACATGTTGTTTTAAAGATGCAAAACGTTTTTCACAAAAATCTTGTAATACTTTCAGAAGTCTTCAAATACTTTCATATTCGTAGGACATGAGGAAACCCATCTTGATAAAATAGAATCAGCCATTCCTCGACCTTGTGTTACTCTCCCGGTTACCTTCATGGATTTCATAAGATATTGTTCTATTATCATATTTGGCGGTAATCCACTCCATACTTTGTCTTTTCTTTGAATAGTAAAATAATTTCCAGCAAATTTTCTGAATTAAGCGTTGTCCGTTTTCCCATTTAACTCTTCCATTTGCTGTACATGTAAATGGGCACATTTGGCATAAAAAATGTGACCTGCTGCGTGAAAGTAAGGCATCATTGATTTAATACAATACAAATGTAGTTTCTAGTCCCCAACTCGATCTGTTTGAATGTAGATAGGGATAAATGTGACCTGTTCCATTTACTGTAACCACAACCTGGCAGTTCTCGAGAAGTTTCCATTTTCTGCAGCCCTTTCAACAATGTTGATTCTTGATTGATTGTTTGATGTTGATGCACCCTTGAAGATCTTCAACAGTTTTGGATTTGTCACCGTAAATTCATGAATAGTATAAACTAATAACTTCAGTATAAATGAATAATTCTGCACTGGTTACAACCAATGTTATTCTTACGGGAAATTAAAGAAAATACATTTTTCCTTGTAGTTCAATCACAGTTTGTTCAAACTTGATGCAGTTTTCACTGGAATATATACGAAACACGCATAGATGATATTAACACATTGCAAACACCACAGAAGACTTGGGCATCACCTAAAATTCCACTTATTGCGAAGCGCTTCTTGTACAATTACAAAAGGAACCTGTTTTACTAGAATAGATAGCACGATGTAAACAGTGACGTAATCAGTGGCGAAGCGTACTATGAGGCTCTGAGGCCGGGCCTACCATGTTTTCTACCATATATTTTCTTTATCCTTGATTTCTTATAAAATAAAGTCAATACGTCAACATTTCTGTTTTTTCGGTAATAAAATAGTAGGTTGGAAACACTTGGAGTCCCTTCCGTCTGAGCCTCACCAGCTTGCTAGACAGGCTTATTGGCTATGCTGCTCAGGGAGCGAAGCTATTATCGCTGGTTATTGCACGCATTGTTGGGAAGGTACGAAAGCTCGCCTCTGAGAGTTTAGTATTAGCGTTGAAGGCATCTTTCAAGGCCAGTATGTTATAAAATGATTTTCTTAACACAGAGTAAGAAGTTTCTGTGTACAATTATGTGCTTCTATTAGTGATAATTTGCTTAATTTAGGTATATATACTCGAATATTTGTTTAATTTAGGCATTCAGAGTAGCTATTTTTTCCTACATGGGGCCTGGACCATAATAGCTTGTAGAATATGTCTGATACATTAAACATATATATAAATTTACCAAACAGTACTGTACAGGATAAAATAATAATATTGCTGTGTAATTTGAATTGAGTTTTCCATTTCATAGAATCAGTGGGGTATTTACGATTTTGTTTCGGAGGACTTTGCTTGTTTCGAGAGCAACTTTGCTAACTTTATTCCTGGAAATGTGAAAATTCTGCAATATATACATAAAACAATAAAAAGTTGCGATAAAATTTCTGTGAGTGCTTAAGCCGGAACCCCCCCCCCTAAAGGTCACTGCAACTGCATAGGATACAATATTAAATATCTTGCGTTGTTTCTATTGAAGTTCCTTTTAAGCATTAACATTTCTATTGAAATCATTATCACGTGATGCATTAATTAAACGCAGTATTGTAAGTGGGAGATGAAAGTAGCAAACGCTTAGCCAGGAAATTTGACAGCTAACTGTAAGATGTACTTTCTTTCTCTCTCCCTCCATTTTCAAATATGCAGGAAATGAAAACAGCAAGTGAGGAGGAAATTCCCCTCATCCCCCGTGCAAATTCCAGATAGAAGAAAATATGAACTGCATTTCAAAATATTTGTAGTGAAGCCAAATGGGAATATTCCATTAATACATATTGCGTGTTTTTGTCATATAAATATTTGTTGAATAATAATAATAATAATAATAATAATAATAATAATAATAATAATAATAATAATAATAATAATAATAATAATAATAATAATAGACTACTTTCTGTCTACTTTTTCTTATATAAATATCAATTCTTTCTTGTTAAATTAATCAGCAAGACAAAACTACTATGTATATATGTACATAAATTTAACTTTAAACAGTGTTAGAAATACAGCTAAGAAAGTTCTTTAAAATAAATAGTTTTGTTAATTTATTTAACTCAGTGACGAAAATGTCTATAATTTAAACACTTTATGATAGGGCTACATTAAATATTATTTGTGTTGTTAGTTTATCGGGCCTACCCTACTTGTGGGATTACACTTCGCCACTGGACGTAATTACAATGTGGGTGGGAGAGGAGTTGGCAACATTTTTAGAATTTATTTAATTTTTGCTGTTTAGGAAGCCACTTCAAACAGAATTGACATATGGAAAAGTAACGTAGAAACATTCATAGTTATCTATCACTTACCTAACTGTACACAAAAAAAATTAACTTTGAGATCACAATGACCGTTTCAGTAAGAATCAAACATGTCAGCCATTTTTCAGCGGAGCTTACTTTTTTAAGCATTCATCCGAAAACAAAAATACAAAGAATTTTCCAATTACGTGTTATGATTTGCCAATTGTTTCAAAGTTATAAGACTAAACAGATTAACATTGAATGTGTAACCAGAAAAAAATCGCATTTTCACGTTAAATATCAATTTATACTAGGCCTACAGCTCGTTTACAATACTTTTATTGGGTAAATGTAGTTTTAAATCACAACAGTCATCCTTTTAAAATACACAAGTTTTTACACAATCGAAAAATGACGTTTCTTGACTGAGATATGGAGGAAAACATCACTTAGCACAAGTAGAGCTTACCAGCCATCTTTGATCCGCCATTTTGGATGGAAGCGGACATTCAAAATTAGGGAAATTTTCAGGATTTGTTCTAATCCTGTAAATTTCAGCTAATTGTGAATTTGTTTCACGTCCACCCTATTTTTTGTCTAAATTTACTGGGCTATATTTTATGCAAGTGTGCCTGGAGAATGTCAATTCCATAAATGAAATGGAACATATCGACGTAATTACTAAAATATACATTATGTCTTACAATACATATTTCATTTAACTAGTGTTTAATAAATAGAATAATATTTATTGTTTATTATATAATTAAGATTGAGATAGTATTGTGGTTTCCTATGGAACTAACTTTTAAGCTTAAGTTGAGGAGTACTAATTCATTATGTTTGAAAGTAAATAATAATTAAATATTATAGTAATTATTAATAATTTAAACTAAAATCAATAAATATGAAAGCAGAGAAGATATTTTCGTGTTCGTATTTCTTAAATATTGAAGAAACAGTCGGGAGCTGGAAGCGCACATACTTTTTTACATTCCAGCCGCTGCTTTTACAGTCCACTGGTCGCTCCTGTCAATCATTATAGTCATCCACACTATTATATTCGGCATTCAAACAGAACATTTTCCTCCTAGCTCAAGGGCGCCCATCAGGGAGAGGGGCAAGGTGGGGCGCTCACCCCCCTAAGAGGAAGTTGTACTTGGGAATATCGAAAACCAATATCATTTTTACATTAGTTGCAGCAAAATTTGAAACTATATTTAAAATGTCTCTTATACTTGCCCTCCCTTGGAAACTACAATGGGCGCCCTTGTCCTGGCTACTCGATTTAGACCAATGCCCTTGGATGTTCCATCTGCTAGTAAACTACGGCTATAATAGCTCTTATAAGATGCGACACGCCATTACATAGCGGTAGTTCTTTTTTTTTTCTTTCTTCGAAAAAGCAGTGTCTATCGAGGAGGATATTAAGAAACAAAACAAAACAAAAATGAATTATTGGAATGATCTCGTAAAACCAGGTATTGTTGGCACTCTTTAAGCTTTTACCTGGTAAGGTGTGGTGAGTACATCAACTCCCATTCATTAGTACGGTTTTCTACACCAGAATTCTATACATCCTAATTTAAGTTTCTACTTAATTGAGTTATGACGCTACTCGATCAACAATGAGATTATTGACCTTCACTGGGAATCGAATTCGGTACGTCACGCACCAAAAGTTAAGAATAAGGATACATGGGATAACTATTACACTTTTGTGATCCCAACCCAACGCTGTACCATGCTATGTGGTCAATACGTAGCGCAAACTTCAGATATTTGTTCTCGAAACTATAAGAGCAAAAGATCAAGTATATGCTATAAATTCTTTAAAGATTCAATAGTAAATTTTAGCTTAAAATACGTAAGATATGCAGATCTAATCTTAATTGGAAATGAAACACTGAATACAATATTTCTTTATTTGATATTCCAAACTGGTGCTGTTGGGTTCTGTGAAACTTAGATGACACATTATTGAATGTGAGGAAATAATAATGATAATAGAGGAAGTGACTAAGTCAAACTTCGTCAGTTTTCAACGCATCGTAACTTAGACTGTTAGTACTCACCACAACCATATCGATGATGAATTCGACAAGCTTGATGCTACAAACTTCGTTCTAGTATCCAACGGTCTCTCACAATTTCATTCATTGGTCCTTTCTTTTCATTTAGTGGTCTGCTTACCGTACCTCTCATTTTTCGTCTTCGATGGCCCCATGTTGACCAGAGGAAGGCTATCAAAGGGAGACAGAACAGGATGCAGAGAGGGAAGGTTGAGGGCCTAACTGTGTATCCCACTGTTAGTCACAATGCTGGAGAGGCCTTTGTCTAGCACGTACTCAAGTGCATATAGGGTGTGAGGCTTTCTTGTAATCTCACTGTTAGTCACAACGCTGGAGAGGCTTTTGTCTAGCACGTGCTCGAGTGCATATAGGGTGTGACTTTCTTGTAATCTCACTGTTAATCACAACGCTGGAGAGGCCTTTGTCTAGCACGTGCTCGAGTGCATATAGGGTGTGACTTTCTTGTAATCTCACTGTTAGTCACAACGCTGGAGAGGCCTTTGTCTAGCACGTGCTCGAGTGCATATAGGGTGTGACTTTCTTGTAATCTCACTGTTAGTCACAACGCTGGAGAGGCCTTTGTCTAGCACGTGCTCGAGTGCATATAGGGTGTGAGACTTCCTTGTAATCTCACTGTTAATCACAACGCTGGAGAGGCTTTTGTCTAGCACGTGCTCGAGTGCATATAGAGTGTGAGACTTTCTTGTAATCTCACTGTTAGTCACATCGCTGGAGAGGCCTTTGTCTAGCACGTGCTCGAGTGCATATAGGGTGTGAGGCTTTCTTGCATTCCTTACAGCAGTGAATTTCGATTCACTTGTCGTGTCCTTTGGTCAATATGCAGCCGGCCTTATTCATAGTTTTCATTCCCTATTTTGAGTCTTACAGAACGATAGCTTTATTTCTACGATTCAACAATGTCCGCATATCATTGTTCCTTTCCTAGTAAAGAAATCTCTTGAGTATCAAGATGTTTGTATGTATTTTTGTCTCCTAGTTTGAGGAGGTGGTTTGAATAACCTACAGCACCAATAACGCTTACTAATTCAGAGAATAATTCAGTGATGTGTTGTATTTAGAAAATATTTATTCTAACAGATGTCTAACGTGAGTTTTAAAATCTCTTTCTTCAGTTTTTGAGTTGCCTGGAGAAGTACAGGAACCCTCCAGTCTCCACTCATATAAGTATTAGCTCCAGTGACACGTTATGGTATCCAGCACTTACAATCTGTCGAGAGAACCCTTATCAATTAGATGTCATTTCTGTACGTAGTATTTACATATAATGTTTTTATATGTTTTTGCGTAAAATATGTAGAAGTTGTAATGTATATGTTAGGTAAAGATATATAGGGTGTTCGGAAAGAACAGCAACGTCACTCGGTTCATATTGACGGAATTCATGTTTCAACTTCTGAGAATGTACACAGGGTGTTCGAAATAATACAAAATACTTTGGGAAATAAATTTTCACATGAAAACATGGAAAAATAATATAGAGTAACATGGGTGCACAAATGCAGCATTTTGAAGTTATAGTTCGCAGAGAATTGATCAGAATGATATTAAAAAGGATCATAACTAGTGAGCAAAATGTGGTATGAAGACAGGGGTGTCATTTCAGACTTCGCTTGAGGGATTCAAGAGCACTACCGACATAAGACTTTCACGTTTAGTACTAGTATATTAGTAGACAATCGATTAAAGTATATGTATTCCTCAAACTCTTAGGGGGGGGGGGTAATTGTCCCTTCCTGCTCCTTAAATGACACCCCTGTATGAAGATCGTTTAAAATAATGCAATAGTATTTTGTGTCTAGATTACCAGTAGATTTTGTGTCTAGATTAGATTTTATGTACCAGTGGATATGAAATAAGAATTGTGTCAAGTTTCATCTCCTGATCTATGATTTTCGTTCCTAGAAGCCTCATGAATCTCCATCTATATTTCGAGGCTAGCCTAATCGCCTCTCGCCTTCTACACCCACTAGTATATTAATGGAATCTAGGCTCAAAATAATTACTATGCTCTTTTACCTGACTTTAATCTGACATTTCGTTTTCGTGTTATGACCCTTTACATTATCATTCCAACTAATTTTCGGAATGCAGTCAACGAAATAATACATTTGTGCACCCATGTTGGCCTATAACTTTCGTGTGAGGATTAATTTCCCAAGGTTTTTCGGTCTTGCTTATGAACGCCTCGTGTACATTCTCAGAAGTTGAAACAAAATCCATCAATACGTACCGAATGAAGAAGTAGTTGTTCTTCATTGATTAGCGTAGTACCTACTTAATCGGAATACCAAAAGGAATATTACGTATGTGAAGTTGTCTTAATACTACAAGATGGTAACTATTAGCAAGAGCTTTAAAATCCTTTTTAACCTTATGCATTATTATGTTGGATTTATGCACAAATTTTATCGATGACAGAAGAAAGTTTTCCACATAAGAGTGTGTATTTCTTCTTTAGAAGAAGTGGAAACTTGAAACATAACCACAATTAATGCCTGTGAATCGTTTTCTAAATATTGCAATTCTATTTCGGAAAGCTAATCCAGAACCCAAAGTTTGAATATACAATGTCTATGGCTAATCAACCTGAAGTAAGTAAACCGAAATACATTATATTAAGAAAAGAAGATATTATCTTATCTTACCTTACCATACAGCTGTACACCCCTGAGTGATCTTTGGTTTCATTCATCAGGCGCCTCTTGTTTTCTTTCTGTTTTCAATTCTTCACTTTCATTATTCTTGATCGTCCTTTACATCTTTTTGCCATCTTTGTCTTGGTCTACCTCTTCTTCTCGTGGAAAATAATTTTTCGTATAGTATCTCCTTTGCTATCCGTTCTTCTTCTATTCTCTGTATATACTCCGTCCAACGTATTCTTTCCACCCATATAAATCTTACAATATCATCTCCCCTTAAGATGTCTTCTACTTCTTTGTTGGTTCTACTTAATTCGTTATTTTCTCCGATTGGGCCGAAAAGCTTTCGTGTTATTTGTCGATCGTCATTCGTTTTTCCCTTTAGGGTCGTTACTTACAATATTTCTGAGCTGTAAGTGACTATCGGTCTAATTGTCATTTTGTATATCTTCAGTTTGATTTGTCTGCCAATACTTTTGTTTTTTTCAGTATGTTTTTTTCCTGCTAGGATTCTTTCTTTGATTGTAGTTGGCATGTTATTCTCATTATCTATCATTTCTAAATATTTAAATATGCTGACACTCTCAAATGTTTTGTTTCCTATTACAATTTTTTCTTTCCTTATGTTTCTTTTATCTGATAAGTGCATGTGTTTTTTGTGTGTGTGTGTGTTTTTTTTGTGTGTGTGTGTGTTTTGGTATTTACTTGCAGTCCTAGTGGGTTCGTCACTTTCTCTAGCTCGTTGTTAAGCTTCGTGAATTCATATTCCGTGCTAGAGACTTCAAACTTACTGTGGCTTCTTATTTAATTAGCAGATTACAAGCTATTGTTTTATATGCTGTAATTTCTTTAGATAATTATATCAAAATATTTTTGTTCGTCTTTTCTGCTATCCGGACCACTGTGCATGTGGTCTGTAGTAGAATTTGGTGAGGTAGAATATATTGGTAATTATACATGAGTAAAATATAGTTCAAACTCCAATAAATACATACATTTACCGTCAATAAATATTTTAAAAAAACAATAATAGTTTCCATTTTTAAAATTGTTTTGGGAGAAGGTAAATAAATAGCTTCTAATTGGGAAACCTATTCACCTACATTTTACCCATTAACTTTGGTTTCACTACTTCTGAAACGCTTATGGTAAAGAACGTTTTGGGGCGCAGTTTTCAAGAAATGGAAATACGGTTATTCACTTATACAGTTGGATATTCAGTTTAAATATCTAACAGGTAAAAGAGAATTTTATTATTAGAACATAGAAATGAAAGAAGAGTCTGAAGAAAACAAAGATTTATGTAGTAAGTCTGTTGAAGTAATAGACAACATATGTGTAACTTTTGAAACATTGCAGCTTTCAAGGTTGGAAAATGTTAAACTTAGAGAAATAGACAAGTTAATTGTTTTTATACTTTATTTTCACCTCTGATTCATTTGTAATATTACTTTTATTATGCGATATTATTACCTACGTAAAATAAACCCTAAGTATTACTATATATATATATATAAATGTTTCTCTTATAGAAGTATAATATGTCGTACACAACAAGAAGCAAATTAACAGGCTGGAGGAAATTTCCATGGAACAACTCTTCATTGACAGAATTTTATACGGAGGCTACTTTTCCTTTCGAAAATGTGGTTTCGCGTGTATCATTAAATGGGAACGCCAGGACAGGTAAATAAGCCTTTTAAATGTTAAAATATACGTTTTTATAAGAATATATATGCAAGTGCTTTACGTTTCACCACGGCCAATATTTTGGCGGTTCTTTTCCCCAGTCTCTATGCCATGGGTATTCGAATTGCTTTCAGGCCTAATTCGTAACAGTGTGCCTGATAATATACACACTTTGGAACACCGTATTTGGTTAGTAACTGAATACCCAAAATCGAATGACAATAGAAACATCCCGAAATCTGAGGCTTATCAACACACAAGTAGGGCAATCAGTTTTCGTGTAATGCTCTGCTAAACATAGGAAAGTAGAGGAATAAGAGAATGTTTTAGTCTAGCATTGTTTTTAATGGCTTTAGTTGTTGTTTTGTGCCATTATTCCTACTTAGCTTTTCTGAGTGTTCCAAGAATAAATATACCTAATGTAAATGTACTACCAGCAAACACACACACATACACTTGGAGTAATCACAGACTACTTCTTATTTGGTTGTTTCCTGTATACATATCTTGAAACATCCTTACGTACTTCTGTGGTACCCTTTTCTTCTTCAGATACCTTCATCTCCATACTTCCTAATGTAGTACTATGTCGTAAACCTTCCCAAATCAATATAAATCATATGCAATTCTTTTTTCCTGATGTTTTTCCATAGTTCAGATTCCATATAAAATCTATAGCTTCTGGCCCTAAACTCTTCCATACTTCTACTAATATGCCATTTGAACCTATGACTTTTCCTGATTTCGTTTGCTTCAATGCTTTCTCTTCCTCCCTTTTTTTCTTGGTATTGCTCCAAGATTTGAAGTACCATTGCTGAAAACTTTCCTAACATTTTCTTCATTTAAAAGCCTTTCGAGAATAATAATCGGCCCATCTCTCTTTGGTTCTGTCTTCGTCGGTGAGCACCAATTCTTGTTCATCTTTTATTTGCCTAATATGAGTAATATCGTTTGTTACCTTATATCTAGTTTCTGAAAACCTGTATAGCTTTTTCATTCACCTGGTGGTTTAAGTTCCTCGTACATTTCATCCCAAATTTGCGCTTTTGCTTTAATTACTGCCCTCTTCGCTGCCTTATTAGCCGCCTTGAAGCTACATTTATTCTCCTTTGTTCCAGAAGAATCTAACTTTTCTTCGCTTCCGCTTCGCGTTAGTAGCTTCCTGCACTTCCTCGTTCTACTACACGTCTCTTTTCGTGCAAGGGGACTCTTTCCTGAAGTCCTCTTCTTGCCTAAAGTTTTTTTCTGTAGTTATTAGTATGATCCTATTATTTACGTTCCACTATTTTTGTACATCCTCTTCTTGCATGTTTACCCGATCCATAACAATTTCTTTGAACGATTCTCTTAATTATTCCTTTTTCTACCTCTACCAGCTAATTTTCGGCTCTCCATCTTGTGGCCTTTTAATTGTGCCTACTCGCAAACCTCAGTCTACGCTCATTCTATGCTGCGAGGCCACATTTTCCCCGTTTATTAAATTAACGCTCTTCATTTCCTTCGGGACAAAATGTAACCCATCTTACTTTCTTTTCCACTACTCTTGTATGTCAAAAGGTACTCGTTCTTCTGAAAATACATATTGCAAATTGCTAAATCGAATGCCGTCGCAAAGTCCATAACTCTTTCTCTTTCCTAGTTCCTTTTTCCTATATTCCAGGTTGTATTTTCTCAATCCCTTCCTTGCTTCTTTCCAATATGCCTACTCAAGGCACCACCCAAAATGACTCGTCAATTAAGATTTTACGAAGTTCGTAGTTCAAATTCTCTCAGAATTATATATTTTCATCCTCTTCGCAGCCAACTTCTGGGACTATATTTATCATTTCATCCGTGCATATCTTGATTCTCATCATTCTATTACTCCTTCTATACACACCACACTATCTTTCAAATCCTAGAACAATCCTAACGCCGCTTCTTCCTTGACGATTTGCTCCACTGTACAGCTTCTTGTAACCGCTTCCTAGCTCTCTTGCTTTATTACCTTTCCATCTTGTTTTCCTGTACTCACAGGATCCCCAACTTTCTTCTTTTCATCAACTTGCAATCTCTCTTCATCGTCCCGACGTTAAATTGTTCCCACTCTTATCCTCACGTGGACTAGTTTCTTTAATCGAGCCCGTCCTTCACTCGATATCTCTTGTCCGTTCCTTACAGAAGTTGAGTAAAGCCTCTGCACATCGCCTACGGGTACGCTGTAGTATTTTTCGACGCTCTATTTGGAGGATGCATTGAAAATAAAATGAAATATTTCAGTTTACGTCGCACGATTATGCCCGTTAGGCTAAGGGAGACAATGATTAAGGCAAATGAATGAGATGGAAGACTTTGTGGAATGAGAAAGTGGGAGGAAACAGGAGCACCTCCAAAAAACCAATCGACACGATTGGAGGATTTATCATGATGGCTTTGACGTTGCTTTTGCGACCGGGTGTCCTTCCTGGCGTTAATCCTCCTCATCTTTCCGCGCTTAGTAATAATAATAATAATAATAATAATAATAATAATAATAATAATAATAATAATAATAATAATAATAATAATAATAATAATAATAATAATAATAACATGTAAACACCATGTTAAACAAAAGGTTTTCGCTCCGTTAAATATACTATTCTCGTATTAATAATGAATAAGGTAATTATATGTTATTTTACTAACTTATTTTGCATAGATTTGAAAGAAAATTTGAACTTAAATTTTGCATTTCGTTAATAAAACCCTCCCTAATAAGTTTACTTAATTTCTTTACCTTTTCAGCTGTTCGTAAGAAGAGTTTTTACCATATGATTCAAGGCCGGTGTGTCAGTGTGAAACCTCGATCTCCAACTTCTACGTTTCGTGAAACAGGTTATGTGCTGACTTTCATCGAAGGGAAGTACCGGAACAGAGACTCGAAAACAGGTTTCAAGAAAGCAAACACTTGGATTGTATACATCCATGATTTGATTGAAGAGCTCTCTGGTGAGTAATCGAATAATTATTACGTTTACTCTATGGACAGGCAAGGTTGGTGCATCAGTGGTAGATCAGTCACTTCTGGTAAGCAGGAAACCGGGTTTGATTTTAGTTCATATTGGCACTGTATTTATGAATTTTGTTGGGATTCTCTCTAAAAACAAGGATCCTTGTTTCATCTACAATAGTAGACACAATTTTATAATTTATCTGTCATAAATGTATGAGATAATTGGATAGATGAAATGATGTGATACGCCGCTGGTAGCAAAGTCTCGGCTTGAATAGGCGATAGGGTGTATCCTGAACGTTGTCTGGGCTATCCTTCAATGGTTCCGTAATCCATTCTCTGACTTTCGTGACTTCAGTATTTAAGGTTGGTTTAAAGGGACAAGTTTTGCCGATAGATGCCACTACAATCTTCGTATCTCTCTCATGTTTTTTTTTTTTTTTTTTTTTAACCTTTCACGAAAATTCACGATTTCTCTAACAAATTTCAAACTCCAGACCTCAAATTTTTAGAGAAGGAACTTAATAACCTATCGAAAGCAACAATCCGTGCCGATTTTTTATTTAAAATTTTCTTCACTGTTGAAACAGTATATTGTTAAAGATTGGTTATCCAATTTCAACAATTAAACCATTTCAACAATGAAGAAAATTCTAAATAAAAAATCGGCACGGATTGTTGCCTTCGATAGGTTATCAAGTTTCTTTTCTTAAAATTTGAAGTCTGTAGTTTGAAATTTGTAAGAAAAATCGTGAATTTTCGTGAAAGGTAAAAAATACATGAAAGAGATACGAAGACTGTAGTGACATCTATCGGCGAAATTTGTCCCTTTGAACCAACCTTAAATGAAGATTTCTGCTGCTATCACTGTGGTGTGACATCTCTCACTTCTTGATCTTCCTCTTCCAGGGGCCTATTTATCAAAACTGTTAACCTTGTAATATGTTTCTTATAAGTTGGAAAATATCGTGAAGCAAAAATTGAATAACAGAAATAATTTCTATAGAAATCATTTCTAAATATTAATCCTGATACCTCTAATTTATCGTGCTTTTATGGTACATACAATTGTAGAATATATAATTTTGAAAAGTTTTACACTAATATCACAAAACTAATAGTTTTGAGAAATAGCAATTATAAAAAAAAAAAATGTTGTGAAATCATGAAAGAAAAATAGAACGTTAAATATAGCCGAAAGAGCAAGGTATTTGGCTGACATGCTGCGTTAAAGAAATTTCTGCTGTTTTATATAATTTTGTTTTCTTAATGTGTTCAGTCTAGTCTAGCAGATTCCTAGACTGGTCGAAGAGTAAAGAAAACAGGAAAATCCTGCTGCTTCTTTTATGACTGAGACCTTTCTAGTAAGATCATGAGCTTTTAATTCTTCTTTTCAAAACATGAAGAAAGTCGTGTAAAATAGATTTTGAAAATAGCTAAAATACTTCATAATAACATAAATTTCTTATTTCCTGGCAGGCTCCACATTGTACTGGAATGTTCCGTATCTGAAGGTAAATCAAGGAGAAGATGTGTTTGCTCAGCTCCAGGTGACAGAGTTTAAAAAATTGCCCCATCACAGGAGACTCTGTGAAACACAAGCCAACTATACAACAACTAAAGCAAGTAATTATTTATAATGATCTACCAATAAAATGTTTTCCTCTTCTTTTAATTTACATCAATTCAAAATTTCAATTTGAACAAACGTGTATGTAGGAAAGTACTTATCAATTTCACTTTGATCAAAAAAGGATGCCAGTTAAAAGAAAATCGCATTGAAATGTTACTCTGTAATTAGTTCTCATGTTACTCCATTGTAACTACTCCATTAATAACTTTTAGCTTGAGCTCCCTCGTGACTAAGCGGTTAGCGTACGCGCCTTTGGCGTGGGAGATACGGGTTCAATTCCGATGGAAGCTCATGTGGTTCGGATTTCACGTTAATCAGTAGGTCTACTTCTCATATAGCCTCTCTGCTGAAAGGGATGCTAAACTGAAATCAAATCAAATTTTTATCTTAAAATAGATAGAAAAAAATAGGTACACACATCTCTCAGTTTTACGGATCTCTATTTAACGGATTTCGGAAGCAAAGAACAAAATCTGAAACAGATGATACAATTTGAAAGTCTAGATTTTAAATTGAAAATGTTAACGCATTGCACGGTATGCGGGAGGTCCCGGGTTCGCGTCCCGGTCCAGCCAGTCACTTTTCACTCTTTGTGTTATGAAAATCTTTAATTTACTGAATTATAGTGTACAATGTATACCAGTCATTTTACACTGTTAGAGTTAGTAGTGTGCTTGATTTAAAAATAGAACGCTTTCAAACTTGAGGGGACGACTTGAATTGTTAGTTTAGTAATGCCTTTTTGTCAACAGAGCGTTCTTGTTCAGTTGTGGTTTATAGTTCGCGAGTGAACGCTTTGTTTTCTCGTTTTCTCTTTGAAGCAGTTAGCATTTTGCTTTCAATTATAGTAATTGATGCTATAATTCTTGCTGTAATTCACGCTAGTAGATTCTTGCAATGTATAAGTACAGTATGTGCAGAAGATTGTTTTTGTGTAGATACTATGTTCAAAAGATTGTTTCTGTGTAGCTAGTGTGTAACTTTGCAAGTTACAAAGATTAATTATGAGTGTTTCAGTTCAACTATGACTAGGATTGTAATACAAACCTTCAGAAGTTCTTGGTCTGTGAGCACCCAAAACTTTGGCTTCTAAAGAGAAAAGAAAGAAGTCAGGCTCAGGTGAAGGGAGAGGAGACTGAAAGATAAAGATTAAAAATGATAATCAGCCTACTAAGACAACTCAAACTGGAAGAAAGCAGCCCAGTAGAAAGAATGATTCTTGAAGATTTAGATAAGGGATTATGTAAATCAGATATCGGTTCTTAGGACTATGCCTTAACAATACAAATAGGTATGAAAATTACGGTAATGAAGAAGTTATCTGTTCTGCGAGACAATGTTCGGCAGGTAACCGAGAAGAACTGTAAATGCAATGAGTTATCCATGAAATGTGGGCACACAATGACTGCGCTGGAAAGCAGAGGGATATTTATACTTGTACCTTTTGCAAATAGACATTACACAGGAATTATAAAACTTTTAAATAGTTTCTTAGAGAGCCTTTCAGTCCAGTTTTAATTATTCTTTCAACTAGATTTATTATGACTTCTTCGATGGCCTCGTGTTGAAGAAATGTTTTTTGATCATTTTTTACCTCATAATACTATGTATTTTTCTTTTCAGGTTTTGTAATGAGTAAAATGCTGTTTTATGAGTTAATTTTTCATACGCTTTTCTAAACCAGTTATTTTGTTTACTTTTCATAGAGGCTCATATTACTAGTTTAAAACTTTCTTTTATATAAAATGACTGTTTTGATTTTTTCATATCTTTAAAGTTATTCAAAATAGTTTATCTTTCAACAATAGTTTTAAGAGATATTGTACTTAAAGTTTTCATAAAAATCTGAACAAAAAACTTAAAACTAAATTTTTAAAATAAAAAGAAATGGGTGCTCCTAATATCACATTTACATCTACAATACCATATTACTCTTTTTTTCTTTCGTAATGTAATTGCGGATATTAGCCACTGTAGTTTAGTGTTAGAACTTACGTTGGACCGCTATTGCCTCCTTTTAGTCTATTAAAAAGGGGATGACTGTACTTTAACGTGTTTTCTGTTGCACATATTAATGATTGTAATAATGTGGTGGTGACCATAACAAATATTTTCACCTGAAAAGATTCTGGTGATATATAAAGAATATTCTCCTGCTATATTATTTGATGAGAAGCTCAGTGAAAACATAAAGATACTAATTTCTGAAAAGGTTTTCCATATTGTGCACTGAATTGGTAGAGTGAGTTATCTATGATCAACGTTAGTAGTACCGTAAATTTGTTATAAAGGATGCATATTTGAAGTCCCCTACTAAGAAATTTAGATTCCATTTCTAACATAAATTACTGAACACAAAATCATTCTCCTCGCAGTAAAGAGGTAAGTATTTAATGATACAACGTTAAGCAGAGTTTCTTACTTCTTACAGGGAAAGAATCTTTATCTTCCTATTAGGTAAAATGAGCCTTTAATGGACACCATTAAAGTAATGTTAATATATTCACTCAGTGTTCTCTGTTTCCCTCTTTGTTTCATTACTCACTCAATTTTTCCGTCACCATTTATCTGCATTTCTTAACTGCCTCTTTCAATCTAAAGGGTGTAGATATAGAAAGTTGAACTGTAGATAACAAACATCTAATTCTTCTTCACTGGATTGCAGGGAATTGGTAAATTAATTAGTATTACATGCTTTGTTAAATAAAATTCTAATTTTTAAATGTATTCTGTCCTCTCTCTTAATATATATTTAATTTCTTATTTTAACATACTTTCAGTGTATCAATTCTTGTGCTTGGAAGAATGCGTCATCTTTAATAAAATGCCAATCACCTTGGACTCCGAATTTGAATCTCCCAGAATGCGACAATCTGGAAGACTATGGAACATTACAACAAGTGACACGGGAAGTTCAGAATTATACAGCCTGCTCGTGCCTCATGCCTTGCAATATGAAAGTTTATTCAGCAGTAATTATGGATCGTTCGAAAACATTGAAGAATTACAAGTCAACTTTGTCGCTGACATATTCCACTCATTTGAATCAACAGTTGTTGGAAAAATGGTCATATGATGAATCACAATTATTGGCGGACATCGGGGGTTCTTTAGGATTTCTTCTTGGACTTTCTATAGTTAACTCAATTCAGTTACTGGAGGTCATGATAAAGTATTTACAAAATTGTACAAAAAGGAAGTCAACATCTGTCAATACCACGTAGTACGTAAAATATATTACAATCTTAATTAATATTTAAGGAAAATTCTGACAGTGATCATTTTTGTTTTTAAATGTGTTAAATTTGATACTCCACTCTTACCTCCGGCAACCCAAGCGTATATTTTTTAAATAGCAATATAGTTCGTGATATGAAAAATCTTTCAATTTTCTTTCCAAAAATGTCAATTAATTTGAGTTTCCTGCATTACATTTCAAGAAACAGACCTCAATTTCTTCCTAGCGGTGTATGTATGAGTTAAATATGCTTTTACATGTTAACTATTATTAGTTTTCTCAAATTAGAATTTGAATACTTTTGGTTGTGGTTATAGCTTTGATAAACACTTAATTACTTCACGTCTGCATATCTTCATTGAGAAATAAATACGCTACAAAATCTTTGAACTCATAATCCTACGACGAACCTAGTAGAATGTTTAACGAAACAGTTATGTTTTCCATGCACGTTGCAGTAAAATCTGGGCAAGATTTTTCAAAACGTAAGGAGTATACGATGCAAAGGAACTTGAACAAGATTATGAGTAAGAATTATAAATGGTCTTGAAAGATATCGTACAACATCAATTAAATGTTAAGTGACGTTTCATATAGTTCTTGCAAGATGGCAGCACTAAGCAGATACCTTCTTCCAACCTGGTGTAAAATTGGAATGAGTATATATCTATTAAGACCATACAATTATGGTTTAAGTTGTAGACGTTTGTACACAATCAAAAAAGTTTCAGCAACATTATTGGATGAAAATTATGACATGAGATAGGCGATTGAGGCTATTGTACTCCTCTCCATCTTTACACATATTCTAGAACGTATTGGCAATTACTTTCAGAAATGTGTATTTGTTTATTTATGACATGAGTTACATGACAGCAAGCAATGCTATTCTTCTGCTGTCACCTTTTCATGTTTACATGATGATTTCTGACTCCACTTCTCGTCAACAAAAATCCTCACTTCTGTTGTGAAAACAACTGAATTCATGTCTTTGACTTTACGGAGTTATGATTCAACTCTGCCAACCAAATCTCCGGATTAGAGACAGGGCGTAATCTTCTAAAGAGCATCCAAATTTTTGAGAAATGAAATCTTTCATTGACTTTTTAGAGACGGTTTTAGCGACCTTTTAAGGACGCAAAAAATAAATGCCCTAAAAAGCTATCGAAGCCTATGACTGAGTATTGAATGACTTAATTGACAAGTTAAACGTATGAACCACACCCATCCTTTCCGTCCAAGTGTGTTTATATACCACATCGTCCTCAACAGAATGATCGACTGTTGTTTATATGCAACGCTCGTCTCTAAAGGGTTAAAACCTTTGGTTCACGGAATACTGTTTCACTTTTAATCTTCATTCAAGAACTTTCAACCACCAATCACCGCCAAGTAATAGTAAAAGAGGGCAGTATGGTTATAATTGAATTTTTTCCTGCTTTACATGAAGTAAAAAGTATGATGAAGTTTACTATTTAGCGCTGCTATTTTGCAAGAATTATATGAAAAATGTCATTCAATGTTTCATTGATATATTTTTCAATCCTATTCAACAGTTATGTTCAGTGGCATTGTTCATCTTGAATAGGGTACTTTTCATAGCATTGAAGTTTCTATTTTGCATGAGACCGCAGTTGCTCAATAGTAAAACGTTCACCTCTGGTACGTGGGTCCCTGGGTTGATGCCATCTCGTTCCAAGTGCACATTGTGGTGTACAAACATATAAACATTGTGTATGTGGGTTTTCTAGGGGTTCTCCCAGTTTCTTTATTCCACCATTTCATTCATTATCGTCTTCTTTAGCTTACGCGCTGTAACCGTGGGACGTAAAACTGAAATATTTCACTTTTGATTTTCTTGTTTTATATTTATTTCATGACATTAAACGGTAGTTAATCAAATACTTTCAAACTCTAAAATTTTGAAGTCAGAAATCACGATGTAAACATGAAAAGATGAATGTGAAAGAAAAGCTGTCATGGAAGTCATGTCATAAGTAAACAAATACATATTTCTGAAAGTAATTGCAAGTACGTTCCTTAAGATGCCTAAAGGTAGAGAGGAGTACAAATAACCTCAATCGCCTCTTTCATGTCATTCAATCCCATGAATCTGTAGCGTACACATTTTTTCCGAGTCCTCCAAAAATACAAATCCAACAATTTAAAAGCTGATATCTAAGCGAATGTTTGACATTTTGTTAAACCCATTCAATTCTTAGGAAATATTTCACCTAGGAACGTTCACATATCACGCTGGTAACGTTGCGTTACCCCGTCTTGCTGTACAAAGTAATATTCATTTGGCTAGTTGAAGGACAGCTGCCTCGATTCTTGCAAAACGTTAAGGTAATTTCATTGTTCCTTCAAAGAAGAATGGCCCTGTAAGTTCTCTGGTAAACATACCGTGTCACATTGCTAACCCAGAACGATGAACGGCTTGTTTCTGCATAATGAGAATTTTTTTGTTAGCCCAATACCCATAATTGTTGCGTTAACCAGGACAACTCCATTTTAAAATGGCCTCACCAGATTATAAATCAAACCAATAAAATATTCCTTACCGTTGCACATGTTCACACTCCACTCACACTATTCAAGACACCTATCTTGATCGTTATCATTCTCAGGTGAAGCAAGCTGAGAATGTCTGTACTTTTACTTCACTAATATGAGATTGACATTTGTTTTACTTCGGACTGACTCAAAGAAATGATATTCGTCTAAAAGGATGCCTAAAAGGATATTCATCAATTAATGTTCCATTTCTGCCACACTGTCATTTCTGCACTTCACACAAGCTTCTTTAATTTCAAATTTGTTACATAATCTCCGAATTATCGTATTTGACGTAGTGGAGTATCAACTTCTACCTTTTATCATCTTTGAATCTCATACACATTCTCATTTTTTCAATACCGTACTTAAAATCCCATTTTGTTCATCAAAAGACAAATTACTCATTTCGCTATTTTGTGTACATTCATGTCTACTTCTTGTTGGGTTATGACAGAACTATAAACAACAGAATATCTATATGCGCTTACACACACTCAACGCAGACGTTACAGCTTTAAATACAAAATACAATCGACTTATTCTAAACAGTTTCTCTGATATTAAGATTCAAAAACCGTAAAACTCTCTTGGTACTGTAAATCTTTTACATTTTACTCCAAGTTTAATTACTTTTCCCAGAATAGACAATGGACACATTGATATTCCAAACAACAATCGAAAGTCGTTTTAATTCCAGAAATGGTAGTAATATAAATACAAATGTTTATCACATGTGAAGCTTTCCCTTGTTTACAAATTTTAAAAAATAATAAAAAAAAATAAAACTTTGAATACCAAGACAATTGAGGGTATCACCTTAATTCATTTTAGTGACAATTGGGATTATTTGGAAGAAAGAGACCACAATTATTAAAAAATGTAAGACTTTATTTACAAATATTGTTATTACAAATTAATAAACGATTTTTAAGAATGCATATTATTATTATTTTCATAACATTTTTCTTTTACTACAAAATAGTTTTATGCAGATTTTTAAGTAACCTAGATAACACAACAAGTGTCTTTTTTGGTTGATAATGTTTCTGAAAACAAGTTGGTTACTTTTATATTGCTTCTGAAACTTTTCAGAAGAGAGAAAAAGTCATTCGATATTCATCACATTGCACCAATGCCCTTCGTTTATAATAGGACAATTGCATTTATATATAAAACAAAAAATGCTGGATATTTATTGACTACAAAACTTTTGTTTAAAAAATGCTTTCATACTTCAGATCTAAAAATAATATTAGATCTAATCATCATTCATACTATATTCTAATCTTGTGGACAACTTACCTTCGCAGTGACTTCGTCGAGAACATGTTGTTAAAACATTTGAGTATGTCACAAATTTGGCAGATATGTGAAAAATACATAATGTACTTTCAACAACATTATATTATATATGTATATAATTTATACATAACATATAAACTGGCAGTGTTCCAGTCCCTACTACACTACATGTTGAAGCCATCTGATGATGAAACAGGATGTATTTTCTATGAAGTGCATAATAGGAAAATTATTTCATTCTTTTTTCTTCAGTTTCATGAGTAGTGTTGCTAAAAATATGTTGGTTATATTGGAGTTTAACTCAGCATTAAGGCTATGTAAAACATAGACCTTTAGGTTGACATGAAATCCGAGGGTCTTCCGAAGGCGCCTACATTAAACCATACATCATTTTCTAAAAGATGAAATATTCATAATACTTTTACATCAAAATATTATTACAGTTCTAGGTTATTTGTTATCTAACTATATTCAAATCATAGATTTTTACTAAAGTACTACATACCTGGTATATGTATCTCTTCATTGCATGTGAGCTCCTTCGTGGCTAAGCGGTTAGCGTACGCGCCTTTGGCGTGGGAAATCCGGGTTCGATTCCCAGCGGGAGCTCATGTGGTTCGGATTCCACGTTAATCAGTAGTTCCACAACTCATATAGCCACGTTGGTGTCTTACGAATAATTTATGCAATACTAGCAATTGGATTCCTAGGATTTATCGTATGGGCCCATCATGCTGAACGGGACGTTAAACTCAAAATCAATTTAACTCTTCATTGCATGTCGATTCTTTACACACGTACATTCCGACAATCCTACTCATGGAACAGATGTTGGAACGCGAACAGTTTGAAATTTACTTTTGAGATTGAATGCCTCTCAACTTCCTGTCATTTTGATTGTTAAATCTACAGCTTTAAATTACAATCTGAATTATCAACATAATTCTGGTAAGAAATAATGTATTGTTTGTTTATAAATGTGTTATATGTAAAACAGTTATCACTTTCTATCGTTACAGTTAAAACTTTTTTTTAGAAACACTGGGGAGTATAGTGTCTTGAATGATTACAATTTACTGCATCTTAGCACTCAGTGTGTAAATACATTGCATCTGAAGAAATAAACTAAAAATATTGACTTTTAAGTATATTTATATTTACGTTAAAGATATTTAAAAGTAAATATGGCTTTGAAATCTTTCAGTACAAATAGCTTCTTGCAATGAATTAGTTTTCAGTTTCTTAAAATTTGATGTTGTATCACTGCTAATATGAATTTCCACAAGATTAGAACGCTAACAGAATTTACTTTACTATTTACAATAAAAATGATGAAATTATTTTTGAGCAAATGTAGTGTATCGTGATTTTCTGTCATAAAAGTGTTATAGATGTACTTAGTGTTTCAAAAATGTGAGAAATGTGACTTTACATTTTATATAGATATTTCTAGCTGAAAGAAGTATATATATATACATTTTAAATATATGGTCATGTTGCTTCTGAAAGAATAAATAGTACGTCTTAAACACTACTGGGTCATTTATATACCTATAAACCTATTTCACAACCCATTGTAACATTGGCATACTGAATCAACATGATCCTAGTGCCAGTGTTATGTATCCACATTATTCTCTCTCCATCCAGAATATGTTTCCTTTTATCTCTTTTTAGAGAGAAAATAACTAAGAGCTCAGCATTACATGGAAGTGTGTAGAAAAAAATATTTCAAGCATAACTACAGTCAAATTTGTTGATCAAATATGATGCAACATATTACATTCAAATCTTAGGACATTAAAATCTATATACATATAAGTTGTAGTAACTAATAAAAATTGTCGAAACAGGTAAAGATCCCTGCAAAGAGACCTAAAAGAATACGTTTGAGTATATAGATTCTACACAAACTAACATTTTGGCTTAAAACTCAAGATACAATTTGCTTCCTCTTAAAATAACAGTAGTCACACAACATTCATTCATTCTCTTGTAACATAACAAAAAATGTTACATAGTTTTTTAAAAATGTATCATTTAATGGTATGCCTACCATATTTAGATATCGGCCTACCTATATTTTTGTCACTCTTCAGAAAATGAAGATAGAATTTAATAGTTTGTACATTGTCTTTTAAGAGTTCATATTGTTTCTTGCACCCACACTTATTTTTATTTTTCTTTACATCCAAGTCCTCCTGACCAATTGCACATCCCACCAATAGGGTCAAACACTAATTGCCTAGGGCATGTGTATTCCCAACCTATAATCTCACCATTCTCCATTTTGGCGCAAGAAATAAATTTCTTGCAAGAATACGGATGAGGAAAGTTGCCTCTATCTAGACATTCGATATAACCATCAGAATGAATTTTCACTTTGTTTGAAAGTGGAATAATATCGAAATAATTTGGCTCGTCTTCGTAACTATCATAGTATTCATAGTCTAATAGTGGTGGAGCCTTTGTCGTGGTTTTCTTTGGACGTGGTGTAGTTCCTGATGTTTTTGGCCTTGGTTCTATACGTCTAGCCACAGGCTTCGATGTTGGTTCATCAAGAAGTTGAAAACTAGGTTGCGTAGGTCTGGTAATTTTAACAACTGTAGCTCTTCTTGGCAAAGGTGATGTAGTGGATGATTCAACATTAAAAGTAAAGGGTGAAACAGTCCTTGTAATGGCCTCGTCAGAGAGACTAACACTTCCGCTTGGAATCTGGGTCGTTGTGGGTGGTGGATTTGTCGTACTAGGAGGCGCTGTACCCAAGTTGTGAATCGCAACGACGGCTACGTTTGCAAGATCTTGATAACTTGAAGATTCCCCACTTTCATCTTCTAAACTAGATGGCCGTATTCGGTCTGATTCATGAAACAGACTTGCTTCTTCATTTTCGTCAAGGGCTGGTGCGTCTTGTATTAAGGGGGAAGGCCGTGGTAAAGTAGGAAGTCGTCTTTTAGGGAAAGTAAATTTTATTGGAGTCACAGTAAGTGGTGCTTCAGTTGTTGTAGTCACAGCAGATGAAAAATTGGTATTACCTCTAAATGTACTTGTACCACGAGATCCTGGTCTAAATGGTCTTCTTCTAGAAGAAGAGTTTAGCCTGTTATTCTGTTTCCTGATTGCAGAACTAGGTGTTGTTGTAGCAATTTCTGATGTTCTACTGGGCCGAGCGGTAGATCTGCTTCTGGGACGGTTGGCAATAACACCATTTGGCCTACGAAGTATCGTGCGCGGTCTAGTTGTAGTTGTACTGGAAGTAGTTGTAGTAGTAATAGTGGTTGTAGTTGGTAGAGTTGTTGTGCCAGCAGTGGACTGTAGAAAATAACAATATCGATTAGGAGAAAGAATTGTACATATATCTTTTGCAAAAACTATAAGATTAGAAACTTAAAATTATAATAGTAAGATAAATATGAACTTCATGGAAATTAAAGTATAATTAGTACATTTTAATAGTCATCTTCTTTTGAGTTATTAAGTAACGTCTCAGAAACTTATGGCAAATAAATAGATATAATAAACTATGGAACCCTTTTCCTTTTTACGTGATGTATGTGAAATAATTTTTAAAAGTTGGCAAAGTCTCAAATGTTCCTGCCTCAATATGACAGGGTAGATTTCATTTTGACCTCTTATAATTTCAGAAGAGAGTAAGACTTATTTTGTCTATTAATCAATTATAATTCAAATCCATTTTCACCTGACTGAAGTTACTGAAGTTTGTAAATTGAAAATTGAGTAAATTATTATCTTTGTCAAGATTTTTTTTTATTTTTGTAATTTGAATAATATTATTGAAATTATTGAGGTAATGAAATGTATTAAATTCCAATGTAAGGGTTTGCATCATTCATTTGCTAATAGATCAAAAGATTTGAAAAGAATCATATGTTCTTCGTACATTGACTTCAGTAAGGAAAACTTTTAGAAACATGATTTTAAATTCGAATTAATAGAATTATTTACAAAGAAGTGTTAAAACCACACAACAATATTAATAATTTTATTCTGTTAATTTGGATTGCATAAGATTTATAATTAATAGTTATTATAGGCTGAATGTTAAGGAAGCTTCTGCTGTTAATCGAAAAAATTGACCATTTGAAAGAAAAAACAACTTAATTAGTTCGTTAGATTATTGTTTCATTCTCTTAAACAAATCACTTTGGTACAATTACGAATAGGCTATAATCTATAATTTGGATTGTCTCTTACTATTTGATACAAAGGTAATCCATAATCAAATAAATTAGAAAATGTATTATTATATGGTATGCTATTGAACTATGTGCTACAGTATGATCATAAAATTTAACAGACAAATAATCTTGAAATTGGTAAAATAAAAGCAAAAATTGAATGAAATACATTACCATATGCATATATCAAAAAGCAAAAGGAAAAAAAGAAGCAAAATGTTCATTCAACCTATAAAACCCAAAAACTAGATGTAAAATCTTATAAATACTAAATAGCATAATTCCTCACGACAGCTTACCCACCAGCTATTAAGAATACTTTACAATTACCTGTTTCTATTCAATTTTGCCATCTATTGCTCGGAAGATGTGGTGACATGAAGGTTTAAAAGAAGCGTCTTCGTATCGTCAGATATATATGTATAGCGTATTATATATATATATATATATATATATATATATATATATATATATATATATATATATATATATATATATATACAAAAACTATATAAACTATTCAAATCAGATATGACTGTAAATATTTCTTTCCCTTCATAATATGTCCGTCATACAAATAAGAATGTTACTTGATTACAGCAAATAACTTCTAGCTCTGAAAAATTCCAATCTTGCCATGTTTAAGCCCTGGATATATAGACCTTTATACCAAAGCTGTATTAAAACATGGTTATCTTTAAACAAGAGAAATCTTGGTATTGATACATGACTTGATCGAGTAAAAATTATTACTTAATTATAGATCATGTATGTGTCTAAAGCAATATGAAGATTCCAGGCCTGATATTTATTTCAACGTAGAGTTTCACATTATAATTATAGTTAATATACAATAGCATGCAATTTACTTTATTATAAACTATTCTAATTATACTAATGTTTTACTAATTTTAATATATCAGGTTAAATTATTTTAACATATAACTTCAATAATAACTATGTCATTCAAACTTGCATCCCAACTTAATAATCTAACAAGTGAAACCTTAATGTCATTAAATTTGTTAGAACTTTCAATGGTTTCTTAACTAACTTCTAGTAACATTAATTTTGTTTTCAAAACACATAAAACTAAAGCTTAACGTCCTGATCAAATTTTGCAGTAATAACATATCAATTGTTAACAGTAAGTTATTTAGTAAATAATAATTGTGAGCAGTAGAACTTCGTAATAGTTAATAAGATATTATTAAGGTTACAATTTTTCAATATAATACGTTAACATATTACTTAATCTATATTATATTGACATGCTAAATAAGTTTAGTTTTTTGTATAAAACCATAAACTATTTTACGAATATTTTGTTTTACTAAAAATGCTGAAATAACTATTAAAGTATTAGTCAAAGCTCTGGCAAAGAAGCAATAAGCAGCATTGCTATTATGTTGATTCTCAATAAGTATGAACAACAGAAGTACTACCTGGTACAATAGTGTAGAAAACGTGCAGAAGGAAATCGAAGAATTTGATTGGTTTTAAAATAAGATGCAAAGAAAGTTACTGATGATTATTTTCAATCGTTGTTATAGTTTGCAATAATTTGATAATTAATACTATGTTTATTTGAAAAATGTTTTAAAACGTAACTTTTTAATATATTTTGCCTCATTTTGCTTATATTCTCTCTGAGATTTTGTTTCTGAAAGCGCAAGAAGCATATGCAAAAGCAACTAGGCTAATTTTATCATATTATTTATAGTGAAGATACAGTAGGAACTATTTGGTCTAGGAATTAATTCGTGCGGTTGGACAGGAGATGGCGCAACGAACGGAGCGTCCCACAGTTCCGTGTATCCACACATGTGTTGCAAACCCCTGTCATCGCGTATCGTTCGTAGTATAGGGCAGTGGATTAAAGCGTCAACAACACCAGTTTGTAGTTAAGTGAACATGGCGCAATTTGTGCCTGATAAAGTGTTTTTGCGGGGTGTCCTGCTGCATTACTTTAACATGCAGAAAAGTGCGACTGAAAGTCATCGTATTTTGGTGGAAGTGTATGGTGACCATGCTCTAGCTGAGCGAACGTGTCAGAAGTGGTTTGCACGGTTTAGAAGTGGTGATTTCGGCTTGGCAGACCAAGAGCAAGCTGGACAGCCAAAAAAAATTTCAAGACGAAGAATTGACAGCATTGCTCGAGCAGGATTCGTGTCAAACGCAGGAACAACTTGCAGCAGCATTAGGCGTTGATCAAACAACAGTCTCCAAACGCTTGAAAGCCATGGGAATGCTTCAAAAGATGTCACATTGGGTTCCACATGAATTGAAAGACAGAGACGTTGAAAGACGAAAAACCATTTGCGAATTGCTGCTTCAACGACAGAGCAGAAAGGGGTTTCTGCATCGAATTATTACGGGTGATGAGAAGTGGATCCATTACGAGAACCCTAAACGAGGTGAACCAGGTCCATCACAACCAAAACGAGATATTCACTGTGCAAAGGTTATGCTGTGCATATGGTGGGATATGAAAGGTGTGGTGTACTATGAGCTGCTGCAACCGGGTGAAACTATGAATGGAGAACGTTATCGACGACAATTAATGCGTTTGAAGCAAGCTCTGGCCAGAACACGACCAGAATGGGAGAACAAACATGATAAACTTATTGTTCAACATGATAACGCTCGCCCACATGTCGCAAAACCGGTCAAAACCTATTTAGAAAATGTCGGATGGGAAGTTTTACCCCACCCGCCGTATTCACCAGACGTTGCTCCTTCGGACTACTACTTGTTCGATTGCATGAACAACGATTTGATTGGACAGCGGTTTACTTCTTCAGAAGATATCGAAACATGGGTCTCTGACTGGATCGCTTCCAAGGATGAGGACTTCTTTCGCCACGGAATCCGTACATTGCCTGACAGATGGGCGAAAGTGATGGCTAGCGATGGACAATATTTTTCTTAAGGTATTTATGTATTTTGTGTTTGTACTACAGCTTCAATGTGTGCGTACCAACCGCACGAATTAATTCCTAGACCAAATATAAACCTAATTAAGACATGATAGCAGCAATAAGCAACTGTAGGAACAAGCATATGGAATTTCACAGAATAAAAAAGAGAAATTGAAAAGTATAATGACAGCATGAATATTAAATTATTTTTATTGTGTAATGAGGTTGTTTATGTTTTAAGCTAATAAAAGCCAAACGTGTGACACATGATAAGGTGATCAAAAATATTATTTGATAATTTATACCATGGAAATGTATCTAAAGCGCTTTAATGCAATTCAGTGTAGTGTTGGATGACATCAACTTCTTCAATAACTTACTGAAATAATCTACATTTTAATCATGAGTATGTAATTTACCAAATTCCGTTTATTGATATACTCAGTGAATTGAAATATGAAGTTAACAACTACATAAAAATTGAAGTAATTTGGTTTGGCGCTAAAAACTATCACCTTATCTATAATGAAGTAGAAAAATATGCAAACAAATGTTACTTGTCATTAAATTTTAATAAAATATTATAATTTTCAATTGTGATTGAGAATGTCAAGTAGGACAACAATTAGTTTAATGTATGAAGGAAGTACATATTGAACCAGTGTCAACAGATATAACTCATTAATGACAAAATCAATTCCCAATATCAAAAATGTTTCAATACCTAACACAATATATTTAATCTAGCAAACTATCTTACTCAATCTTTTTGAAACACAAAATATCTCATTACTACAAACCTAATATCTCTCATAAGAAGTGATTTTGTCATCAACTCAAGTTGAAAATTCACTGAAAACTCCACACTCCTCATGGCTTGCAAATCTACTTCGTGCAATATTCAAGCCTTTTATTACCACTGATATTAGATTCAGTATATTACCAGGATTCTTCAATGTTAGCATGTGTTTCTACTACACATGCCGTTAGACTGAGAGGTACAGAAAAAATATATTAAAAGTGGTTAAGAATAATAGATAATATGTTCCATGTAAATTGTTTCATGCTGAAAGAAAGAATAGATAAGTGAAGATTGATTGTTTCCAGCATTGGATCCAAAGAACACCTTTTCAATGCTCATGAAATATCTTGAACTCCAACCCAGAGGATAAACTTGCTTCTCCAAAATAATGATAATAAATAATAAGCATAGTAAATTAGTAAGCGGCGAACAAACTAGCAGCCATCGACAAGACGCAGCCAGAAGCGTTGATTGACCCCAAGATGAAAAAGTGTCCCGTTGATGCGAATATATTTTTCCTACCTCGAAGGGAGCTGTCCGAGAATGAAATGTTGTAGAGAAAGAATCATCCTCATGAGAATAGAGAAACTCAGATGACTGGTCATCTATTTCCGACAGCGTGCTGGTTGTCACTGTCTCTGTTACAGGGATTTCATTCGTCTTGAGATCTTCATTTGCCTTCTGGGTTGAAGTCTGAAAATCAATCGTTGAATATCTGTCATGTTTCAAAGGCTCTAAAGTACTTTTAGATTCGTCGTCCTCATCATCTTTTGAATAGCGCTGTGATGTACTTCGTTGAATAGAATCCGCTGGTTCGTCTGCGAATTCTCTGGAAGAAATATCGAAGTTTTTACTGGACGTAAAATGTTGACGATTAGAAAAGGGAAATACGTTCTCAATAGATTTGGTATTTGGTGGCTTCAACCTGATTCTCTCTTCTGAATCAGGTACAAGTCCTTCCTTTTCAATCCATCCAGGAGGAAGTTTTGTTAGTGCTATAATCTGCTTCTCTGTACCTGATTCAGTCACAGATGTAATAACTTGAGTTATGGTAGAAACTGTTGAAGTGAGAGTAGATCTTCGTCTGCTGACTGGAGGAGTAGCTGTTGTGGTAGTTGTTGTTGTCGTTCCTCTTCGGCCTCCACGTCTTCGGTAAACTGGTCCACGATTAGGTCTAGGTGCTGCTGTTGTTGTAGAGCCCTCAGGGAAAAAAGAAGGTCTATATCGGCGCCTCAAACCTACCTGAGAACGACGATCTTCTTCAACACGACCGCGTATTGAATGTTGTTCTTCATCATCGCGGTCGTAAGGGCGGAGACGACTTCGAGGACTTGATCTTACAGGTGGGACTTCTTTCACTATGGCAGGCACTTCTATTTCCTCGTCCAGTTGGAACGATCTGTCTGTTGTAGTTGTTGGTCGACTTCTTTGGATTGTCACATACCTATAATAAATTAAACATAAAATTGACGGATGTAAATTACAAAATATACTAGTAAGTTGAAATGGTTTAGTTTCATACATATGTACCATGACCCATGACCCTTAGTAGCCTCCAACAACTATTTAAACTCCTCAGTTTTTGAGAGAATATTATACCTCTGTTTCAAATTGTGCTTCGCGTACCTCCTTGTCACTACAGTTATATTCTTTCACTGCATTAATAGTTTGAACGAGTAATGATAATAACCTGTGAGTTGCAACTCACAGTATGTCCTTTCTGTAGGAATTTCTATCACATATTATCTGATATAGAATTTTTATCAAGTACCAAAGTACAAGGGCTTTGAAGAATATGGGATGGAAATAAATGCTAGAAAGACAAAAGCCATGGTGATTGGAACGAAGGGGTCTGTGTCAAATATAAAAGTAGGAGGGGAGAAAATAGAACAAGTGAATAGTTTTCGATATCTGGGTAGTATTCTTAGTAATAACATGAAGTGCGAACGTGAAATAAAAGCAAGGATAGGAATGGCGAAAGAAGCCTTTAGGAGGAAAAAAGTCTATTTTGTGGGACCTTGAAGAAAGAGTTGAGAAAAAGACTTATAAAATGCTTCGTGTGGAGTGTTGTACTGTATGGAGCGGAAACGTGGACATTACGTAAAAGTGATGAAAATCGACTGGAAGCCTTCGAAATGTGAGTGTGGAGAAGAATGGAAAGAATTAGTTGGGTCGAGCGCAAAACGAATGAGAGTGTGTTAGAAATGGTGGGTGAGAAAAGAACACTTTTAGATATTATTAGGAAGAGGAAGAGAAACTGGTTGGGACATTGCCTAAGAAGAGATTGTATCATGAGGGACGTCCTAAAGGGTATGGTGGCGGGAAAGAGAGGGAGGGGCGAAGGAGACTACAATTAATGGATGATATAAAAGCAGAAAGATCATACGCGAAGACGAAGTTAATGGAGGACCGTGGAGCATGGAAGCTTCTCAGCTGCGGCAAGTGACCTGCCAATAAAGGCAGAATACCTATGATGATGATGAGGCTTACTCAAAGAGTGAACTGAATAGAGCAATTTATGCTTAGTATTTAGTAACTGTTCCATACTCATTGGCCTTTTATTAAACTTTCATAGAATGTAATTTTTTCGTTAAGTTTCAACCCGGCATCCTTTCTTAAGTATTTTCATCAAAATGACATGATAAAAACACAGTTCTAACCCAGGTGATAACTATATTGAAAAAAGTAATACAAACCGTTCAGTCGTTTCCCCGTATTACGAGACCACACAATATTACCTTCGTTATATTTAGTATGATGATCCCACCAGAATATTTAGTAAGAACTTTAAATTATCAATACAATGTATGAGTCGCAGACGTACTGTTAAAAAATCTTTCTGAAAATGCTCATGCATTTTACAAATAGAAATATGGTTGTAGAAAAGTCATTGAACAGAATAATTAGATAACATTTTCAATCGTTTGACAAAACGTTCGACCATTTTCTGTCTAACCATAGGTTGTTGTTGCTTGTTTTTATCATAAGGCCCTTTGTATTTTAGACTGTGCAATACGGAGAAAGAAGTACGAGCTCTTAAGCTTTGTAATACAAAAAAAAAAAAAGAGTGAAATTTGATGCTCTTCTCATGTTCTGTTTTTGTGAAGTATTTATAAAAATTAGAGACAAGCAAGGAATTAAGAGTGAAGTAAATCATATCTTACTGTAGTTAATATTTGATGATTACTAATCTGTCTATTATCACTAATTAACTATGTCTAAAAATGACATTAAGAAAGTTTCGAAGAATTATTTTTTGAAGCCAAAGTTACACTAGAAAATTGTCACTGAAGAAAAGTTTCCGAAAATTTATACTAGTAACATTTCATTAGACTCGGATAAATTTTACTAAAGTTTCGTACAAGACACACAAATGGCAATTAAGTAGAATGAAGGAAGCCCAATTACGCTCGCTTTAATTATAACATTAATGTTTCTTATGACAAGAACTTTAAATAACCAGAATTGCATTTTACGTTGATGTTTTATATTTGAATACTAGTAGATAAGGAAGTTATAATTTACGTTTATTGTTCCTAAATTCATTTTCATTAAAGAAATAATTGAAATAAAACTACACTTAATGGAATTTGACTCTTTCGATTTAAAACGTCTTTTACCGTTTAACAGTATTTGTACAGCTTCACAAGAAAGCATGCACAGTTTTTCACAGGTCACAACAAAAATATTGTTAACCTAATTACAAGCAAGTGATACGTCGGGCAAAATTCCAACAAACGATATTTTTAAAACTATTTTATATAACTATTTTTATATAACTATTTTAAATAACAATACGTATAAGACGAATAATATTTTCTGCAAAATGTTACCATAGAGACATACATATTCACACCTTTTAAAAAAGCAGACCAGAAAGTCGAAATGATTCCCATCATTCATCATCATCCACCAGTTTCATCAATATTTACATTAAAATTACTATGTTACGAAATAATTACTTATAAGAAAATTAATTGATAATTGACTGTGACCTAGATCTGCATCTCAAAATATAAAATATCGGCTGAGATTAAGAAGAAAGAAGAAAAAGTAGAAAACTGCCTTAGTATGGAAATAAGTGTAAGCTGTGCGATTGCCTTCAAAAATTTTACTCTGTTTTCTAGAAACTTTTCAACCAAACTAAGAAGTCACAATATTAAATTTGTTAACAACTTTGTTTAAAACATCGAATTTAAGGGAAAATAATTCATACTAGCAACTAGTAACCAATAACTACAAGATGAATTTTCGAATATTCTTAGACAGGCTAAACATACTTGTGTTACTAATAAGACAACAACTCAATTATAACAAATAGAATTTTAACACTTGACATGTTATGAACTTTATTAACTTATTTGTTCATGATTTAATCACTACTTAATACTTGGAAATTATATTATAATTTTTCATCACTTATGACGGTGGTAGATAATTTTATAGTATACTTGTAACTATTTAATTTGCTAACTAACTCTTGCAACAATACATGACTATTAAAAGATTTACTTTATAATATGAACAATAATGACAATGTATATCAACACCTCCGTCATAATTTTCACTTATTTATATTCTTGTAACTAATACAGTGAAACCTCCCTTAACGGACACCTCTCAATAACGGACACCTCTATAATACGGACAGATTTTTTTGTCCCGGCAAAAATATATGTTCCCTTACGGAACAAAACCCTCCCTTTTACGGACACTCTCAGATACGGACACGGACAGTCCTTTTTCCCCCCAAACGTTTCAATAACCTCTTCATAACGGACAGAAATTATTCTCGGTTCTGCGATATATTACAGGACACAGAAAGTATCACACACATTTCACAAGTGCATCTATCATCAAACAGAACACTTCAAGCTGAATTTGAAATCCTTTTTCAATTCTCGCAATAAACTGCTTTCTGGTGGAAATCCTAGAAAACATTCAATAAGTAAAAACATAAAAACACTCGTGCAGAGTTAGTCGTATGGTCAAGAATTCTACACGGTCTTCCCTTTCCTAACAAATTTAATGCCTTTTCCTCTGGGCCTTGCATCTTTCCCGACAATTTCATAAATAACAAAAGAAACATTGTTTGTTTTGTAATAACATTTTTCAACGAGCAATGTTTTCTCTCTTACTTTTTTTGAAAAGCAAAATTTCTCTTTTGTACAAATTGGAGTGTCAAACGGTTGAACAAAGAAATTTGTCATTAATCGCGGTGAAACAGAAGTTCTCCAATTGATCCAACAGTTGCAAGCAAATTTCGAACAGAAACTAGTGTCCGCAGGATGTACGTACACGGCAGACAACTACTGCAGAGTTTTTCCACGAAATTTGGTGAGCTTTTCTCCACATTTTTAATATTTAATAATAATATTGCAGACTTTTTAAAGCTATTTTTACTTTTAGTATAGGCGGTATATGAATTAATGGATTTTTTACAGGGTGATGACATGTCCTTAACAAAATAACCATACACGCATTACCATTTGAAGGGTAAGGGGAAAAAAGAAGGAATGTCACAAAAATTCATTTTCGAGAAAACGGCGTTTTAATATTGAAAACTGTGTAATAAAGAATAGGGTTAGTCAAATCTGTTGCCCTTTATACATGGACATTTCTACATCTACGCATGCATAGCATATACAATCAAATAGTACCAAGAGTCACCAACAAATAGGACAAAACACTCGATAAAGCACATACATGGACATTCTTTGTTTTTTTCCCCTTACCCTTCATTTGCAGTATACGAACACATTAAGACATCCCCTAACCCAATAATATTATTTAATAGAAACGAATTTCTTCTTCATCCGTCCCAGTAATTCAAATACGTACTAAATAGAGTATTTTCATATTGAATTTTACGTATTTACGCTCATACATAATGTATTTACTGTATATTACTGCATAAAATTACCTTGAGAGAAATTAAATTTTTGTAACCTCTCGGTAACGGACACCTCTCAGTAACGGACAAAAATTCCCGTCCCATTGGTGTCCGTTATTCAGAGGTTTCACTGTACTCCTGTAAGTAACATAGGTGATTGAAATTACATAACTGCACCTTGTATTTTAACCTAACAAAGTGATCAGAAAGTAAGTACAGTAGATGATGACATTTCTAAGCCGACATTTTACGGACATCATTTTCAGAGTTACGAAAGAGATTATATTAAAATGTCATTTGAACCATTCAAAGCATTTTCAAAATTTGAAGTGCATAGTGAGCACAATGCTACTGTCATCTAATAGTTAAAGTTAAATATGTATGTCTGTATTGCAACATCTTGTACAAAAAAAGTTTTTGTTTCAATTATATGAACAAAGAATAATTCAGGTCCATTTTACAAATTGACCCTATCCTGCTGCAAGTATTCTGGATTCTAACTAGCTCTTTGCATCTTTCAGCACACATTATTAATATGGATCCTTACTTGGGTGTTGTGGCATCAGATTCTTCTGGTCGAGGTCGTCGAATCGTAACGTACTCAAGTGATGGTGCTTTGTCCCCGTGGTCGTTGCTTGAATTTCTCTCCTCTTCCAGATCTTCCTCTTCGTCCTCATGTTTTGGTCTTACAATGCGGAAAGAAAATAAACATAAGTAATCTACATTTATTTTCATTATCATTATTTATGATGTTAGAACAAAGATCAGCTGGGTATATCACTGTTAGATTAGGACTTATATACATTCAAGAAATACAGACAAAATGTTCGGTTCCTTACAGTGTTTCGATCTATATTATGATAATATATACTACTATTATACAGCGTCTTAATTACAATACGTGACGCAAGAAATATTTAAGCAATTGTAATTTTTCTTTAAAATTTGTTGTTGTTGTTACTTCCTACTATGCCCCTAATTTATTCGCCAAACCCACATGTTAACTTATGCCATTCCTTGTCTTATTCTATCTTTGGAAACTTTTAATAAAAAAGTTGTAAACCATTGGGCAATCATCATTCTTCAAACTTTTCAACTGGCGTTAATTTTAAGTTTTGTGCATTGATTTCTAACATTTCCGTTTCTGGACATTTTTTCTTCATATAAACGAAATATCTACTATATTTTTGGTTCAAATCACGTTGTGGTCAAACAAATTATATGCAAGCATATTTTTTGTTATATTTAGCGTTTTGAAATTTTGTTAGGTATGTTTAGTAAACATTTTGTGCAAATAATAATCAAGACTTTTTCTTTCTTTCCTCAAAAATGTATGTTCTAAATTCAGAAAACCCTTGAAAAAGAAGGGCAAGTATCCGGTGAGAATACTGCTCTAAGTTGTGACTTAGTGGCAAGTAAGTAATTATAGAAATAGTTCCTACAGTAATATGTTCCTACTTCTTAGGATAGAATAAAATTAATAGATAATATTATCATTAAGTATCAATAAATCTAAGTAAAATCTAATTTCGAAATAATACTGTAAGTTTCGAAACAAATTGTATAAATGATTAAATGTAGACAACTTTCCCATCGAATTGATCTTTTACCTCTCCCATCTTGGATCATAGGTATAAAAGGAATTAGTTCTTTTGTAACAGACCGATTAACGGTTGTTTACATTCTATTTGAGTTGTAATGTTTACCGGTTGTTTAGGTTCGTGTATTGTAATACTGCACCCTAGTGCTTTCAAGGATTCGTTCTAATGTTAATTTGTTTCCGTTGCCAATAAAATAAATGGCATAAATGTGAGTAATTTTATATGAGAGATGCAAAACATACCAATAATCTTACTTCGAAAATTTCAAAGTGTTTATCTACAACTGTTTCGCGTTACCGTAATAATTTCACTCCTGTTGTATGTTGGCCTTAAGAAACTCCGAGCTTAATATACATTTAAATTTAATTTATATTTTACTCTACCTGATAGAAATATTTCCATCAGCTTCGGAATGTATGATTTAAAAATATGGTTGCTGTTGTTATATAGTTGTTACTACACGTCTTTCATTTGTTAATCATTCTGAAGTTCATTTGTTACTCGTTTCTGGTTATTCCCGCAAGAGGGCATTTGAGTCGATATACGTGAACCTAACATCGTCAAAATGGCGATGTTACAACCAAACTGGGGAAATCGTTGTCATAGCGACGTAAATAATTGCAAGAACTAACTAGGTGAGTTTTAAAAACTTTATTATATGATTACTTCCCATACTCAGGAGATGTTATTTAATAGGTAAAACGACTGCTTATTTGAATAGGGTTTCGTATGACAACAGAAGGGATATAAATTTGTTTTAGTTCGTAATCGACTATGTAATATTAAAACCGTGTTTATTAAGGTCTGGTGACGCGAGGATGATGACGCAGTGAAACGCCGTTTTACAATGTAAAAGGAAGGATGGCTAGGTCGGCTCCTTAAAATATAGAAATTTTGTAACTAAAGTGTAGAATTTTGGAAGTTAACCTAGTATAAATTATTAATTTGGATAACCTGATCTATTTCGGAAGAAAAGGAACGCTGAGGAGTCTGATCGAAATGAAAATTGTATAAAATAAGTTTTGGATACAGCCATCAAGTGTTACTTCCGCCATTACGAGTGATAGCGTAATGTGCAGGAAGTAAGTTGGTTGGAGTTCATCTCATCAGATAACGGGACCAAGTCCCATATTCTATAGGACGTGGAACCAATACCCGAGGAGATTGACTGCAACGTATAATAAATAGGTTTGCTAACCTATCCTGTCAAGCCGGGGATCCAGGTGACAAGGACCGACAGAACTATTTTGTAGGAACCTCAGCCAATTGGGTAACATTCATCCATTTTATCTTATTTTCTTCTTGTTCCGATTATAAACAAACTCACTAATTCAACAAATGAAGTGTTTCGAAATAAATATGTGTAGTTAAAGTAAAAGGCGTCACGCGTTTAGACAGCTCATCTCGTTACCACTCAATAGAATGATATCATAAGAATATGTGATCAACATCGAAAATTGTTGGTGAACTTTACTTTAAGCGCACCGCTTGATATTAAAATTTTCTATGTGAGAATTGATACAGGTTTCTTTATTGTTAGATTAAGTAATATTTGTCAATTTGAGATGTCATTTTAACGTGTGTCTTATTTAAAAAAAAAAAAAGTGTTTAGGTTGCTTAGGTTAGGTAAATTGAACGTGTCTCATAATATACATTTATTTTGATTGTTAGGTTAGGATATCAGATTGCGGGTTTACTGTTAAATAATGTACTCTTGTGTTGTCTTGTGATAATATTTCGGGAACATAATATTTCAATTGTTTGTTTAGGTTAGGTAAATTGAACTTGTGTGCTTACGGTTAAATAATGTGCTATTATTTTGTCTCGTGATATATTTGGGAAAATACATATTTTGACTGCTTGCTTAGGTTACGTAAATTGAACTTGTGTGCTTACCGTAAAATAATGTCCTGTTATTTTATTTTTCGCGATATATATATTTTTTTTTTAACATGTATTTCCAATTGCGTAGGTTAGGGCTTTATGTAGGTTAAGAAATTATATTTTTGAAAGTGAATCGTACATATAACTCGGGTCTTAAATGTGAAAGGGTTTTGGTAATTTAGGATAGTAAATGTACCGGTTTTCATTGTTGTTGTCTCATGATATGCGAGTGCATACTTGATCTATGCAGATTTCAACGAACCTTCAGTTGTAGTTCTTCTTTCCATATATATATTTAAATTTTGTTCGAATATGCTTCCGTGCAAGATTCTGTCTTGGGCATATATCTAGTTTAAAGGTGCCATTCACGCGTTATGGAATTCCTTACATATTTGCCTCATCGGGAGTCAACGTAGCTAACTAATGCTCAACTTTACGGATAAACATATACGTACTTACATCTATTCAATTTGTCGATCTTAAACACAATTTGAAATTTGTTACGTGTCCATTGCTCTTGAAAAGTAATGACATTATATTGTGACGTTAAAAAATGATAATAATGTTGATAATGACGTTCTAATCTCTCATAAAATATGTAAACCCTGGCGTAGAGAAGTAGAAGTAGAGCATTTTTTTTTTCATTTGTAAATATATCATCTCATAAATAGTATTTTTTTTTTTATGTAGGTGTATTATGTACGATTGATACATGCTACTTGCTTGTTCTAGAGTACAATGAGAATGTAGTAGCAGTCATGTAGGCTTATGTTGTCGCCTGACTCAAATGATATGTACAGGGTTATGAATCGTGAACGTCTATTTAGTAATAATTTTAGTAATGATAATGTCATTTTGTTAAATGAATAATTAGAGCATATGGACTGTTATTCTTAAGTGATCGCGAACTGAGTATGTATTGTAAAGATATTGAAATGTGAAAATTGATACAATTTTGAAATTAAGTCAATGTAGTAACATAATCTCGTAATTGTTTTAATGTACGGCGATGTAGGCAAATATCTAACAGACTTTATTCTGTTGCTCTGGATAATTACAATGTAACTGTTGACTGATTGGCACAAATAAACAATCACGACCGAATCTCAATTTTATAATTTCGAAGACTGCTCATAGAGTTAAGCATATGTAAGTTTGATATTTTTTTTTTTCTTTCATTTAACTTAAGTTAACGACGTTGAGTCTTCTTTCATTTCGATTAGCCACTTAACAAGAATTTGGAATCTTTTGATAAAATTTGTTGCGCATGCTTGGTTCATTCTTGAGATTTTTCATCCTTTAGAAAGAAAACTGTTATAAATCGGCGACCCCTTTGCTATAATATATGAAGCTAGGTTGTTATAAATTGGCTCATCTCAGCCAGGATTCTATTTACTTTAGCGTTAACGTAATGACTTAAACCAGTCTGTTATAATTGGCGACCTCAGCTTTAGGATTTTTGTTTATTTTGTTTATTTGATAATTTGTGTTAATTATAAGAGCTAGGCTGAAGGGTCTGTAATAAATTGGCGACCTTTAGCCAAGGATATTAATTAACTTTACTATAATATGTAAAGCTGAAGTCTGTTATAATTGGCGACTTCAGCTTCAGGATATTTGCTTACTTGATAAAGTATTCTGTTTTGTGTGCTAAGCGAGATGAAAGCTAAATAATGAGTGGATATAACGATGATGAGTTGCTAAACGCGGGACCCAATTAATATGATATAAAATGAGTGAAACAGATATCATGCATGAGACTGAAGAATATAGTTGTTGTAATGGTGCTAATAGTGTTGAGAACGCGATTGCAATTTGTTGTGAGAGTTGTGACAAATGGTACCATATGAATTGTTTAAATATACCGGAAAGGGAACAAGAAGTGTTAAGACACTCAGAGGAAAATTGGTATTGTGCAACTTGTGTAGGTAAACAGTCTGTAGAATCAGATAGGGAGGAAGTGAGACGTACACAAAACCCAAAGAAAGTTGCTCCAGAAATTGAAATTGGTGGAGGTCCGCTTCTAGATAAGTTAGTGGACATAATTAAAGAACTAAAGTCTGAGGTTTCTGAGGTACGGAAGGAACTAAAGTCTGAAGTTTCAGCAGTAAGAGTAGAACTGATTAATCAGATGACTGTTAACCAGAATGATTTAAAGGCAGAAATGAAAACTGAATTAAATAAGATGAGTAGTGAAATTTCGTCCTTGAAAGAATCTTTTGTGTCAGTAAAAGGGGAATTAAAAACCGAGATATCTAAGTTAAGAATTGAAATTGATGAGACAAAAACTAATTTAGGACAAACCGTAGAAAATGTACGCGATAGTTGTATGATGGAAGTAAATAATGTAAAAGAGGATATGAATAGTATTAGGTTAGATTTAGATAAAGTAACTGTAGATGTCAGTGAATTTAATGAAAATGTGAATTGTAAGTTAGAGGCTACTACTAAAGAAGTGTCAGAGTTGAAAACCCAATTCGGGAATATAACCTCCAAATTTGAATCTGAATTGAAATGTGTCAAAGAGCGACAAATTGATGACTACAGAAAATTTCGGGATGTAAACGAACAGACCGGGAATATGATAAAGATATTAGAACGTGACATGATTGACGCGTATCGTCAAAATCGGGAGCGATGTGAGCGGAACACCGACACTTTGAAAAAGATATTCGAATCGGGTGATGTAAATGCAAATAATGAAAACTTTCCATTTGAAGAGAATTTGGCTAATAATGAACAAAGTTGTCAGGATGTTAGGGAACCTTCAGTTCCAAAATTAGATAAAAGTCGATTTGAGGAAATCATAAATATGACCGAGATGTCTTCCTCGTCCGATGTGGAAGAAATTAGGAATAAACCCTCACACAAACATAAGAAAGTGAAACAAAGAAGGAAAGAGAAAGGATCGCGTTGTGAATCGTGTACTGAGCGGTGTACTCCATTAGATCTTGTTGTGAATAATCATGAAACCGAGGATAGGCCTAAATTAGATTTTGAAAATAGAAATAGTGACAACAGTCCTTCGTATAAAAGGGGTGCAGGAACTTATTTGAAGGAATTGCATCATTTCCCAAAATTTGATGGGCAACTGACCCAGGGAATGGCAAAAATCTTCCTAGACGATCTTTTACACACGATGAACATGTATGTTCTCACAGATAGGGATCGAATGTATATCGTGGGACGAGTTTTAGAGAAATCTGCAAAGATCTGGTATCGTAGTGTTGCTTCCCAGATAAAATCTTTCCCTGACTTTCTGCGGCTTTTCAAGTTGCAGTACATATCGGAGCGACTAGAGAGGGCACAAAAGCGCCATCTCTACTCGCTACGATATGACAAATCGAAACATTCTTCCTTGCTAGGGTTTGTGCGACATATTGTCGAGAAATATAATTCAATAGTAACTTCACCTTCAGATCAAGAGTTGAAGGATCTGATTTTAGACTGCCTTCCTGAGGAAGAAGCAAAAATTTTGAAACTAGGTTCAGTTAGCACGGTGCAAGACTTAATGCTACGAATAGCTGAATTAGAGTGTAGTCCAACTCCCTCGTTAGGAAATCAGGGCAATTCAAAATTTCCACCTAGGAAACCCCAAATTAGGAAAACATTCTTTTTACCGACTAACTCTAATCGAACTGATAATGCGGTACAAACCGATCCAATTCGTAATGAATGTGGGGGAAGAGAAAATAATTCGAATTCTCAATTTGGAAATAAACCTCAAAATTTTAACGGGAGATCATACCGCAATAGCTGGAAAGGAAATCGAAACCAGAAACAAGGATGGGAACAGAATAGAAATAATAATTTCAGACCCATAAACGGTATGCAGCCCGTTCCGATGTATGGGGGTGTACCAGTACCAGTACCATATACAGTACCGGGAATGTACAGTTTTAGTAATATGAAACCGGTTATGGTGCCAGGTCCTTCTGTTACTATGGTAACTTCTTCGTTTCCCCAAAGCTTACCTGTTGTGACTACTGTTACTTCCGCTTTACGTCCGCCGTATCCTTCGGTGACTACGGAACCAACAAGTCCGGTTTATCAAATATAAAATTGTTCAACTGCTCTCCAGAAAAGAGAGAAGAATTGTTAAAAGACTTTAAATAGTCATTAAAAAAAAAATTTAAAAAAAAAAAAAATTAAAAATTTAAAAAAAAAAATTTTTTTAATGTTAATGTTTTAAGTAGTTAAATTTTTTTTTTTTCTAAAGCCGCCGGGAAAAATGTAACAGACCGATTAACGGTTGTTTACATTCTATTTGAGTTGTAATGTTTACCGGTTGTTTAGGTTCGTGTATTGTAATACTGCACCCTAGTGCTTTCAAGGATTCGTTCTAATGTTAATTTGTTTCCGTTGCCAATAAAATAAATGGCATAAATGTGAGTAATTTTATATGAGAGATGCAAAACATACCAATAATCTTACTTCGAAAATTTCAAAGTGTTTATCTACAACTGTTTCGCGTTACCGTAATAATTTCACTCCTGTTGTATGTTGGCCTTAAGAAACTCCGAGCTTAATATACATTTAAATTTAATTTATATTTTACTCTACCTGATAGAAATATTTCCATCAGCTTCGGAATGTATGATTTAAAAATATGGTTGCTGTTGTTATATAGTTGTTACTACACGTCTTTCATTTGTTAATCATTCTGAAGTTCATTTGTTACTCGTTTCTGGTTATTCCCGCAAGAGGGCATTTGAGTCGATATACGTGAACCTAACATCGTCAAAATGGCGATGTTACAACCAAACTGGGGAAATCGTTGTCATAGCGACGTAAATAATTGCAAGAACTAACTAGGTGAGTTTTAAAAACTTTATTATATGATTACTTCCCATACTCAGGAGATGTTATTTAATAGGTAAAACGACTGCTTATTTGAATAGGGTTTCGTATGACAACAGAAGGGATATAAATTTGTTTTAGTTCGTAATCGACTATGTAATATTAAAACCGTGTTTATTAAGGTCTGGTGACGCGAGGATGATGACGCAGTGAAACGCCGTTTTACAATGTAAAAGGAAGGATGGCTAGGTCGGCTCCTTAAAATATAGAAATTTTGTAACTAAAGTGTAGAATTTTGGAAGTTAACCTAGTATAAATTATTAATTTGGATAACCTGATCTATTTCGGAAGAAAAGGAACGCTGAGGAGTCTGATCGAAATGAAAATTGTATAAAATAAGTTTTGGATACAGCCATCAAGTGTTACTTCCGCCATTACGAGTGATAGCGTAATGTGCAGGAAGTAAGTTGGTTGGAGTTCATCTCATCAGATAACGGGACCAAGTCCCATATTCTATAGGACGTGGAACCAATACCCGAGGAGATTGACTGCAACGTATAATAAATAGGTTTGCTAACCTATCCTGTCAAGCCGGGGATCCAGGTGACAAGGACCGACAGAACTATTTTGTAGGAACCTCAGCCAATTGGGTAACATTCATCCATTTTATCTTATTTTCTTCTTGTTCCGATTATAAACAAACTCACTAATTCAACAAATGAAGTGTTTCGAAATAAATATGTGTAGTTAAAGTAAAAGGCGTCACGCGTTTAGACAGCTCATCTCGTTACCACTCAATAGAATGATATCATAAGAATATGTGATCAACATCGAAAATTGTTGGTGAACTTTACTTTAAGCGCACCGCTTGATATTAAAATTTTCTATGTGAGAATTGATACAGGTTTCTTTATTGTTAGATTAAGTAATATTTGTCAATTTGAGATGTCATTTTAACGTGTGTCTTATTTAAAAAAAAAAAAAAAAAGTGTTTAGGTTGCTTAGGTTAGGTAAATTGAACGTGTCTCATAATATACATTTATTTTGATTGTTAGGTTAGGATATCAGATTGCGGGTTTACTGTTAAATAATGTACTCTTGTGTTGTCTTGTGATAATATTTCGGGAACATAATATTTCAATTGTTTGTTTAGGTTAGGTAAATTGAACTTGTGTGCTTACGGTTAAATAATGTGCTATTATTTTGTCTCGTGATATATTTGGGAAAATACATATTTTGACTGCTTGCTTAGGTTACGTAAATTGAACTTGTGTGCTTACCGTAAAATAATGTCCTGTTATTTTATTTTTCGCGATATATATATATATATTTTTTTTAACATGTATTTCCAATTGCGTAGGTTAGGGCTTTATGTAGGTTAAGAAATTATATTTTTGAAAGTGAATCGTACATATAACTCGGGTCTTAAATGTGAAAGGGTTTTGGTAATTTAGGATAGTAAATGTACCGGTTTTCATTGTTGTTGTCTCATGATATGCGAGTGCATACTTGATCTATGCAGATTTCAACGAACCTTCAGTTGTAGTTCTTCTTTCCATATATATATTTAAATTTTGTTCGAATATGCTTCCGTGCAAGATTCTGTCTTGGGCATATATCTAGTTTAAAGGTGCCATTCACGCGTTATGGAATTCTTTACATATTTGCCTCATCGGGAGTCAACGTAGCTAACTAATGCTCAACTTTACGGATAAACATATACGTACTTACATCTATTCAATTTGTCGATCTTAAACACAATTTGAAATTTGTTACGTGTCCATTGCTCTTGAAAAGTAATGACATTATATTGTGACGTTAAAAAATGATAATAATGTTGATAATGACGTTCTAATCTCTCATAAAATATGTAAACCCTGGCGTAGAGAAGTAGAAGTAGAGCATTTTTTTTTTCATTTGTAAATATATCATCTCATAAATAGTATTTTTTTTTTATGTAGGTGTATTATGTACGATTGATACATGCTACTTGCTTGTTCTAGAGTACAATGAGAATGTAGTAGCAGTCATGTAGGCTTATGTTGTCGCCTGACTCAAATGATATGTACAGGGTTATGAATCGTGAACGTCTATTTAGTAATAATTTTAGTAATGATAATGTCATTTTGTTAAATGAATAATTAGAGCATATGGACTGTTATTCTTAAGTGATCGCGAACTGAGTATGTATTGTAAAGATATTGAAATGTGAAAATTGATACAATTTTGAAATTAAGTCAATGTAGTAACATAATCTCGTAATTGTTTTAATGTACGGCGATGTAGGCAAATATCTAACAGACTTTATTCTGTTGCTCTGGATAATTACAATGTAACTGTTGACTGATTGGCACAAATAAACAATCACGACCGAATCTCAATTTTATAATTTCGAAGACTGCTCATAGAGTTAAGCATATGTAAGTTTGATATTTTTTTTTTTCTTTCATTTAACTTAAGTTAACGACGTTGAGTCTTCTTTCATTTCGATTAGCCACTTAACAAGAATTTGGAATCTTTTGATAAAATTTGTTGCGCATGCTTGGTTCATTCTTGAGATTTTTCATCCTTTAGAAAGAAAACTGTTATAAATCGGCGACCCCTTTGCTATAATATATGAAGCTAGGTTGTTATAAATTGGCTCATCTCAGCCAGGATTCTATTTACTTTAGCGTTAACGTAATGACTTAAACCAGTCTGTTATACTTTACTACTAATGCAACAATGTTAAAAATATTTTAGCATTTTCAAATTATCTTTACGCAAAAATTCATTAAAATAATAATTATTATTTAAAGTTTAAATTTCCGTTATTTTGTGAAATGTAATAAAAAGGAGAACTATATTTTTTCTAAAATATAAACACTTATTTATTTATATATTTTGGCAAATCAAAGTTACTTTTACTCTTTTGCTTTAAACAATTGACAGCTTAAATTGTTATATAAAATAAAAGCATTAAATAATAGTGTACAATATATATTGATTAAGGCTAAGGTTTTCATAGAAAAAATATTAAAATTAGTGGGTATAAGGATATGTTGTAAATATTTGGTTACACAGAAAGTTACTTCCGTTGTTCGTACCTTATGTTGAACTTAATATCTTAGTTCTTTTTAATTTTATTTGAAACAATTTTCTTCAATTATATTTCTGACAGCTATTATGATAACTAATACTAGTCAAAATTGTTAAAATTTTATGTGGTCAGTTTACTACTGAAGACGGAAGAAAATTATAGTAAAAGATCGGAATATTTCAAGAAGGTAAAATGCAACTAAAATCTAAATAAATAAAATACATACAAAAAAATAAGATTGTGCAGTGGTAGGGGATTTCTTAACTATTCGAAGATGTCAAAAATAGTTTGCAAAGTTCAGTGCTGGAGATTTCCCGCTGGGTAATGTGCCATTGGTAATGTTGGGTAGACCAGTTGAAGTTATTAGCGATCGAATTAAAATACCATTTGAGAAGAATTCACGTTATACCATAAGTAAAAAAATAGTTTGCATCAATTTGGTTGTTAGCTGGTTTGAGGTTTGAGTTTTGCGTTAAAAAACAACACCGTATTTCGGCATGTGATTCTTTACTTAAATTGTCAAGCAAAATGAACTACAACCAACCACAAAGACCACTTCCATGATGGAACGGGAAAAGTGTTCTCTATTGAGTCTTTTCAGTAAATCAATCATTTTTAACGCGTATTACTCAAAATTAATTTAACTGAAAAAAAAAAATCACTCTTTGAAAAGCTTTATACTTCGTCTCCTACCTGTATAATGCAAAAACTACTTGCTCACTGACGACTTGATAAAACATGGCTTGTCTGATAAATTGTGATTCATCCGCCGTATTCATCGAAAATTGAATTATCGCAATTGGATTTCTCTTTATTCTGATATTTACAAAGTTCTCTTATTTTTTTTTAAAATAAATTTTCTGAACACTGTAAACGACTACTAACCTAGAACTGTACGTTATTGAATATGGCCAAGAGTAGTTTTAGAAGATGGAATTATAAATTTGTCTCAAAGGTGGCAAAATATGATGACACAAAAGATTGAACAGAATATGTAACCAAATTATTGGTGAAAGCGAAATTCGTGACTTTTATGTAAAATCAAAAACTTTTTGTTCAACACAATTTTTAAAATAAAAAAAGATCGAAAACACTGCAGGAACGTAACATTGAAAAGACTTAGGATTTACATTGTTGGAAATTGAATATATATATATTACGAAGGTAATGATTGACCAGATTTCTGCTCTTCGTTGGCTAGCATATAATAACTACAACAAATCTTACTTGATGCATTTAAGGCTTTAAACTGGACTGGCCACCCTTTATTTAGTTATCTCACGATGCTAGGTCGACACCAAAAATTCTGCACACCCACTAATTCCAACAAACACTTCGTGCACAAACAGTTATACAAAATTCAAATAAATATCAAAATACTAAATGTCTATTTATATCTAAAACGATAGAAGGTCAAACAAATATGAATTGTTGATTTCAACCTTTGAGTATCTTGGGAGGATACTCCAAATCTGTGATGATAGTAGATTTTTCCTTTTTTAATGAATTGTTTTTTAAAATGAACTTATGGAAACAATACAAAACCAAAAAAAAAATGTAAATTTAAAATGGTATTTATTTGGTGGAGATTTGTGGCTTTCATTAAATTAGTTGTTTTGATTAACTAGTATTTTTGATGTGGAATTCCAGTAGGAGCAACTTGGACTTATTGTTTTAGTAGTAAAAATTTTGCGTTTTCTGCGTTTAGTAAACAACAAATCTTGATATCAATGTAAACATTTGAATCAGTATTTTTTATGCAAAAGTATGCACAGTTACGAGGTTATATCAACCCGAGAGTATTATACGTATAATCAAGGCTTAACAGGAGAGAAAGTGGCAGGGAGACAGATCCATCTCGGTAAATTTTTGAAGTTCACAGGTAAAATGTCAATTTTAACTTTTCAAGTGCCTCTAATAAGAATTTACACATATCTTTCGTATACGAATTTCTAGGTAAGATTTTATGTATATGCAAATTTAGTAACATTTTTTAATTGGTTAAAAAAATTGGAACTCCACCAAATTTTAAAATTTGTCTGTCAAATGCTGATACGTAAGCTACGATTAGAGTAACACAATAAAAAAATTACCTCAATAACCTTTAAAAAGTCACGAAAAACCATAACGTTAGTCATATTTCGGTGTTAATAATGGACAAAGAATTAAAAAAAAGAGTAGCCTTATGGGAGTATATAGAATATTATTAACAGAAGTAGACAAAATATAACAAAGGTAAATTCACGTTTGTGTTGAAGTCTTTCAGTTGCAATTTCGCTTGTCAAGTATATATAGTTGTATCAACCCACTCTGGCAAGTCACGGAAAAACAATTTTTAGGTTTACCACAAACTAGGTTCAAAAAACTTGTAGGCTACAACAGTGTACAGTATCTCTATTTTTTATTTTTATATTCAGAAACCTTGTTGAAATATTTAAGGTTCTTTTATTTTAATGAAAGTATAATTATACTTCATTAATATTGACGTAGTCATCTTTGCCGATTTTTATTCTATATTAATAATTTCCTATTTGTACTAATTTTACTCTGCATACATGCCATTACCCTCTTGTTCCTCCCCCCCTAATGCCGAAGGATGGCTCGTGGCATAAGCTGAAATTATCAAGGTTTTGCGTGTACTTTAGAAAGATTCAATTACTTATTTCTTTCTTGTTATTTCAGTGACCATGTGAAAGATTAGACAGTTTTAAGAATTGCAACTACAGACATGAAATACGCACTAACTGCCTTGACTGGTTTCACACAAATTCAGACTTATAATTACATATTAACCAAGTCTCAACATTTGTTTACGAGAAAAGTATTAAATTACTTGACAACTTGAAACCGAAGTCCAGAATTGTTTCTTCAATAACCTATAATCAACAGAGATAAACTTTACCTGTCCCTTCTGATAGTGACGTATTGAGGTTTCTCCCTTCGTAGCTGTGATACCTCTTCCAACTCTTCTAAACCTTCATTTTGTGGACGAGCAGGTCGGTTCCTATACACTGACGTGTACCTGAATGAAACAAAGATTCATATATTTTCTTCTGATTTTTAATATAATACTGAAATCTAGATACGAGATTAGCTTCTCAAAGTTTAGCGTTTCTAGCATATGAAACCTTTGAAGATTCTAATGTGATTCTCTAACATTCCTTCTTTGCATATGTAAGAAATGGTGAGTCTACAACATAAAATATTACTGATTCCAACAGTAACCAGTATTTAAAGCATTCATCAATACATTCTTTCTTTTAAAGATAGCTTGGTATACTGACGTTTCAGGTTATTTTTTTAAAGAATATATTCAAATCTATAAAATTACATTTTATAGTCATAAAGGCATTGTTAGCTTCATATTCCTATTAATCGATAATGATAGGGTAGTGGTAATAAATACTGTCACACAGTCAATGCCAGTTCCATGAGGGGATAGAAAAGGAGAGGGGATGAATAACACTCGTAAAAAAAAAAGTACTATTCAGCTGACCCCACTGATAACATTCTAGAAGTTCTACCTTGGATTAGAAATGAAGGCGTGCAATGGTTTTAGAGACGGAAGAAGATTAGTAGAAATTTAACGGTAATAAAAGCTGAAGATAAGTTGAAGTAACATTGAATCTCTAGAAAAGCGACTGCAAACAAAGTAACCCAAGGAAAGGGGTAGGGGCCATAAATAAGGTATTTGGCAGAACGTGTATGGGACGTATCTGGCAGAACGTATAAAATATTTATGGGAAAGCGACCTCTCTACATACCATTTGAACTGTAAATGGAACTGAGTGATAAATCAATCAATGGCGGCAGAAAGAAACAGAGAGAAAATAGTAAAATGAAACTTGAGTGGAAAGGGGATACAACACAAAATGGTGGAAAGATTTTAAGTAGGCCTACGGAGGAGTTGTATTAATAGAGAACGAAAAACTAGAAAGAGTAAAAAGACAGATAATGCAACAAGAGGAAAGTTTTACTAATAACAAGAGGTTTATCCAAATGTTCCAAGGAAATGTAGGAAGATCATTAATAGGGATGCGTTCGAGTCGAGTCGAGACAGGATTTTCCTGACAAAATTCGAGTCGAGACACAGCTCTTCCAATAGAAAAGTATATATTTTTCGAGTCGAGACATCAGTTTTACAGCACATTTTCGAGTCGAGACAGTCTCAAATCTTGTCTCGTGCGCATCCCTAATCATTAAATAGTATTTGTTCCTTATACTCAAGTATGGGGTTTAGACAATATGGATGGGTTCAGGAAACGAAATACAAGCAGCAGAGATTAAGTTTCTAAAACGTATGACCGTAATGACAAGGAAGGACAAAATAATAAAAAACGAAACTATAAGAAGGAAAACCACTAGTTGTTCCTCCGAAGCTTTCAGTTCTATGCTGAAAGCTAAATATGGTCATGATCCTCCTCCTACATTGAAGTAATTAAATTGAAACAATGCAGTTTTTAAGTAGCACTTAAATCATCACAACAGTTTTAAATTTGCAAACTGCCTGCACACTAGTGCCATCTATTGGCATGAGGGAGACATGCAGAGATTTCAGGTAGCGATATCTATCAGGAATTAGCGTTACACACAAACTAAGACCTTCTTCTTTTATAATTTTACAGTCTTTTTAGTATTTAACAAAAAAAAAAAAAAAAAAAAAGTCCAAAGGTGAAACATATCCAATTGGTAGGCCTTATCGACCTTAACAAAATCATATGGGTGAATGTAAAAACTTCATGCGTATTTTTGGAGAAAATCAAGGAAAACTATTTTTTCTGATTTTAAACATTGATATTGTATGACAACCTCACTACCTATCAGGGTAAAACTACTCTTGAAGTGTACTATCATTAAGTTCTTCAATATGACACTAATAAAATAACAGTGCACGGCACAGTTAATCAGATAAAGTCCGAAAGTACTATTAACTCTAAACCTTTTTTTCTTCAACTATAATATTATTCAAAGGTAACACATACGTCAATCAACAGATCATATTGAGCTAAACAAAATGACATGTACGAGGTCGCATGCGTAGTTTAAGAGAAAATCGAGCGAAACAAAATTTTATGGGGTTAAGAAGTGTGGTGTGCATTACTAACAATAGTTGATTGCTTTTATTATGCTGGAGCAAATTATATATATTGTAGTTAATCTTATGCTAACGGTGACACCTATCTTTTAGTAGTCCTACAAAACTCCTAATAGTTACTCACATGTTACTTAAACGATAAACAAGAAAGGTTGAAATGAAATGTGCATTTGAATATATATATAGTGTGTTTTATTTCTGGCGGTACGCAACGGTATGACATACCGGAACCTTTTTAATGAGAACGGAATATTTCCTCTTCTGTCTTAAAAAGGAGTTGAGGAGAAACTTCGAATTAACTGTTTTTATTCATTATTAGGAAGAGAATTAAGTGAAAACATCCTCTAGATTTTTTCGCAAAGTTTATCCATTATTTAGTAAATGTTTGTAGAACATTTTGGTAGTGATTTCTGAATTCTGAAGAACATTATGTGAACAATGTAATGTATATGTGTTGTTTTGAAATTCAGTATTTGAGGAGCTCCTGATGCCTTTTGAAAAAAAAAAAAAAAAACAATAGCAGCTTACTTTCACCCGTTTACAGAAACAGGAAAAAGAAATAAACAAATTACTAAGAAATATTGATTATCATTACGTTTATTAATGATAATCAGAATATCAGGATCAAGATGTAACAATCAGAAAATTTTAAAGCATCCTTATATATATATATATATATATATGTACGTAAGAAAAATACAAAGAACTGAATATTTTAAATCAATAATTCAACAACAAGGAAACTATTTGATCTTTATGTACACTTTAAGTAAGTTGGGAATGGATTTAGTAAACTTATAACCAAACGTCTTGTGTATTAAAAGATCATTAGAAGAAACTGTGCTGACATGTTGATAGTTATTTGTCCATTTGAAATTGTGTTTCACTTTGAAGAATTATCATAGATAGGCAAGAATCCTCCTGAATTCGATTCGATAGGTTAGAAGAAAAACTACGGTTATGATATGATTTACCTTAAATTCCATCTGGCGAATATCGATATTGACGTGTTTAAATTAAAAGGCCATGACTGACTTCCGTGAATAAAATCTTACACATCATATTGTCAATTTTCAAATAAAATGCCCTAATTTCGACTCTTTGAAACTTTACTTTAGTAAATGAACTACATCTACTCTCAGCTAGGTTACGTATCCCATTTACTGATAGGTATACAGTGGTGAATATTTATAAAATTGCACCTAACTGCAACGGTAAAAAAGGCGTAACTTTTTGTTGATTGTTTCGGCTAGTTCATATTTAATTTTACATTGCAAAAAATAAAAGGATATAATTAATAAGATTGCTGTTATTCAAAAGTATATAATTTATGTTAGAGTATTAAGTCCAAAAATATATTAAAATAAGAGAAATAGAGTTTTAAAAAAATAGAATCACAAAATGAATAACCTGATACAAATAAGTTTAAATATTTGAATTCGTGTTCCTCCTACCATATACAAGAAACAATATGATCGTTAGAATTTGCTAGTTTTATTCTAAAATTGAGATTTCTCTTTATTGAATCAAAACAGGAATTTTGTTCATGTTTAAAGAACGAATATTTCAAACTTTATTACCAATACCTCAACTATTAAGTACATGTAAACGTATTCACAGGAGTACATAAATAGTATTTTTAAAAGAAACTCTTGCTATGAGAAATTTATTAGCCAAAGTCATTGAAATCAACACTGTTGTTGTGAAGTTCAGTAGAATAAAATAAGGCACTTCCTCGTTCGTATTTGTATCAAAATCCTTGTCAACCATCTCTACCAATCATTGAACTTCACTGAATCACGTCCACACACACACACTAAGAAAACATACATAGCAAGATGGGAAAAGCATATAATTGAAGAAATCTGAAAATGTAAATTACCAATTGTAAACTCCTGATTTTGAGGAATGGTGGAGAGTGGTCATCAGATCATAATTGATATTCGTCTTTGCTAGTCCAGGAAGGTGAATTAGATATTAAGGTCTACCAGATACGAATAGTCGTGATTTTTTTCTCACCTAGTTTTTACGTCTTTTATTCTTATGGAATGTTTAATTATCAACCCTATACCTCTGAATCTTTGATTTTGATCACAGGTATCAAGCATGGGTTACAATATATTTTGCTACTTTTGTTAAAAAAATCATCATCTCCCCTAAAGTTGAGTATGCTCTTTGAAACTGAATGTAATAGGTACAATATCAGAATATTGTATTTTTAATGTATATCTTACCTTGAACTACTTGTCTTTGGTGTAGACGTGGTAGATGCTCCCCCAAGCAGTCTGTTGTTGTTTCGGTTGAGAACTCTGTTGTATAGAGACCGACTGATGAGGTTAGATGGAGGAGTCGGGAGATCACCCTTTTTGGAAGAGTCGGAATCTCCACCAGATTCCTGCAAATGAAGTTGTTTCTCAAGTTCTTCAACTCCGCCTGTAATAAAATAGATTGTGTAATGTCAATTGAGTTGATTTTAAAAGATGTCTTATACGAAGTGAAATAATCTGAAAGCATTTTATTTTTTAAACAAAAACATTTAAATTTATGATGTATGGGATAAACGCTTGATTTATGTTGGTAGTTCAGTTTTTAGAAATACACATTCAAAAATAATCAATTTGTGTATTATTACTGTATATATTTCGGCATCAGGTAATACACTTAATGTTATTCGATCATATGTTTTGTTTACATTCTAACAACATAAGAACACAAGGTTTCGTATTTGAAAAACATATTATACGTATATCTTTCAATATAAATAAATTCTCCAAGTTAGTCAATTCACTATTTTCCTCTTTGTCAACTTCCACTGCCATGTAATGTATCATTTTCACCTTTATTTTAAGAAACGAAACAGGGACGATGTCAAAACTTAAGGTTTCATTTTTTTTCTCTATATGTCAGTAAGAATACTTTAGTCATAGAGTTAATACAAAAAGACAATGTTCTGCATGTTTAATCAAGTAAAGAAAGCCAGGAAGTAGCAACATATAGCGTTCTGCTGACTCAATTATCAGCTTTCTTAACCATCTGATAATCGCTCTGTTCCAACCTTAACTTGAGACAAGAAAAATATATGTTTGTAATAAAGAATTCAAAATTTCTCGGCTTTCCTGGAAAGAAGTGAAGCTAGGAAGACGAACATATGATGTTTTAAAATTTATTTTAACTTATCTCTACCTAGGTATACCACATACAGAGTAGAGTGAAAGTATTTGTCTTTGTTTAAAATACAATTATGTATGTTGCGTTCAGGTTCGAGATCTTTGCATTTGCAGGGCTTCTCTCTGTCTCTCTTTCTGTCTATGTGTGTATGTGTGTGTGTTTCAATCTACTATTAAACTTGAAAATCAAGAGAATAGTTTACAATTTTGTATTCTCTACAAAAGTAAATCAACGTCGTCCCCAACCATACAGTTGATTACAAACCCCCAACACCATTGTGCTATCTCATTCAATATTCATATCTTACAGTACTTATAAATACAGAAATACCTTGACTATGACCGTTATTGTTCCTACAAACAATATCACAATAATAAATGAGATAAATAAATGCGTGTAAAATGGGTGATCATTGCCAACGATTTTTAAAATCTATTAATTTAAGGTTATGAGATAAAAAAAAAAAAAAGAAGTGTGTTAAAAGTGCTAGGGAAAATAATGAAGGTTTATTCAGAAAACAAGATTATTTCTTAACCTTTATTTATGTAGACACAAGGAAAAATAAACTGTGATAAAGATACTGAAGGGGATCTACGAACGAATCTATATTGATAGTTGAAGCAGTCAATAATAATTGTTGTGAACAATTCAATAAGCAGCAACAATATTCTACGCTTTCTATATCCTCTCATACCCCCAAGTATGTGAGATTTCAACCTCATCAATACTTTGGAGGGTTTTAACTCGAAAATTTTTAGCCTCAAAAACCACCTCAGTATATATTTCCATGTATGAGATATCGGATATGGATAGTAACCGTTAACGTCACCGTTATCCGCGTATATATTAACAAATTGACTCAACTGGGCCAAGATAATCGATCTAGCTATTTCAAAAATTCGCTTTGATTCAAGAGTTATCGTGTAGAGTAATGGACGGACGTAGTAACATACCAATCTTATAAAGCTCACTAGCGATCTTAATAAAATTACAATCTTATAAGTCCCAATAGCGTGATCCTAATAACATTACAACCTTAAAGAACTATTAGCGTGGTCCTAATAACATTACAATCTTATAAAGCCCACTATCGTGATCCTAATAAATACCTACATGCACTTCAGGCACAGGCTGATAGCTACTGGAGAATGGTAAGCAGATGCCGTCAGAAACGAACCACTACGAGAGCGCTATCTACAGAGCGGGGACTTGAACTAAATGTAATTCTAGTTGCATATGCAGTACGCTTCATCGTAAGATAATTCGAATAATTTACTGGATTTTTGATGTTAAATTATAACGTGTGAGAATCGCGAAAATCGATGTGTTCCTGTATTAAATGTTGCAGAAACTATAAACAACTTGCTAAGCGACTGCAGTCCTGTAATGTAGGTGTAGTATGTGTGTGGGGAAGGGGGAATGCAGACTTAAACTTAGAATCTTAAAATGCTATTGAAGTTACCTAATTTCTTGATAAGATTTATGAGTTCTTTGATTGCTGCGGGGTCTTCTTCTTCCTCCTCATCGTACTCGTCGTAATAATCTTCATCATCATATTCTGGTTCGGGCGTCGTTGTCGTTGTCGTTGTCGTCGTAGTGGTTGACCTTGAAGTAGTCTTAGGAGCCGGGGTGGTCGTAGTTGTAGTGCTCGTCGTGTCCTTCTTTTTCTTTAGGTTGCACAACACATTCCGTGAATAGTCGCAAGAATCAGCTGCCTTGTTAAAGTATAGACCTGTGCAATGACAAATAAAGACATTAAGCTATTACTAACTGTTTATTAGTGCTAGATTTACAACAAAACACACAATACTTCATACATAAAAGAACAATATAAAACATATATAGTAAATTATCAGTTAAAATACGGTCATAAGGTACTGTAATTACACGCCCATCTCAGAATTAAATACTATTAGTGGTTACTATCTACTTGTGTGGAAGGTAGGTTGGAACTTAATATTTCGATCACGGCTAAAGGGTAATATTCTCTCTAATTTAACAGAATCTATTTTAATTACCAACTTCTTACCGAACAATTTTAATTTAAGACACAATATTGAAATTCATAACTGTTGAAAATAAATTATTTAAAGGTGAGGAGAAAATCCAAGGGTCCTAGATATAGTCTCTTGTGGTATATTATTCTTAATTACAGTTGCTGTGGCATATTTCCAGTTTGTCCTTGTATATTCAAATCTGTCAAATGCTATTGAAAACGGTATTCGTTAAAAATGTTAAGAATTTGGTATTCCAAACTGTAAACAAGAATCAAATGATTTTTATATCTCAATAGCCCTATATATATTGTTCTAATTCGTTCCCGAACGAAATCAATGATTTCGGTAAATGTTATAAAGAAAATGACAAATTCAAACTTTTAGCAGTAATGGACGACAGTTGGTCGAATAATTTGATAAATTAAGAGAAATATGGTCACTTACAGGGTCACATCATTACAAAAGTACCCTGAAAATTTATATAAAAATATGTACTCAAAGGAAACAAAAGATATTTATCATTAGCACGAAAACTGCGGTATTTACATGATATTGATATTTGATATTATTTTCAAGATGCGTAGTAATGTATGGAGTAGACGATGTTGTTTGTGGTTCCTTATAGAAATATGACAAATTACTTGTCAAAGTAATTTTAGTAATATAAAGTGCGTCCTTGTGTTAAAACTTGTTGCACGAGTTTATTAGTACTTTGTTATTATGTCGTAGTAGTGTTAGAAACATTGCTTAATTGTGAAAATGAAGTTAATGACTAAAATGTGAATAAATGAAAAAGAATAAACCTCTTGAATGTGCAACGTTTAAGAAAGATAGCAGAGAATATTGTAAACAAAATACATTATTTCCCAAAACTCTCTTAGTACATTTACATAAACAAGAATAACAAGAAAAAACAATTAGTTGACAGCAATTAATCACTTCAACCGTCATACACTATCAAGCACCTGCACTTAAGTGACAGGTTGCCGTCATATGCAATCTGTGTGCTATCTTCGTTACTTCGTGTCATTTGAAACTTGTTCTTTTACTTTTTCACTCTCTTATTTACAGTTTGAATGGATAACTACATTGTCATAGTATAGCTATCCTCTAACAGATATATGACACAGTAATGAAAAAAAGAGTTGTTCCTAATACTTATGCAGGGTGTTACAAAAATTTGTCGGGGAATAGATTCCTCACATCAAAACAAGAAAAAAATGTTAATATGGACCTGTGGTCGGAAGTGTATAGTTTCGTAGTTATAGAGTGTCGAAAAAAAAAAAAAAGGAGCTTTAAAAGTCCATAGTTCCACTACTATAGGACCGATCGTAATCGGGCCAAGACATCACTGAGGAACTAGTATGTGAACTATCCAAATATCCATATTTTAGAACCTCCGGTAGTTGCGCAATCATTCTTAGAGAGGCTGTTTGGGAAACTTGATCACTCTTCACCTACCTCTCCAAAATTGATGTGCAAGTACATTCTTCTCGGTCATTTCTTCCTCTATTCTACTACTTATTTGTTGGTTCAGATATAAGTTTGTTATGAGTCTTCGAGCCTTCCATTCTAATCCAACATTCTTAACAACCACCAATAATTCCCAGTTCAAGCGGTCAAAAGCCTTTTCTAGAGCAATAAATAGAACATACACCTCTTTTCCTTTTTTTATGAATCTTTCACCGATTACCCTTAATAAGTCAACTGTATCTTTTGTACTCTTACCTCTACTAAACCTCTAAGAGTGCTCTATTAGAACATTCTTAAACATGAATATTTGGATAGTTCACATACAAGTTCCTCAGTGATGTCTTGACCTGATTACGATAGGTCCCATAGTAGTAACCCCATAGCATAACACCTTGTATACAATGTATATTAGTTGATATATGTCTACTCGTACATATATATAACTCTTATCTATCAGCTATCAATTAAATGTAAGACTGAAATTTCATACTTTATAAACATATTGCATAGTCTTTTATTTTTGAAAGTCAACTTCATTCTATGAGAGAACTACAAGGAGGTTTCGATCTTCACGCACTATCACAGTATCGGGAATTCTAAAAAGTGTTCATAAGTCATTTTGCAATTTGTTGATAAATATATAAAACACAATGTGTTATATATGCAGTGTGCATATAAGTAATTGCTGTATTATCATTCAGTAAAGAATATTTTCCGATTAAATATGTAATCAGTAATGTGAATAGAATCAAAATTTACCTTCTATTGCTCTCGTTTCCTTCTTTCATGACAGATCACTGTTCAATGTACGAGTTAAAGATTTTCGGTTGATGAAAGCCCGCCAAAAGATATTTTAAGGACCCAAATCTTACATTCTTCCCCCATAAACATCACTTTTACGAATATATTTATATGTCAGGTGGGGGGATTGTTTGTGACACTGAAATTTTGAGCTATGTCAGCTGTAGTTCACTACCAGAAGGATCGTCCCTACCTGGTCTAAAGCCAGGTGAAGTGTTCTGGGAGAAGGCAGCATTCTCCAGTAATCAAATTGACGGAAATCACAGTGATTGGTACGGAAACTTGGACATTAGTCCCAAGCGTCGTCAGCGTGACTGACAGCCGGGATACTGTGGATATAAAAGCAACGGAAAACCATCATTCCAGACTTGGTAGAAGTTTGAGAAGTTAGATGGGAATGTGATGGGGAGTTGAGAAGCGAGGGATATAGAATGTTTTACTCAGTCAACGAAAAGGGCGATCATAATGATGTGAGAATCATTCTTAGTAAGCACTTAAAAAGAGAAAGTAGAATTTGTTGGTAATAGAATTACGATGTTAAGACTTCAAGGGAAAAAGAAGGATCCAGAAGAAGGCATCGACTGCTTTGCATCAAACAGAACATGTGTACAATGGTCTTTCGCAGGTCAAAACATTAAAAAAATCCCCGATATAAAATATCCTCCTTTCGAATCTCCAGGAGCAGGATATCTTGGGAAGGACTATTGGACGGGAGAGTGACAGTGTGGAGGAGATCATTAGAGAAAGGAAGACAAGCAAGAGCAAAAGGATTGGGATAGGGATATGAAGCGTAAGTACAATGTTACTGAGAGGGAAATTAGGAAATTTTAAAGAAGAAATGAAACAAAATAATCTAGCGTTAGTAAGATTTTGTGAGGTCAGATGGGAAAGTATGGGGGCGTTGAGAAGTGAGGGATGTTGAATGTTTTATTCAGGTAATGAAAAGGGCGATCATAATGATGTGGGAATAATTCTTGGAAAGCGCTTGAAAGAGAAGATAATGAAAGTAGAATTTGTTGATGATAGAGTTACGATGTTAAGACCGACCGGTAGAGTGATGGTTTTCGCAAGAATCACCGGCTACTTTGCATACAACTGAAGAAGTAAAGGAAAACTATGAGTAGACATTATAGACAGAAAGAAGAGGAGTGAATGCGTAATTGTGATGGGAGATTTCAATGCAGTTTAATATGCAAGTGGGAATATATTAAGCTTTGTATACATCAGGCTGCAGAAGAGGTAGTAGGTTACCGAGAACACAAAACAGATAAGAAACTATGGGTTGCAGAACAGATGTTGCAGAAAGTGAGAGAAAGGAAGATGTGGAAACAGGTTGATACAGAAGAGGGTAGAAAGATGTACAGGAAGTTAAACAACGAGTTATAAGAGGGAAAATATGGAGCAAGGGAAGAGTTTTATAAAAGAAAACATGAGGACATAGAAGAATTAAAAAGTGTTGGGAAATATGGGGAAATGTACAAGGAGGTAAAATCTGTGGGACTTCGAAGGAAACAAAGGGGTATTATGGTGGCAGTAGAAAATGAAAATGGGAAGGTAGTCAGCGAGAGGAATGAAGTCTTAAGAAGATGGAAAGAATATGTTGAGGACTTGTATGAGAGTAGGGATACATGCGTGGTCTAGATGTTGAAATAGAAAATGAAGTAGGAGGGGATGATAAATGGTTTAATATTCTTCGGAATGAGTTAGGAAATGCTATATCCGAGATAAGGAATGGAAAGAAAACTTGGATTGATAATATGCCATCGAATTCATTAAGAATATGGGAGACAAGGGCAAGAAAGCACTTTCTGACTTTGCACTGAAATATAGGAAATAAGAGGGTGGCCAAAAGCATTCCTGAAGACAAACATGATATCGTTGCATAAGAAACTGAACCCAAAAATATGAGGACTATAGAATTAGTAGTCTCATATGGCATGCATCAAATATTATACTTCGATTACTGAAAAGAAGGCTATATGGAAGAAAAATTTTAAAAAATGAGGAGGAACAGTTCGGGTTTAGTAGAGGTAACGGTACAAAAGATACAAGTGGCTTCTTAAGGGTAATGGGTGAAGGTTACAGAAAAAGGGAAAGATGTGTATGTTGTATTTATTCATCTAGAAAAGTCTTTTAACCGCTTGAACTGAGAATTATTGTTGAGTTAAGAAGGTTAGATTGATATGAAAGGATCGAAGACTCATAATAAACTTACATGTAAACCAACAAATAAGTGTTAGAATAGAAGAAGAAATGACAGAGGAGAGCGTAACTAGAAGCGGAATTCGACAGAAATGTTGTCTTTCGCCAACATTATTTAATATCTGTTTAGAGGAGATAGTGAAAAAGAACCTACTAATGAAGACGTTATTTTGGTAGGAGATAGAATTATTAGGGTAATACGATTTGTAAGTAATATGGCACTTGTCGAGAAGTCTGGAAAGAGAATCAATAAAATGGTAGAAAACTTGAGGAAAGGCTGTAAAGAATATGGAATGAAAATAAATGTTAGAAAGACAAAAGCAATGGTAATTAGATCGAAGCGATAAGTATCAAATATAGAAGTAGGAGGAAAGAAAATACAACAGGTGACGAGTTTTCGATACCTGGGTAGTATTATTAGTGATGATATGAAGTGCGAACGTTAAATAAAGGCAAGATAGGAATTGCGAAAGTAGAATTTAAGAAGAAGGTAAGCTTATTTTGTGGACCCTTGAGTAAAGAATTGAGAAAAAGACTCATTGGATGCTTCGTATGTAGTGTTGTACTGTATGCTGCAAAAATTTTAATATTATGCAAAAGTGATTTAAAAATACTGGCAATTTTTGAAATGCATGTGTAGAGAAGAATGGAAAGAATTAACTGGAAACGAATGAGAGGGTGTTAGAAATGGTGGGGGAAGAAAAGAACATTTTTAGATGTAATTGAAAAGATGAAGAGAAATGGGTTGGGACATTGGCTAAGAAGGAACTGTATCATGGAAGTGCTAGATCTAGAGGGTATGATTGCAGGAAAGACAGGAAGGGAGCGAGGAAGGCTACAGTTAATGTAGAATATTAACAGGAAAATCGTTTATGAAGATGAAGTTAACTGAAGACCATAGTGGATGGAAACATCTCAATTGCAGCAAGTGGCTTGTCAGTAATGGCAGAATACCATGATGAATCTTCCTATTTTTATTAGTGTCAACAAAGAGTGCATTGCGAGATTCAAGGTTATTCTATCAGCATTATCCTGATTCGGAATCAGCATCGCTACAGTTGAAAATGCTGTATATGTAAAGTAAGATTGTTGTGAAAAGCTGTATCTCTGCTACTATGCAAAATATTTTGTTTCGTGAAACAGCGCATTAAACAAAATGTGTCACTGTCCATTGAAACTATTAGGAGAAGCAATGGGAATTACTAATAAATATATATTTGAAAATTCACGAAAACACCACACGCGACAAATGTCCAAACTTATGTTACATGATCCTTTTCTTTCGATCCGACATAACTGTTCATACGTAAATTGACATAAATGTCTCAAAGACCTAATTTTGTTTCCCAATATATACATAAAACTTAATTTATCTGTCTCTAGAAATTGGACTGAAAGTATGTTTAAATTCATAATGCATTTGAACTTGGCACTCAGAAAGAATCCAAAATGAATACCTTAATAGAATTTCCAAATATTTTCATTATTACAAATTTATATACACTGATTTGGAAAGTTTTCTAATTCTGGCTCACTGTGATTACGACACATCTTAAAAACTCTCATGGTATGTAAGCATTGCAGTTTTCACACAAGTATTACATTTTGTAAGCTTTTTTCTTTCACACAATTCATGTAAGTTGCTATTATTATTATTATTGTAATTTTGCATTGCAAACATTTTTTATGTTATGACATGCTTCTCTTTCTGTTGGTGTAACCGTATAATTTTGTTTATTTTTATTTTTTTTATAACCCATCATATGATTTAAGTTATTTTAAATCATATTTATCCTATGTTTAGTCAGTAGCTTACTTATATTCCTAATTTTTAAAAAGTTTATTTCTTCATTGCATGTACGTTTTTAATGTGACATATATTCAGCAATGTTCATGATTATGACTACGACTTTTAATCTGGTTAATGTGGGAAAATTTTCGATTCCATTACTTGAATCATCCTGAAAATATTTATATTCAAACATAAACATTACATTACACTCTACATATAATTAATGGACTATACAATTATTTTCTCTCTACTGCTTGTTTCTTTGGCCAATTAGCGCTTACATTTTGGATTTGATCGATTCTTACATATTCTATATTGGCTACATTGGTTTGATATGGAACCGTAAGTCAAACATAAACTGTTCTTTTATTAGATTCTTACAAACTAGACATTATTAATATTATACTATGCACATTAAAATTAACTCTAAAAGTATGTTTCTAAATCTATAGAATAGTAATTATGAATCTATTATTTAAAAAAAAACATTAATTATATATTAGTAATTTTTATCAAGTTTATATCATATAAACATTACTGTACTATAAAATTTCATTTTTGTGGGTTATTATGGTTGATATTGCTCTTCAATTTGTTGGAGACACAGGTAAAACAGTTAATAACTTTGCTTGAATAAAAATTATATATATATTAAAAATAGAAATGTATTGTCGAAATATTTGCCAGAATTCCTCCTAGAAATTAACGAATTATGTTTAATGGAAAGTAATAAAATTATTAATAGCATCTATAGAGTCTATCGACATTTTTTTTTTGTAAAATTTATTATAAAGACAAACCTGATGGACATGTAAATTGATGAGCCACGATTCCAAGTTGTGATGGGCCACTGTCTAGACACCAAAAGTATTTCTTGCAGTCCCTAGGATGTGGGAAGAATCCTTCGTCTTTGCACACGAAATCTGTATTTGAACAAAGAAAGAAAATAAGAAATGCAGAAATAATATTTTTTACATAACTTGAAATTAATAAATACTATATTCCTAGGTGATGTTAAAAAATTATAATTACGCAGCAGAAAAATAAGATTAAAATTAAACAAAAGATTAATAAAAGAAAATTTCTTGCAGTACACAATACACGATCTTCTGGTATATGTAATACACAACTTTCCTCATTATTTCATCCACTGTTAATTGACAGATGAATTTAGGAAATTTATGAAATCTTCAGTAAAGAGGAATAAAAAAGTTAAGATTTTTTATTTCTGGCAAGTGACCTGTAAGAGCCGAATACTTGTAACTGTGATAAGTTCCATAAGTGAAAAATATTGTAGTACAACACTTTGTCCTGCCACTTATATGTAACATTAATTCTGCTTTATTTAACCAAATTCCGGAGCAAAACATCACCATCGATTACATAAGTTGACAACTATGTAATAGTAAATATAACAATTCTGTTGAGACTTAAAGAACTGGAAATGAGAGGGAGAATCTGTGAATCGTGTTTCTGGGAAATGGCTTGGAAATTGGAAGAGGAAGTGACTCGAAGAGTGAATATAGTACAAAAGAATAATAATATAAAATATGAATTTGTTAAAGTAAAATACATTACAAACCAAATAAAAATTAATTAATATATTCTTTGAGAATGTATCTTAAAAATGTATATTATTATAACATAGAAGACATTCAATATCTTTAAATACTCAGTATATCATAAAATAAACTAAATGAAAATTAAATGGTAAGAAAAAATTGGACAAAGAGAAAATCGAATAGAAACTGAATATCGACAATAACTTTAGTTGTGGAGCCTTGTAGACATCTGTACTTGTTTAAACATCATCTCGTGCAGTTGTCTTCAAGGCTTTTCAGGAGCATTTTATTTATAGTCCATGTTCCCAGCCTTCTACACAAGTTCATCAAACATATCAACTCCATTCCTACCAATAACTTGTACAGATGTGTCTTGTAAGGAATCACACCATATTATATCAGGGAATAAATCTGATACTAACTCGAACTGAGAAGCAGTGTCATTGTTCTAACTGGTATGAGAGACCGAATTCTATTCCTGGTGGGAGCTCATGTGGTACGGATCTCACGTTAAGCTGTAGGTCCATTTCTCATGATAGTCTCGCTGCTGAACGGGATGATAAACTCAAAATCAAATCAAATTAAATCAATCATTCTTCTAAAATACCTAGCACATATTCGCTCTTTCTCCCTCAACTAAACGAAAACTAAATACACAACACTCATGTTGTCTTGCGATTTACATAAAAATGCAATTTACAACTTATACTTTATATCTGTGTATTATTACCATACCAATATCTGGAGAAATAATATTATTTCTGTTTTTAAGAACATATATCGAATTTTGGGATCTATTTCTCTCTTTCAAAGCTCATAAGTTTTCATTGGGATAAATACTGATACGTTAAATATCCTTACCGCTTCCTGGATCCGGAGTGGTTGGTGGCTCTGGGGTGCTGAGGGGGTCATAAGCAGGTCGTGGGGTGGTGGTTGTTGTTGTGGTTGTAGTCGTTGATGTTCGAGTTCTCTTTCCTCCAGGCCGGCGATTCCTTGGGCGAGATCTTGACCCGGATGATTTACGCACAGAGTTTGTGTCCACATTATTCCTGTAAAACAGATAAGATATATAGCATTTTCTTTATACTCTTCTACTGTGATTTTGATTTAATAAATTTTGAACTTTTTTTGTAATTTTTTACAATTTTACCTGAATCATTAATTTTGCGATAGAAATTTGGAAGAGCGACTAGTAAATTAATCCTTGGTTTCTTTGTTACATACTTTGAAACAAAATTGACACTCAGGCAGGGGTAAAAGTGGATCTGAAAAGGTAGGGGGACGGTAGATAGTGGTATGACGCCCTGCCTATCTTTGTCCATTGCAATTTTTTAGAAACTGGGGAGACGCCGTACATAAAATTTGGAGGTGGGGGTACGGCATCCCCGCGTTCCCCATCACTTTTACTCCTGCAATTAGGTGATAACGAACTCTTGTGTTTTGTTAAGTCTTCTATGATATCTCTTTCTGTATAATATTTACCTTATAAATGTTACATGTTTTGTGTTTATTTTCGTTTATAAGTAAAATATTCTCAGATAACATGGACGCTAATGTATCAGCACAGTAATGATTTCACTGGGACAAATGACTTGAGTATAATGCTGAAAAAATCATGAAATTTGCTGAAAGGTGCGGATTAAACCTCTGGAGACTCTTGTTTACGGCACTCATATAATATCAAGTTTTAACAGAAAAAAAAAAAAACAGAAACTACTCATCTATTTCTGGCATATGTGAATTATTTTTTAAAAAAGTAATTTGAATAATTATTATCAAACTTAAGTGGAACTTACGGTACTGTTACTGTAAGATATTTCGAAACTATTATGAAACTGTAAAATGGAACTTATGGTATCAGTTACACTTCCAAAATAAGTCCTACTTGTAATAGATAATACAGCTCCAAAGAATAAATTTAATCGTAAGATATTCAATACATAAATGGGAAATTTCAAATAGTCGATAACATCTAATAGCTTTTAATAAGCCAAAAACGGCAGCGGGCAGAAATATATGTGAGCTTATGTTTTCCTTTTATTGCAATTTAGGAAGAAGCAACTCAGAAAACTGTGAAACTATGAAGACAACTCAATCAGTTGCTAGTTAGATATCTTGTAAAATAGTGGAAAGCATATCCTACTGAGTTCAAACATTTAACAGCTAATTGTAGAGCGTTGTCAATAAAACTGATTTGCACAAGTCGATTTTGAAGGAAGTTTGCAAAATATTGCGATTATATAATGAAAAATAGCGTGTCACAAGAAGTCTCTTATTCAGTTATCTAGCAAACATACATCTCTCGTGCTTGTGTATGTACATTTTTAATTTGTTAATTTTGTGTTATTGTGCAAGAACTATCTAATGTTGAAACTTTTCAAAACACGAGCAATGGAGTAAAGCATCTTATTATCTGTGGAGTATTTAGTTCATGCTATATTTTACAATTTGATATAATGTTTGTATCATGCTGTTGTACAAACTGTTTATCAACTATAAACAAATTCAAAACAAGGTTAGTAATAGTTCGTTAATTTCAACACACAAATAAGCAACAAAATGTACAATCAATACAACTTCACATACAGTATGTTAGCAATTTCACAATGCATTATGTTGTGAGTGGTGCAAACGATGCAAACATGCCTTTTTCTTTAAAAAGGGAAGTGCCTGTGGCTACAGAAGCAGAAATAATATTCTGGTGGCAAAAAGCAAATTGTCTTATTTATGTTTACCTTCTTCCACTTCCTTTGTACCTTCGTCTTGAGTCAGGTGTTGACTTTTCGATTCTGGAAAAATTATCTTATTAGAAACTCTTTATTATATAATAAACCATGGCGAATAGTTTCAAAGTGAGAAGAACTGCTAAATTAAATTTAAACTATATATATTTGCACACCAATAATACTTATTAAATAAAATTTAAATCACAAAATGGTACATTTCTTATTAAGAGAAGGAAGTAAACAAAGGATAGAAGGAGTATTCATGAAATAAGAATCATGGAGTTAATGCAAAAATATTTAGAAGGTAGGATGATTAGGTGTACACGGTTTGCAGATGATATGGCGCTTGTTGTAAAATCTAAATAGAAAATCAATAAGATGTTAAAAAAAACTTAAGGAAGGGCTGGGAGGAATATGGGATGAAAATAACTGTTAGAAACCCAAAAGCTATGGTATGGAGCGAATGGGTCGGTGTCAAATATAGAAGGAGGAGGGGAGAAAATAGAACAGGTAACTAGTTTTCGATACCTGGGTAGTATTATTAATAATGATTTGAAATGTGAACGTGAAATAAAAGCAAGGATAGGAATGGCGAAAGAAGTCTTTAGAAGGAAGAAAATTCTATTTTATGGGATCTTGAATAAAGAGTTGAGAAAAAGACTCATAAAATGCTTCGTGTGGAATATTGTACTGTATGGATCAGAAATATGAACATTATGCAAGAAAAATGAAAAGCGACTGGAAGCTTTCGAAATATGGATGTGGAGAAGAATGGAGAGAATTAACTGGGTCGAGCGGAAAACGAATGAGAGGGTGTTAGAAATGATGGGAGAAAAGAACAATTTTATATATTATTAAGAAGAGGAAGAGAAACTGGTTGGGGCGTTGGTTAAGAAGGAACTGTATCATGAGGGACGTGCTAGAAAATATAGTGCCAGGAAAGAGACGAAAGGGAAGGGGCGAAGGAGACTACAGTTAATGGACGATATAAAAACAGAAAAATCGTATGTGAAGACGAAGAGGTTAGCGGGAGACCGTGGAGTATGGAAGGTTCTCAGTTACAGTAAGTGACCTGCTAGTAATGGCAGAATCCTATGATGATGATTATTTAGAAGAATTTATGATTGTCACAGATGGGTTGAATTTAGAAAATGAATTAAAAGAGAAAATACGCTTTGTTGTATTCAAGAAAGAGAAGTAGTAGTATTTGGAAACAAAGAAAAAAGCAGAATATGAATTATAGACATAGAAAATATAAAGCGAAAGAAATTAGTAAAGTAGATTATGTTACATAATCACAGGCGGTAGAAGAATAGAAGAACGAAACTGGAAATATATAGAGTGAACATTTCACATTTATGTAAGTTATTAATAATTACATAAATATTTCATGAGCATAACTGTGTTACAGAAATAAATACTGCATTGGAATAATAATAAGTCCGGACATTTGTGAGAAGAAACTTTCTTTAGCTTAGGACTTTTCTAAGAAGATGAAAAATATACATAGTGTTAGATGAACAACTATAAGGATGTATGCTGAAAAAATCACGTTCTAGTGTAAAGCTAATATTAATGAGTTAAGGTGAAGGTCAAAACGAGATATAAAAAAGGTAGAAACAGACTTAAAAGAGAAACTATTACAAGAAAATATTAAGAAATGAGAAATATTAGAAATGCAAGAAATAATGAGATAAAGACACGTTTGATCTTGGAAGATACATCATCATTTTATTAATACCTCACAAACAAGATGATGTAAGAAAATTAATTGATCTATATTTAAGTGGTTATATAAAAAGGCGTACATTGATGTAGTTAGGTGATAAATATGAAAATAAAAATTGCCATTTATGAATCGAAAATGAATGGAATATTTTTAAGATGATTTATAGCATATTAAACAAAGAAAAAATTACTGTACATTAGCTGGTAATGATATAGTAATACAGAAAAACGTTTGGAGAATAGGATATGTTTCATATTAGATCAAACAAAAGCCTCATAAGAGTAGATTAAGCCAAGAAAGATGTCATTAATAACCCGTCTCTTTTAACCTTTTCTAAGGGATGCTTACGAAAAGAATGTAAATAAACACCATTCAATTACCTAAGAACAATACTACATTGAATGTTTCTGAAAGCCTTTTGTTATGTTCATTGAACTAAATTTTAATCCATTATCCAAATGTATGTGCGCTTTTCTGTTACTTTTCTCTACTGTAAATAGTGTAGTGTTACTATCGCTACCTGAAGGACCCGTTCCTTAAAATCTTTGGTAAATACGTTCAAGAACAATCGTCCTTGGTAAGAACAAAAGACTTTTGAGTTTGTTTCAATTAAGCAGTCATATTAGTAATAGTGTGTCTTTCTTACCCTGAAGGTGATCGTGACGATCCAGAGAACAAGGCTTGTTTTCCAGCTTCAATCAAGGGGTAAGGTTTACTGTGACATTTGCCTCTAAAATCATCATTGTCAATTGACCAGAACATAATGCCTCCTAGATTGTTTTTCTTTCACGTAACGTGCCTGTAAGTAATGATAGTGTTAGTTACTATTTCTCTTTGTTTAGTAAACATACAACAGTACAAATGGTTGGTTCTAAAGACACCTACTAGCTACTACGTAGCTCCTACCTACTTCAATATCTTATTCACTTACAAAACATGAAGTGCATTGATCTTGGTGGATTTTTATTTCTGTTTTATACCTCAGTTAACTTTCAAAATCGAGTCCATGATATATATATATATATATATATATATATATATATATATATATATATATATATATATATAATATATATATATATGATATATATGATATATATCGGGTGTTCTAAAAATGGCGCCCACGGACCACAGAGCGCTTTTCTACAGGTCAAAATAAAGCGAAAATGTTATATGATGAAATGCCCTCCGGGGCCTCCTT